>NC_086333.1:28555946-28893240 GCF_032445375.1 Bacillus rossius redtenbacheri | reverse complement strand
AATGAACAATGATTAACATGTCCGCCGCTTCGCGACGCGATATACTAAACTGCACGAACCTTCCTTTCGGTAATTCTTTACATTATAACCATATTGCAACAAAGTGAAAAAAAATTTCATATTCTACGCACGGGATTTGTTTAAACTTTTTTTTAACTTGCTTATTCTTACTTGGACTCAACATATTTACACGCTCGTGGGCTCATAATTATAATACGCTGTGTGACTTAGTTAATCAAATAATAATACATGACAAATAATTACCCTGTTAACTAAAGCGTTAAAAGCATTATACCAGCAAAAATTATTTAGTTACACAGCCAAACCAATACTTATATAACACTGTTTAACAATACTGATTTACACAAGTAATTAAAATAATACGTACTTGAAATAACACCATTTTCTTGCGAAGATGGCCAGTGGCGTGGTGCACAATATGATCAAACCCCTTTGTGTTACTCTGTACCCAAGTCGGGTGGCGTCAGGCGCAGGCGGGTCCCTACCGCCGCGACCCGCCTATCCCTGCAGCATGGCAGGGTTCAAACTGAGCCGCACGCCGCCACGTGGAGCCCGCGGCCCGCCAGTTCTCTGCACAATGTCCGGATTGGAAGTTAGCGATGCTGACCGTACGGCCACGAGACAATGTCCGGTTCCAGTCCCGGAGAAGACATCAAAGCGGACCTCGAGTCCAAGTGCCCAACCCCGCATGGTAGAATCTTTCTACTCTGGCCAACTCTTCATCCAGACCATCCTCTGTCTCCCTGTACTTTCTAACATTTAATGCATGCAAACTTTCATCCCGCATGAAAGTGCCCAGGGTTTTCCCCGTGTCTATGCAGGTTTTACCTGGGCCAAACTTAACTAGTAGTTAGACTAGAGATAAGAGTGAGGGGAGTTAGTCATGGCAACAATCGCTGCCATGGCTGGCCAATCCCCTCCTAGCACATGATGCATGCAACCCTCTCCTGCATGGCTAATCCCAGCATGACTAAGGCGTGGTAGGCTTCGGCCTGACACGCACTTAGGTCCCTCCCTAACCCGGACCCCTCCCAAACACACTTAGTTTTTAGTTAGGTTAGGAAAAAAAAACACAATGTCCGGTCGGCGGTCGTCTCTCGGGGCGCGCGCATCTCTCTCGCGGGCTGTTGGCTGGGAGTTCCCTGCGCCCTATTGGGTAACCGAAGGCTGGCAGTGCGCGGGGGATTTGTGGGCGTACGGAAGGCGGCCTAGCAGTGCCAACTGCTACCGACCGCGTTCCGCGGGTGGCGGATACGGGAGCCCAGCTCGAGAGTTGCAATCTCGCTGGAGTGACTGTGAATAACCAATAGCAGTCCGCGGACCAATGGCCGGCCCGGTGGAGTCGTTATCACGGCTATCGGGGTGAAAGGTGGCCTGAATGCTGCTCGGCGCGTAGCAAAAAGCAGTTCCGTCGGCGAAGGCACCGCAGGGGAGCTCGATGTGCCTTAGTAGCGAAGTGTAGACGAACTGCGGGCTGGAACTTGCGGAGCTGTGGACTGCCGCGCGCGCAACGGAACTGAAAAGCATCGGAACTCTGAAGAAAGAGATGGCGGCGCCTTCAAGTTGGGGCCCTGTTGGAGCCAGTGGTAGCCTGGGTGGCGCGACCTTCAACCGTCCCGGGAATTTGGAGCACAAGAGGGTCCGACTCGCAAGATACTTCATTCGCCTGAACGACTTACCCCACCCTGGCTTGAAAGGTCGTTGGCTGTTGACTGGAAGAGGGAAGATGAAGATGGTGCAATGTCAGGCTGCCTTTCGCCCCGCGCGCCCGCAGTTCGAGCCGGTTTACTGGCTCGTCTGCCCACTTCTGTCTTAACTGTGGCTGCCTGGGCAGCTGGGCTGGGCTGACGAGTGAAGTCGCCCGCCCCTGGGGGCGCATGCGCCCCTGGTTAATAATAACCCAGGAGTACCCAACATTTAAATGCGGGCCGCAAGGCCCAAGCATCCAACTCCAGCATGGTTGATTTTTCAGCCCCTCCAACTCTTCTTACCCTTCTTCCCCGCATGACCCGGCCCAGGGTTTTCCCTGTGTCTATGCAGGTTTTACCTGGGTCACATTAGTTAGCTTTTAAGCTAGTGGACCAATGGGACGTCAGTCATGGCGCCAATTGCAGCCATGGCTGGCCAGTAAACCCCAATAGCACATGATGCACGCGCCCTTGTCCTGCATGGTTAAAAAAACCCGCATGGTAGAGTGTATAGGATTCGGCCTGAGACACACTTAGGTACTCCCCTAACATGGACCCTCCCCTTACATGCTTAGAATAATTTAAGCTAGGAAACAAAAACAATCAATCAATGTCCGAGCCCCCAAGTCCCCAACCCCCTGCATGGTATAATCTTTTCTACTCTGTCCAACTCTTCTTCCAGATCCATCCTTCTTATTCCTGTAATCAACCTGCTTGTCAATAATGCATGAAATTTTGCATCCCGCATGCAAGTGCCCAGAGTTCTCCCTGTGTCTATGCAGGTTTTACCTGGGCCCAACTTATCTAGTTTATAGTCTAGAATAGTCAGCGAGGGGAGTTAGTCATGGCTGGCCAATCCCCCTCCTAGCACATGATGCATGCTCCCTCTCCCGCATGGCTTAAACCTTGCATGATTAGAGCATATAGGCTTCGGCCTGAGACGCACTTAGTCTTTCCCTAACCCGGACCCCTCCCAAACACACTTAGTTTTAATTTAGGTTAGGAAAAAGCAATAAAAAAACAATGTTTCAGCGCGATGAAGGACTGGATAATTTCTCTAACCGACTCGATCAGCCTGAAGCTCTATCCACTCCTGAGTGTAGCCCGACGCACAAACTCGAGAAAAACTTTAATTAAAGACAAACATATTAATTAAATTACTCGTAGCTCGCGAGTTATTAGTTACCAAATTAAAACCTTTTTAATTTTAATGTTTATGTATATTAATTAATAGGCGTACACAAATACATTTCCTCTTCTAATTTAGTATAGGCTGGTTGACTGGCAGCCTGGTTGGAAACGACACAAAGTCGCCCCCGCAAAAACCAGCGCCCTAAACCCAATGTGGACATAAAATCCAAGCGCATGGTAGACTTTCTACTCTGTCCAACTCTTCTTCCTGAACTTCTTCCAGAACCATCACACGGTTTCCCGTAACCAACCTGCTTGAAATTAATGCATGATATTTTTCATCCCGCATGTAAGTGCCCAGGGTTTTCCCTGTGTCTATGCAAATTTTACCTGGGCCCAACTTAACTAGTAGTTTAGCCTAGAGTTAAGAGTGAGGGGAGTTAAGTCATGGCATCAATCGCAGTCATGGCTGGCCAATCCCCTCCTAGCACAAGATGCATGCTACAAACCTCCCAAATATACTTACTATTAGTTAGGTTAGGAAAAAAAGTTTCAGAAAATGGGAATTTCAGCTGCGCCGTCGTCCGAAGTCATTGTCCGAGGAGCTGCTCTTTAAAATCTTCGAACCTGCGACTTCGCTGGCACAAAGACGAAGAGGAGCGATCAACGGCTGTGTTAGCACTTGTTAGTGTTACACGGCCCCTGCAAAAGCCGGTGCGCCTCGTGCGCGCAGGTAGGTACAGTTAAGCTGTTTGACAGACTCAGACGATACAGCGACCAACGCACTTGATTCCACCCGAGGTACAGCACCTCAAGGCCTAGCCGCAACCCCGGCTAACTAGACCCCGGGGTTCGATCAGTGGGTGATTCAGTGTTGATAGGCTGTCTACGGACCCAGACCACAACAATGGAAGCGACGACATCGGCTCACACGCCCCGCGATGAATGCGAAAGCGATGGTCCCTGGCAGGACGTGCCCGACAAGCGATTCAAGCGACACCACGACCAAATGACCAGAGGTCCGGCTGTGAGTACCCCGCCCCCCGCAACGCCAGCCACAACCGGCTGCGTCCAAAACTCAGACCAATCCGCTTGACAAGAAACAACTATCCCATGATCCACAACACCTTGAAATGGTCTCTTCAGAACAAATGGTCCATGTACAACCACGGACGCGACCAGAATCAGGTACAGACGGCTAGCATTGCGGAGTACCATGCCGCGATTAAGGCCCTTAAGGCCATAGGCACCCAGCATTCCACCCTTCTACAGAAAGATGGAATTCCAAAGAAATTCGTGTTCCGCGGTGTACACAAGGAGACTCGGGCCGAATTCATCCACGAAGTCATCACGGACATGATGACATGATGTCGGCACAGGCTGCGGCGCCCAGGCTGTGTGGCGTGCACCTGACCGCCCGCACGGCGGCAGCCGGGACTTGCTCGAGTGCTGGCACTGCGCGAACTACCTCCGCTGTCCCGCATGCAAGGCCGAAACCAGACACTCCCCTCCCCAGACCAGGCGAGAGCGCGAGCAGCAGTGCGGGACAACAGCCCCCTGGATACTCATGCCCGCACCCCGCCAGGCTCACAGGGACCACCCAGGTCCCACCCCGCACCCAATAACTTTGGCCAGTACCTCGGTTTGCGCCCCTCGCTGAAACACAAGGCTACAACGAGCTTGACTTCCCTGTCCTGGCCAACAATGCCAGGCCACGAAGGCAGTAAGTATCAAGGGCAACCGAAACAGCACTTAAAATAGCACCCCAGTGGCCACAAGAATGGCAAGGGCGACTCACGCACACAACAACCAGCCCAAGACAAGCTGCTGGCCACAACCTTCGCGCCGCCTCCCCCGCCACAGGAGAGCTCTGTCGCAATCGCCTGCCCCTGCTCCCGGGAAGAGTATGGCCGTCGATGCGACCCCTGGGCCGTCATCCGCGCCCCGCAGCGAACCAGCGCCCCAGCAGGAAGTGTCCGACTTCATGAGACCTTCGAGGCCCACCATCCTGTCCATGTGCTAACTAATATGCCATATGGTGTGATCATATTGTCGAGCTTACAGACAAAATTCAAGCCACAATTGGCTTTGTCCAAGCTACTTGCTGTCCGGCTGAATTGCAGCAAATAATCCAGGACTCAACACACCACCATCGGCCAATAGTAATAGGCTACACAAAATCCTTTACTGTAATGCACATGGAATTAAGAACAAATCATCGGAATTTATCCATCACTTGGACAAATATAAAATCTATACGCGGCAATAAATGAAACACACTTGCAACAATCAGATTGGCTCGATATACTTAAAAATGTTATCCATAGGCACGATAGGAATAATAACAGAGGAGGGGAATTGGCCTTAGCTGTGCACTAGAGTATCAAACACTCGCCATGCCATCACCTTCATTTTCCAAACTTAGAAGCAATCGGCTTAAATCTCGTTACTAATAAACAATAAGTAAAATTAACTTCAAATTACGCCCCACCGTGTAGGTCACTTGATGTGGCGGACATAGACGCCTTGTACAGTGCAGGCCCTTCCATGTTGGCTGTTGGTGACATTAATGCCAAGAATCTAGAGTGGAACGGCAGGCTACTCTATACACATCAACTCAACAGAAATTATAACGTGAACGCTCCATCAGAGCCCACACATAATGGCAGGATAAAACTGTATACCGGATATTTTTGATATTGTAATAAATAAAATATTAAACTTAGGATACGAGCTAGAGGTGGTGCACGAAATGTCGTCAGACCACTCTCCCGTTCACATCACATTTGATGACGCGAACACCGAATGGAATTCGCCCCGCAAAGTTAAAGACTATAAAAATGCTGACGGAGGGGGCTTTCAAGATTATTTAAGAAATTATCCCGGGGACACGACTGAAATTAATGTAACAAACAGTTACAATCTCAAGACAGCGATCACTGATCTCACAACCGCAATCCAAGATGGTATAACCAGGTAAATTCCGGAAAAGGAGATTAGGTTAGTGCATGACAAACTGCCAGCATATATAAGCCAATTAATCGCACAAAAAGGTAGTCTGCGCCGTGAATTTACACGACGTAGGCAGCCCGAAACCAAGCGAAGAATTAATGAATTACAATCTGTAATCTCGGATGAAATTAACCTTTGGCCAGCAAGCACAGGTGATGCAAAATTATCTATGCTAAAAATCCAGGACAATAATGCCTGAACTATGACCAGACGTCTTCTAAATAAATCAGCAAAAATACCTTCACTGCAAACTGACACTGGACTAGCCTTTCAGCCCGAGCTAAGGCAGAGGCCTTGGCAAACACACTGGAGACTGCTTTCCAGCCACACAACTAGCCTTGCGACAGTCAATTCACTGCACATACATACAGGGAATTGCGTATTAAGTTACACCAACGAGTAGTAACAGAGCCATGCCCCACCCAAGCACAATAAATTAAAAGGGTAATTAAACGCATGAAACATAGGAAAGCCTCAGGAAATGATGGCATTCAGATTGTGGTTCTCAAACATCTTCCATATGAAGCACTGGAATACTCAGCTGCATGTATTATTCTAATGCTATTATTTCACAACTTCCCCTCCCAATGGAAAGAGGCTTATGTCAAAGTCTTCCATAAACCAGGGAAAGATAAAAGCCTACCGCAAAATTATAGGTCGATAAGCCTACTGAACACACTCTCAAAAATGGCCGAGTTTATATAAATACATCGACTAAACAAATACATACGCGAAAACAATATTCTGCCCAAGGAGAGTTTGGTTTCCGTAGTGCACACTCAACTGTACAACAGCTGGTTCGTTTAACAGAAGAAGTAACGACTCAGGGCCGGTTGCACCATTGAAGATCGCTGGTCGATCCGAGATAATACGAGGTAATGAACCAGGATCGACACACAAACGGATTGCACCATTCGAGTTCACCTTCTGACAGAGGATTGAGATGAACCTCTGTTTGAACCACCGAAATTGATGGTTCAGAGCAGTTGGATCCGAGATATTGTGTATTTTTCTTTGGTCTGTTGTGTTTTGTAGTCGTGTTCGCATAGATACTGGTTTGTTTACAATTGATATTTTGATGGGCTACAATAGTTTACAGGAAATTTAGGACGATATATTTTTAGGTATGCCCGAAGTACGGTAATTGTCATAATGTTATTTAAAATATGATGCCAATTCTTGCCAAGATTCTTCCTTCTGCTTACAAAACACGCCATCAGTTCTCTTACACTCTAAAATATCCAATCTTTCTTGCACCAAATCGACAAGGATGATTTTTTTTCTTTTTCAGAGAAAAAACCTTATTTAGGTACTGAAATTTTCTTTTCCATCGTCATGTGTTCCCGCGTGTACCCCAGTCAACTCACAACCGACCACAAGTTTGTAATCAATAAACAAATAGGCTTGTACGTAAATATTACGATGCCAACATTTACAGCAAGAACTTCAAACATACTAAAGAAAATTCTCTGTGACTAGACGGAATTCAATAGCCAATAGAAAACTTGCTTTCATTTTACAATCTATCGTTACCAACCTAAACCTAGATCGTGAGATCATCGAATGTCTGAACTCGTAAGTTTACTTTGGTGCAACACATATACACTGGATCTCAGATTCGACTTGAGATCACACTGAAACAAAGATCTTACGATCTCGGATCCGAACAGTTATTGGTGCAACCGGCCCTCAGACTATGTAGTGGCTACATACCTAAACGTAGAAAAACCTTCGATAGAGTTGTTCATGCAATCTTAATATATAAACTGTATGAAACAGGCTTTCCTGACTGTCATGTAAAGCTAGTTACCTCGTACCTAGCTAACAGAACATTTAAAGTCACCACAGAAGGCTCTAAATCCGATTTTAAACTTATAAATGCAGGTGTGCCATAAGGCAGCATATTAGGCCCGGTAATATTCAACGTTTACGTGAGTGGCATGCCTAAGCCAGAGCATCGCCTCGTAAAATTAGGCTGCTATGCGGCACAGTCTTTCATATAGATCACATAACCTACTTATAGCCACAGAGAGACTGCAACCCGCGCTTAGTGCAATGCAGCAGAGGTGCACAACATGGCGAATAAAAACAAACGCTGCCAAGTCAGAGGCCGTGGTATTCACACGCAGAAAATCTACCGCCAATTGATTGCAAGCCTGAATTGACCTTGTTCGGAGAACACATTCCCCACAAGGATGCTGCGAAATACCTTGGTGTCCAATTGGATCTCAATCTCATTTGGAGGACTCTCATAGACTCAAAGAGGGCATAGGCACATGGTAAAATGTGAACACTTAACACTGTAATGAGCAGACGTCTCGGCGGCACAGTGTATAACGGACTGCTGCTTTACAATGCCCTCATCCGCCCAATAATTACATATGCAGCTCCTGTGTGGGCCACTGCAGCAAACACATACCTCCTGAAACTGCAGCGAATACAAAACAGATGCAATCGCATTGCTACAGATGCCTCAGATACTTCCCTGTATAGGTACTACAACACAGAAACCTTACAAGACTTCTATGTCCGAACCGCACAGAAATTTTATGAAAAATTCAAAACTCATCAAAACCCGCTAGTTTTATATCCCGGACATTATGACCTCGACAAGATACAGAGATTCAAACGTCCGAAAATGGTGCTTGCGCACCGATCACTGCAATGATCTGTGATTGGCTGGACGCTCCAGTCAAATGCTGAGCATTGCTCTACTGCCTAACATACATGGCTCAGAATGAACCGTTTTTAAAGTACTTAGTAATAGTGGTTTAAGTTTCCTTCTACCACCCTGGTGACAGGTTTTGAACACCTTCATGTATCTCTCATTGTTCTTACACAAACATATCTTTGCCCTTTTAACGAAACAGAGAACTCTCAATTGTGTGACATCTGCCCTAAAAAGACACGTAGAGAAATGTGAAGGATTTGGTACCAGGTTTCTTAAGATGATGAATATACAGTTAAATGTGTGTAAAACAAGTACTAAAGAACAGTTTGATTCCATTTCGTAGCCTTGTGCTGAGTCTGCATGTCATAGAAGATTACTTAGTTTGAAGTTTCATGGAAAATTTATTTTGCATTTATTATTTTTTTTAGCTTTCCATAAAATTGTTACTGGATTAATTTTTTTATTAATATTCTACTACATCATTGAATTTGTATTGGCATCGTTTAGTCGTCTCAAATTTTAGCACTACCGGCTATACCAATTATTTTGTGGAGCGAACAGCACTCATACACGATGAGGCACGAAATTGTGGACTTAATGAAAGCAAAAGTAATTACTTGACAGACAATTAAATGGTTATTACTTAACGAATAGTCTTAATATTAGGTAATAAATAAAACTGTATTTAATTAAATTGAGCTATCCTTTCCTGACCGGTTATTTCCCCCCCCCCCTCATAACCGTATACATACGAACGTCTCTAGCTCTCTATCCACAAACATTTATATTTTTTAAGCTACTTCAGCGGTCAGAAACTTTAACTAGACATATCTTTCAAAAGTGATAAATTTTTTTAGAGGGAATTTTATTTTATTTTTTGTCGGAGGGAGTGTGGCACAGCTTGCAAACCCACGGCTGCTAAATACGCCCAGCGCGAATCGCTGCTAAGGCCATAGAATAGAAGTAAGTAAGCAGACCTCCAGCGCACAAACAACGCTTACAAGTGCTAGGGACGACAGAGCTCTCGCGAGTGGCTGGGCTTCACAAGTAACCAAATCGAGTGTCAAGGCGAATATAAATCAAATTACATTTCTGCATGGTTCCTACAAGAGCTCCGGGAGAGTCATCGACTTCTTCAGAATTATATTAGCTGCGTAATTACGTCTTTAATAAAGAAGTACGTCGTACTCTTTACACGAAAAAGATCTTTACGTTTCAGTGGGCTATCGTTCGCTGTAATTTGATTTTACGAAATCAAATCAAAGACTGTCGAATTATTGAAAACTAAATTAGTTTTCACTCGGTGACTTGAATGTTTCTGTACTTTGACTTCAGCTATGTTAATTTCCATTCTTGAAAGCAATGTTCTTTTTGCGATATTCAGAGTGAAATCCCTACATCGGTAATGATAGTGTTCCAAGTGTTGTTTTTTTTTTTTTAAATTTTGGTTTAGAGTCTTACTGATGTAAAGGGGGCGTCCATTAATTACGTGAGGCGATTTTGGTGATTTTTATATTCCCCTTACACCCTTGGTGAGATGTCGTAAGATTTGGCTCGACCTCCCCCCCCCCCCCCCTTCACCATCAAAACAAACGTGAAATTTTTTAAAATGCGTATTTTTTTGTGTAAATACGTTAATCTGCTTGATCACGTTGAATGTATTAATTATTATCGCTTACCTATTTTTTATATAAAACTAGTTAAGACCAGTATTTAAGACAGAACGTAGTATAGAACCACAGTGAAAAAATCGAACAGTAAAAAACTGAAATAGGAATTACTAAAATTCGTAAAAGAATATTCATTCTAACTAAGTTCTTGGGGACTCATGTGTGGTCTCAAGAGTGACTTTGTAGCGTTCGCATAACCGCGATAAATATTGTGTAGGTTTTAGCTATAATTTAGCGGAGAAACAAGTTTTACTTAATTTAATCCAGTTTTCTTGAAATTTCAGACTTTCTTTCGGATTTTTGTTGTTGTGATATTTGCCAAAAACTCTCTTCTCCCCCACGTGAGATTCTACCGATAAGCTTTCAATTGTAATACGATTTTAAATATACGTAAAATATAGAACCTTCTTGTGGCCTAAATTTACTCTTGAGGAAAAATGCATACAATCCTCCGTAACATTGTGACAATAAGCGAAATTGAAAAAAAAAAAACTTATAGTAATCTGTATTTATTATTTTAATGTCAGTGATGTGTAGTTTTGATGAAGTCATGGCTAAAACAAACCATCATAATGGGAGTATTTCCTAAATTATTTTGCTTATAAAATGTTTTAACCAGTATTTTTACTTGTTATATTATAATAATGATTAATTGCCTTTCAACAAATTTATCAACTTAATTAGACTTAAATTTATTGTAAAAAACGTTTAAGGGCCGACTATACATCAAGTTTAGTACGAACTGATAGTGTGTATTCATGAGACGTACTATTTGGAATTAACCGTTCATATATGTAGCCATTCACGAAAATCTATTTATTATTATATTTTAGTTTAGAAAACCATCAAAATTTTCATTTCTCCAATATCCTTAGAGACGTAAACTACAAATATTTTGGTAAAACCCAATTTTTGGCATTTTTTGAAACGAATTCCAAAACTATAGCAAATACGACATACACACCGTTAAAATGTAAAACTGTATAAATAATACGGATACATGCTATCTTTGTTGCTAGATTTAAAGTATAAATCTGCCAATAAATTTTCCTAAAACATAAAGAGACACTTAGAACCTATTGAAAATATAAATTAATTAATCAACCGTAGTTATATTATTACGATTATTAAAACAATAATCGTCGTGGGAAAACTACTGGGTTCGTAAATGGATAGCCCAATTAAAGATATTACTACACAGTTTTATTGATTCAATATTTAAATCACTAACAAATAATATTCTAAAAATGCCTAATAATCACTTACACTTAAAAATGTTTATTCCCCAGTCACTCGGTTTTTAAACACCCCACACCTCGCTGGGCCGCACCCCTCGCTCAACTATCGCCGCAGCACTCCTCGTGGACCTCCGTCGCGGGGGACTCCATCGCCACTCTCCGTCGCCGCCGTCGCACTTCCCTTCGCCGAGGCTCCACTCGACACTTCACTCGGAACTTCGCTCCGGAATCTCGCCGCACCCGCGACACTCTCGCCACCCAACTATCGCCGAGGAACAGGTTCGCCGAGGAACTACTCGCCCAGGTAACTCCGCCGCACCCGCGGAACTATAGCCCAGACTCTGAGCCGCAGAACTCCGCCGCACCCGTGGCATTATCGGCCGGACTATCGCACCGGAACTGAACTCTCAACTCAATTGCCAGAGGCCGGCGTCCTGGACTTATATAGGTCCAGGCGCCACTTCTAGAATTCACGAGCACCGCTGGGGCCAGTCGCGTTATTCCGCGCCGACACGACGTCAAAATTATCGAGAAAGGCGTCGGCAGCTCGCGTGGCAGCCCGCGGAACTCCCCACAGCTGCCAGGTGTCAGGTTATCGGCGCCGAGGCAGAGCGTCGCGCGGGGAGCGTGGGAAGGAGGGAGGGGAAGTGGCGACCCTTGTAATCCACCAGGCGCGCGCGGCACGTCACACGTTGTGGTGGCCACGTGACGTCAGTGGCTGTGCTGAGCCGCCAGCCAGCTTCGAACCTGCGCGCGCCGCGGCCCTGCTCACGTTCGTAACAATATTATGGATTCAACTTAAATCATGGACAAAGGCAGAAAATTAAAGAAGCAAAATTATTTAGGAAACTAACCCCTTATGATATAATGTGGTTCTCCAACCATGTCAGTATTTCTTCCACATATAAATGTTAAAAAGTCACCACTTAGACCGCCTAGGAACAAAAAAAAAACAGTTTGACGCCTTAGCAATCACAGCCCCCAAGATGATTTGGTAACTAAAGAAAGAAGTGATAGACTGAAAAAAAGGGCTGCGTGCCATAAATCTTCGTTGTACAGTGTTTTCACAGGAATATTCTGAACGTACTGGCCAATCATTTTTCGCAAGAATAAAAAAAATTCGAACTAAGCAGTATGACCATTTTGAAGACATTCGGCATTTAATATATATTATACGAAGCTCAAAGTACTTTATGCGTGTACCACTGTCATTATTATCGCTACCTGGTTTATGTCAAAATATGAACAGTATTAAGTTCAGGTACGCAAGTTCCTTAAAATAAATCGTGTCCTTCAGCTATCGACGAACGAGCCAAGTCTGCGGTCAATATAAACACTGCTACACCTTCTATAGCATCGCCACGAAACAACAGCACGGGGAAAAAAAAAGAAAAACTAAAAAAATGTGAAGATACATTTGTGAGAGAAATTGGTGATGATATTGACGCTACACTGAAAAATATGAATTGCGAAAGAACGACACTTCATAATAACAGTTCTCTGTTGAATTTCTGGTGGCATCAGTAACCAAACTTGAGTGTATCAGTAATATAATGTATAATGATCTGTTTTCAAAAAAGTTGTGTTTCAGTAACAATTGAATGTACATCGAACCAAGTCTATTTATTAGCCATTAATTGGTTTTGGTTACAATATTTTGATGCTCTTAATCAAATGTTATTTCATTATTAAACAGGTGACTTGTTTCTTAGAATTTGATGTCTCTCTTGTCATAACTGAGATGTCCAAGTGTATCCTGGCTTTTACATTTCAAATCTTGACACTAAAGAGCTCGTCTTTACAACTGCTTCATCCTTAATTTGATTCTTCAGCTTATTGGTAAGTTTATGATTAACGTGTATTTTATAATGCAAGTGTGCTATATTAACAAATAACTTATTTAGATGTTAGAGTGGTTTTGTAAGCATTTTAATTTAAATTATTTAGAGATTTTTTTTTTTAAATTCTAAACAATTGAGAAAGGTTTTCTCGAAAAAAAATCTTTGTTTATGATTTTCGCTAGCTTAAAACATTTGAAAGTCGGGTAATTTTGTCAAAATGTTTTTTTACTCAACTTCAAATGTTTTCAACAGATGTAGATGTATTTATTACTGTAGTTATGTTACATGGAACTTGAGGTTTGAACAATATATTATCCCGTTACATCATTGCAGGGTTGGTTTTGCAGCGCATCAATAATCTCGTTCAGTGCTGAAATTTAATTTATATGGCAACGAAGGGAGCTCGTATAGGGCCTACTGAAATAACGAGCGACTGTACAATAAATATTTTATAGATTTAAAATTTTATCACTCGATGACAAACGAGCCACCTAGTTAGCAAAACTTTAGATTTCACAACCTGTTAGTATTCATCTATCTTTCAAATACGCTACTTTATTGCGTATATATTTGTGCCGGTATTTAGTAGTATTAATAAAAAAATGTATTTTTATTAATATTTATTTGGTAGTAAATATTAGTTTTAAATATAGTTTATCATTAACGGTGACATTGTTGGTGGGACGGGAGAACCCTGAGAAAACCCACTGGCGAAGAATCCGAGGTCCAGCCCACAGGGAATCAGTGTGGACCCAACACCGCCAGATTGGCTGAAAAGGGGGGGGGGGGGGGGAGGAAGGCTAGTAATCTGAGTTTTCTCAGCCACCACGCCTTTACACTGCATTCCAGCCTATCCCAACACTTCTGGCAAGAATGTGTTCGAATGCCAGACGACTTGTTTCAGTGCGTGTCGGTTGGAAGTGTTGTAAGACCGGCTGTGATTCAGTCGACTGTGTGCGCGTGTTAACAAGTATTACAAGAAGGTTGTTACTGAATAATAACGATGGATTCAGACCGCGCACCAAGCTGCGCAGTTAAACATCTTAATGCTCGTCCCTGAAAGGCTTCTTTGCCAATAGAACTGTCGAATACATGGGTCATGGCGGATGAAGCTGGTAAGCAGTTGAGTTTATACAATTTCATAATAATATATTATAACTTTGTCCAGGTTGTGATATCTGTGGCTTACCACCTTTACTACCAGCTAGTAAGACACGCCCCCACGCACTACTATGGTAGCGTCTTTTAAAAATAACGGCCATAATACCAAAAAAAAAAAATAAAAAAAAATAGGGTGCCTTACTACCCGTTTCATTACTTTCGCCAAAAGTGTGTGAGCAATTCAAAACAAGAATTATAAATAAATTAAATTGATACTTATATTTTAGGTCGCGATGAGTGATAGCAGCATTAGACAGACTTGCAATAGATTTCAAAAGCATTTAAACACGATGCCAAATTTAAATACTGAAAAACTAACAGTACTACAGCAGTACAGTGGCAATACAATGGCAGTGAAATGTAAATCTATAACGTAGTTGAAAAGAACACATTTAAAAGAAATTTATGAATATATTTTTTTAAATAAACAGAAGTGTGTCTCACGAATTACGTACGCGATACCATATCCTACTTTCTGCATAACATATTAAAAAGTAATCTTGCAGGCCACCCAAAAAGATTACCAAAATAGATAAACACAATTATTTTTTCTACTACAAATTTTTATATCTCGATGGTGCAACCGTTTAAACCTTTCTTTTAAATTCAAAAATTAACTTGGGTCGTAGAAATTTACGTAAATTACTTAAACTTTAACATTTAAAAACAATATTTAATGTAACACACTTTCTTTATTCCTTTTTCAGTCAGAAAAGTGATATTTCTGTCCGTCAAAGTTCCATGCACCTTATACTTTAAGAGGGGGAAAACAACACGTAACGTACATTTATAAAAAGGTCTGTCTTTGAAAAACGACCGGCGCCTCCTAGTTTAACGACTTATTCAGGCGTAGAACACAAAATGTTTCGTCAAGTGGCGAGGTCCAATGCGTCGGTTACCTCCAAGTTGGTCGAGTGGGCACGATTTATACCACATTCCCATATTTCCCATTCAGGCATAAACTAATAAACTAGCCCAAAGTAAATCTTGCTAAATTGGCGTGGACGTAAATCGGGCTCCAACTGGACGTAGAACTGTTGCTTGCAGGAAACATTCGATTTCAGTTTCATAATTTCTTTAATAAGGAAGATTAAATACAGATGGCGGTGACGCCAATAAATATACTTACATACACATACAGTACAAAGTTTATCCGCTATCTGCAGAGCCAGACCTTTAATGTCTCTTGCTGCAATAAGGCCATGGGGCATGGGTTCAGTTCAGGTTGACATCATAGTTCATTTAGTAATTGATACCGGACAATAAGACAGAAGTGCAGGGAAAAATAGATTTATAGAAACCCACAAATTAAGTGATTGTAAGACAATGATACTATAGGTACAAACAATAATGCGAGAAAATGTTCATACAGATTGGGGAGAAAGTACGCACAGACAACCAACAGGAAATACGCTGCTACAAAGGCAGCTGAGTCCAGTGAGCACGTCGTGACGCAATGACGTCGACGAAGCGCTCGGGGTCTCGGGAGCCCTTGCGTCCCTGCTCCGAGCTCGCTCACGGCAGTGACGGGGCAGAAGGACGTTGCACGACCTTAGGCACTGAGTGACACTTGGTCAGCACACGTCGAAAAGGACGCAGTGGATGGTCAGGGGGGTGGTGTGCGCGACAGTCAAGAAGGCGTCTGTGGGGCAAGGGACGGACGGATCGTAGCGCGCAATGGACGAGTCGACGGGATACCGGGATCGACGGAGAGAGGAGAAGAACCTGTCGGCGCGGGAAGCGATGAGCTGGGTGATGGGTGGAAGTGACGTGGCGGCGAGATCAGGGATCGGGGTCCAACGGGGTTTACCCAACAGCATCCGGAGGGCAGTGAGGAATAAAAAAACCCAGAAGGGGACGGAAGGACGTTGGTGATGCGTGCGCCCAGACGGGGGAACAGAAGAGAAGAATAGAAAGGACGTAAAGTTGGCGAAGGGTAACGCGAGCAGGAACAGGGAGATGACAATTCGGCGAAATGCAAAGCACATCGGGCCGAGGCAATGAAGTCAGTACGGTGAGCTCCCACCGCAGGCCGGAATCCAAACGGGCACCAAGGTACGTAACCACCGGAGACCTCGGTATCGGCTCGCCCTGAGACACAACTGGGGGCGGAGGCCTAGGGATGGTCAGGATCCCCTATGACGGGATGGATGCCACCGTCGCCGCTAAGTGGGCAGGGGCGTCCGCAATATTACGTGAGGATGAAGTAATGGCGGTGTCATTGGCGTACAGGGAAAGCGAGCAATAGGGAGGAGTAGGGATATCGGACTTAAAGATGGAAAAAAAACAAAGGCGAGAGTATCGCACCCTGTGGGACGCCAGCAGGAATGTCGCGGGACGGCGATAATAACTGACTGAGACTGACACGGAACGAGCGATGTGAGAGAAAGTTAAAGACAATATGAATGAGAGCAGGAGGGAAGCCCTGATACGCCAACTCGATGAGGAGCGCGCGATGGTCGACTGTATCAAATGCTTTCAACAGATCGAACAGTAAGAGACCCGTGTGCTGAAATGACGTGAAGCCGGCGGTGACCTGGTGCGCCGACAGCCCGCGCCGAAACCCAAACCGAAATGGTGGAAGGGGGCCGAGAGGAGCGAGGTGATGTTCCAGCCGGCGGAGGATCACTCTCTCGGCCACCTTGGTAAGAATAGACAAGAGACTGATGGGCCGATAGCCTGACGGGAGATGAACATCAGCACGCAGCCACGGGATGGGAACGACGATCGCAGTCCACCATGCGGTAGGGAAGAGGCCCGTCAGGAGGACGTTTGGTGCGATACACGGTCGCCTTCCTGAAAAGGGAGAAGACTTGCCGCGGGTGGATGTTGTCAGGCCCGGGGTGGTCAACCAAATATCGCCGGAACGTGGAGGCGGAAAAAGGGGGGAGGGGTTTAAGTGAGTGGGAATGACCGACGCAACCCCTGGCGAAATGTGAGGGGTGAAGGATGAGTGAAAAGAGTCCGCCAGAAGGTCCGCACTCGAGAAGGAATAGAAGCGCCCCTCCCCCCATCCCCTTCGCCCGGTCCAGGGGCGGAATAGTGGGTGTACCGTGCGTATCGCAAAATGGATCCAGATGGAAAGGAGAAGGACCAGCTCCGCGCCCGGAGGCGTATACGTACGTGAGCCAACGCTCGACGGTCCGAGACGAATGCCACCGTCGCGGAAACATTCGGCACACCACTGACTTGAAGACACACTCGTAACACTCATTTACCGTTTCACATAAACTTTCGTCCACCAACTCCCGATGTTATCACCAGGTTGACGCCAAACATCGTGAAAGACCGCCGCGTGAACCGCACTCCCGCGGCTCAGCTGTTCTTCCTTCTGTCCCCTCCACTCTCCCTTTACAACAGGCGCTGCCCGCCAGCGCGCTGTCATACATTCACACACTTAAACATTACCTAATAAATATATGTTCCAATCCCAAGAAAACATAACATTACAAAATACATAAAATAATATTTAAATACCTCTAAAATTCACCTAATTTACTTCAAAAATTAACTGAAAGAGTTGTGTCTCCTCTATTCTGTTCCTTTCGAGACTGTCTTTCCAAGTCCGTGCCAACTGTGAAATAAAATCACTACGCATGTTTCTTAACCAGTATACCTTAAAATGAATGGAAAACTTAAAAACTAAAATAAACGGAGATAACTTATAAACTAAAATTAGTAACATAATAAAAATATTAATTTAATTAAAAAAGGTAATATAAGTAACAAACAGAAAATACGTAGCACTGACAACGTCACATAACTATTACATTTAAAACGTTTTGAATAAATTGGTCAAGTAACAACCTAAAATTCAATATCTTTAACAAAAGCGCCCGTATATTGGTTGTAGCTATGCTTTGTGCACAGAGGCAAGTGTCAGTGTCTCCAACAGCTGATCACAACAATAGCGAGGGCACTGATGGCTTTGCGCGCAGATTACAAGCCATGCCACCAGTGCACGCCCGTAGAGCGCGCGCACTAGCGCCGCCCTGCGCTCTGGCGGCGCGCGACTCAAGCAGCTGCCCGTGCCACACTTCCCGGGATGGAACACAGATCGTCTCGCATGTAGTGATCACAGGAGGTCCCGGCGCATGCCACCAATATACACTACGTTCGGAAATTGCTGGGCATAAGCATAATGCGTGTCAGGGAATGTCATAAGTAGAGACCTGCAAAATTCGCGGATTCATTGATTGACCTCTAGGATAGACTCCACAGTCCTTTAAATACTCGCGGAAATGACACCTATTCATTGGCTACTGACGCGTGAGACGTCTCAACTAGGCTGTCCGTAATTCGGCACTTTCTTGGTTTAGTGTTTCCCATTGGCTCACAGTTCCCCGGATAAAATGTGGGCCAATCGCAGAAGCGGTACGAAGGTATAGTTGTTTTGATGCTAGCCTATCGCGAAATGAATCCGCGAATTTTGCATGTATCTAGTCATAAGTTATTTTTGTTTAAAAAAAAAATCCATAAGCCCGGAAACATAGCCCTGAAAAATTACAAGCGCAAACAGAAGCGCGGATTGAGGGACCGCTCCAGTGGCTGAGAGGACGCGCGAAGACGTTTATAACGCACTCTTTACCAGTGGTCTGTTATACTGCAACCCAGGGGCGCCAATCTGTATGATTCTCAAGAGGTCCGTGTAGATTCCCAGGAAGGAGGGAGGGGGTGGGGAAGCCGTGTGGCCCGATATTATTGCAAGTAGGTTTAAACCAACACAAGTTGTTGCCACCCCCCCCCCCCCCCCCCAAGAGGGGAAACAATGGAGTTAATTAGAGCACCCTCAATAAACTGTGTTGTGAGAGACGCAAAAATATTTACTAACAAAACTTCGCTGAAAAAGTTATCAAACAATCTTAAAGACCATTCATGTGCTCTTGAGAACATAAATAAAATTATCACTGAATCGGTTGCTCGCAGCTGGAGTGGGGCTATCAACAAACAAAGAACAAATATAATAATCCGATTCTGAAATAGCCAAAAAGACAAAACACTAGTAAAAAAATATATATTCTACTGGAGCTGCTTGTCTACCAACAATACAAATACAATTACTCGCTCCACAGTTCTGATATTCTAGATTATAATTACTCCCAATGCCTTGAATTACTGTAAAATAATTTAAAAAAACTTCGCAAATATTCTACTATCAGCGCAACATGAGTTAACAGTTATGGAAAGCGAATACTACTTAGGTATCACGAATGTAAACAGAGCTTCCGTCTTAAAAAAAAACTTTATTTGATATCCTTAAAAACAATATACAAGGAAAACTGGAAACATATATACATATAATTCACAATTAAATATCCCCACAGCGTAATTATTGAAAACGTGTGTGGATCTCCTGCGACGCGTTACCACATTAATAGTAAATAATAGTGTGTCCTGCAGCTGGGTCCTGGGTCTGCCTGAGCCGATATCCGCCATATTGGATTGTGAAGTCACATTGGCCCTTCTGGTGTCACATTTCCTCAAAATAGATTCCAAATTCCTAGAAATTTCCCTGTTTCGAGAGAAAAATTCCCGTTTTGAGGTAAAATTTCCAATTTTATTCCTGAAAAATTTCAACGGCTTGCAAATTCCTAAAAGTGGCTTAAGACTCATAAAAGCAAGCCTCCCTAAGCCGCTGATATCAGGACCTTAACCTCGGGCGTTATCGTTGCACGTTTTGTTACGGTGGTTATATTTCAAATCCGTAAATATTATCTGATATTAAAGGAAAAAGGTTAAAATGAAAAAAAATTAATAACGTTTTAATAAAAAAAACTACCACCATTTTGAAATTCATAGGCCATATTGAAATTCCGTAATTATTTTCTGATTTTATAAGAAAATTTTAAATTTACAAAAAAATTATTAAATTTCGATAGTAAAATTTATAAATAGGTACTGGGTGCAGACCCAAAGAGGACTCTCGAATAAATATTATGTCAGAACCTTCCCCTACAGAAGCCACCGGCAGACTGACCTCACACCACTAATTTCAAGGCAGATATTACATCGGCCCGTATGACGTCATAGTAGCCATCATCGTATGCTGGATGTCGCTGCCGTAATATTGTTTTCGTCTGCTAGAGGGCGCTGCCACCATATTAGTTTAATTCTTCCCGCTAGAGTGTAGTATTAATTTATTGTAAGGCGTCCGCTATTTTGAATTTTGTCCGCCAACTTGGAAATCTGTAATTTTTAAGATAGAAAATTGGAAAAAAATCCAAAATTAATCAAAAATTTCAGGAATTTATTTATTGGCAGAATTGATAGCCTTGGTTAGATTCTTGACTAATACAAAAAAGAAACTTTAATTAAAATTAAGAAAAATATGACAGGTTATGTAAATAAAAATAAATTTACATATAAAAACTGTATTGCATAATTTCTACTGTATTACAGGCACACTTGCTAAAATAAGCACTCTAGAAAACATGTAGTTTTGCATTGGATTGATCTGACTAATTCTCAGCTCCAAACGGTTTACTGAAGACAGAAACAAGCCAGATCCTTTCCCTACATAGTCTTTTTCTTCCCGACCGAGTATTTATTACCGTGTTTAACATACTGCTTCACATCGTCAGAAGTGTAAATTGTAGCAGCCGATATCTTGAAAGAGCACTTCTTATCTTGGTACTCGAACGGAAATGGTTAACCATATACGAAGTCCAGCCACGAGTTATATTTTAAAGATCCATACGTTTCTACTTCATCAGTAATCTGATTTATAATGTTCTGCTTGATATCGTAAAGCGAAGTACAAATGTCTTTCGACTTAGGCCTACTAAATGTATTATATAATAGTAAACTTTTAAAATTCCATGACATGCAGATTGCGCCAATTGGAATATATTATCATTTACCTGTAATGCACAGTGCACGGTCTTGTGTTTAGTTTCATGTCCAGGCATCATCGCAATCGGTTGCTGTCCATCTGCTTGTGTGCTTGTACGCATATGAGTCTCTAAAGGTAACCGAGGAGTTGAAATGTCTGCAGGTAGTTACACAGTAGGCGCATGGATTCACCTTTACAGTTTTTCGCGTGTCGTCACAAACTGTCAATACGTGTGACACAAAATGGCCCTTATTGCAGTGAAACTTAATACGTGATGGATTTTTCGTACATTTACTCCTCTCATGTCTTCGTGCATCATGGGAAAATGCGAACGACATATCGCAGTAGCCGCAAGGATGTATAGTCGACGGAGACGAACCTTTCAGACCCGAACCATATGCTGATGTTGCTGCAGTTGTGCCAATTCCCGGTGTACTCTGATGCACATCGATGCATCGTTGTTGCAGCGAAACCTTTATTTTCTGCCGTGCAGCACGAACTCAGCATAACTTCAAGCGCGTTTTCATATTATCTTTTCTGGAAAACTACTTATGCCATTTCTCACAGCTAGAAATGTTGCTAGGAGGATTCTTAGCACATTCTCTCTTCTCGTGTCGTCGAGTATTGCTGTTGTTCGAGAATATTTTGTCGCAGTGGTGACATTGGTGCTCGGGAATAACCATCGTCGATAGGTTCATTGTAGTCCAACTAGTTGATGAAGCAAACAGTCTTTTTCTTTACAGACATCACTGCACTAACTAAAGTCTCCTTAGTTCTGAGTAACGATGGTACAATTACCACCGAAATATCCACTGTCGATGCTCCTCCTTTCATCGGGATCTGAGTCATCGATAATAGGCCTTCCATCGTGTTCTGCTTTAAAGGTGGTAACAATAGCATCATGTTTACAATAATAGACAATTACTAAACTCATATGTCAAACGATACAACTATATGATCCTTCAACGTCGTTGCCAGTAACAAACTAAGGACCACAATCGGCTGGATCGTGTCTATATACTAATGGTCGCCTGTACAATACATGAGGCACAACGACGACTTTTTGTTTTGTAAATTTTTATTAGATTAAAATACAGGTATCTTAAAGCTTAAGAAATAAAAACATGTATTTAAGAAATACACAAAAACATACTAGGTTAGGGCATTTAACATTTTCGTAAGAAGAGTCTTTAATGCCGCACGGACTACCTCGGTGACTCTGGTTACTGCCTCGATGTCTCCAGTTATTGCCACGATGTCTTAAGTTCCAAATGGTTCGTTAGTCTCGGGCACAGGAACACAAGTATCCCACTGTTTATCTTCGACAATACTCTCGGCGACGACCACTTCGATGAACAGGATCATTGAAAGAGCAACGACGGAACGTAAGTCGTTTGGGTGTTTATTGTATAATTTGTTTGATTTTTTTTTTCGAATTTTAAAGACGGAGGCCAAGATGGCCGAAAAGATGATGGACATGGCGATAGTTGACTCTTTTGATACTGCACTCTAGCGGGTAAAAAATAAATTAATATGGGAAAAGCGAACTGCAGCAGACGAAAACAAGATGGCGGACCCAAGATGGCCGCCATGACGTCATACTGGTTAATGTTATATATTCCTTGGAAAAAGTGGTGGGAGATCATTCTGCTAGCTCCCACTACAAGGAGAGAATGAATTTTTTTTTGCCCTCACCGTGTTCGAACTTAGGATTCCATGAAGTAAGTTAAATTATTTTTATTAAATTTTCCTCCGATTTTCTAGCTTAATTAATACATATTTTCAAGATGGCGGCGTGATGACATTATTCAAAATGGTGGATGTGATGTCATCCTAATTGTCCAAGTTATGACTTCAGTGGCTTAGCATGGTTTATCGATAAGGAATTTAAGCCATGTTTAAGACATTTCAAGCCACCGAAGTTTTCGAGGATAAAATGGGGAACTAACCAGCGGAAAGGAAACTTTTTATTCGAAAGGAAAACATTTTATTATATATATTTTTTATTTTTTTTAGAGATTTTTCCCATTAAAACTGGAAATTTCGGGTCGTTCTTGGGAATTTTTTTTTTACAAATTTCTACTAATTTCGGAAATTTTTTTGAAAAGTTTGGCAATTTTGGAGGTCATGGTCAAAGGTGAAGGTTATTTAAGATGGCCTCTATGACATCACAATCAAAGAAGGCGGTTGGCTCCACAGGTTCCATACGCATTAACCCAGTGCTCGGAGGAACCAACATACATATACTACTCATATTGCAGTTACAACATTGCATATATTACTCACTTGCAGTTTCGGACCTCCACTAAATGACAGTCCACATCACACTTGCCGTTCCGTGACCTCAACTATATGGCAGTCCACATCACACATGCAGTTTCGTATTCTCTACTACATGGCAGTCCACAACACACTTGCAGTTTCGTAATCTCTACTACATGGCAGTCCACATAACACTTACAATTTCGAATCTTTACTACATGGCAGTCCACATCACACTTGCAGTTTTGTAAGGTGGTGGTAGTGGCTGCCAAGCAGAAGCGGACAGAACCTGCAGAATGTTTTGACATGTTGCCAAACTTGGCCGTGAGTCTGTTACACGGAAACACGAAGGGAAACTACACAAAATCTTTCCGGAAAAGTTTCAGGAGGCGAGGAATAATTCAAGAGCTACGTGTCCCGGCTGTCTGACCTTGAGATGTATTCCCTAGTCTCTCGCTGGCTTGGATTCCTTCCGAGAGAGCTCTTCGCCGCTATGAAGAAGCTGCTCTGGAAACTGTCCGCCAGCTGTTGCTGTGTGTCGGGGCTCGGACCAGTTGAATTCTATGAAAATCATTCGAAGCCTTCTTTTGATTAGAAAAAAAAAACAGCTGTCTCTGGAATAACCATGTGATTTAAAGGGCCAAAGTGTAACATCTGTCTTCAATGGAAAATTAGGTCACTGATTCTGGCCAATCGCTATTGTTTCAATGTAGGTGTATGACGAACAGAAAGGCAGAGACCATCAGGTTACCCAAATATATTGTTTCATAAAAATTATTTTTGACAAATCATTTCAACTGAAGATTGGGATATACTTGCAACCGAAGATATATTATTAGACTTAAAATCAATAATTAATGAACTTAAAAGAAAACCTATGAAATTCAGAGATGTTAGTCAAAGACGAGTGACATTTTTTCAATTTAAGAATAAAATCGGAATCATGCGCAGCGATTTTCGTGTGTCCATAAGGGTATTGTTTTAATAAACAATTTTTTATGTTTTAAAACTACGTGTCGATATTATTTCAAAATGCAATTTTAATTATTTCATTCTATCCTAAAATATTGGGTCTTTGCGAGTTAAATATGAATCTAGTCGTATATCAGGACTAGCTTTGCAGCAATGAACAATTATTTCAATTTGTTACTCTAAACTTTTATTTATTGCAAAGAAATTGAAATAATATTTATCTAAACTTTATTACAACTAAATTTTTTTTTCATTTATATATGTTTAGCCAGAATATTAAATAGTATATCTTATACATTTTAGTCCAACATTACTACGCTTATAACTACCATAAATTCTTACCACTCTTATATTTATGATCGCTAAATTTGCAACAAAATCAATAATTTTACTAAGTACGTCAAACAACAGTTTTTTTGTGCGCCATTTAATGTCAGTTTCCGAAGTTAGTATGTTTTCAACATGCCATAGTATACTGTTAATGTTAGCCATGACATTATTGCTCCTGGTTGTTAGTGTTTTTCCAGAAAGAGTCATCTGAAACACTTTCTCTAATGCTACATTTTAAACAATTTACAACATTAAAATTTATATAATCATTAAATTATGTTATAATTTACATCATATGGATTTTAAGGCTGATATAATTTTTTTTTTCAACATTTCAACCATCATTGTCAGTTTTACATAAAAGTATGAAAGAAAGTTAATGTATATATTACACTATTTACAAGCTAAAAGCATCTGACAGACGAACAAATACAAACGACTGAAGTTACAGCAGAAAATTGTTTGAAGCGTGGAGTGTCAATTAGTACATATGGTTAGCCACAGTTAACAGCAGTGCATGGATGACGTAGTCTATATGCACATATGCATCAGGCGACAAAAGATGATAACAAGGGGTGTTCAAGGTGTGAGCTTTGAAACACTCAGGGCTGATATTCAGTTGCATATAATTAATATTATGAAATATATGTTTTTTACAATGTTAATTGGTCTTTAATGCTTCAACTTTGAGTATTCGTTATTGAAATTTCGTAACAAACAGCTTAGAACTACGATAATTAGCCTTCTGCTCAGTTCTTATTTTGGAAATGTATTTGGTCATTTTTTCTCGACGACAGAGAGGATTTTAGAAACGTTTGCACACAACAGAGACAAAAGATGCAAGAGATCTTGATCCTCCGTGGGCAACCGTGCGATGAAAAACCCTTCAAGCACACCATTTATAAACAGATATATTCTACATCTATAACTCTAACCAATCCCAAACAGAAAAATATAATGGCTTGTCCGTAGAAAAAAATTGATTTTACATATTATGGCATCAAAATTTTGTTAAATACACACTCTGTTTGGTTTCTAATGTGTCAACCAGTTTCCAGATAATTATTTGGAAATTCATGGGAAAGCTTTACGGCACGAGCAGGTTTAGTAAGTAGAAGGATACGGCACGCGCCAACAGGTACTCACAGCTCAAACTGCTGAACCAGATTGTGCAGGGATCTAGAAGGACAAGACAGCGACCAGAAGGTCTCCGAATAGTCGCCGCGATCCTGCCATCGGCTAGTTGAGGTCGTTGTCGTGTAAACATCCCTTTTCACTTGGAAAATAAGCCAGGTGAAGTTAAACTCACGGGCGGGTTACCCAGCTGATACGAGTTGGCTTGTATGTTTACGCAAGACGCTCTCAGGGGATGACATACAACAAACAAACATCCCGCCAGCTGTCGCGAGCTACCGCGCGCCCGCTCGACCTTACCTCATCCAGAAGCATAACGCATGTAGTGGTATGTTTCATAATGAGTAGTTCTTCTCACGAAAAATACGCTATAAGCGTGGTTTGGAGTGATGAGTTTACTAAACCATTGCCAAGATTCTATGGCTCACCATTCAAATTTTTAGAAGAACTACCATTGAAAATTAGTACCTCCCTTTTCCCTATTCGCTACATGAACAGAAAAACGTTTATTCTCAATATTTTATAAAGTCAAGGGCAATTATATTAAGTTAGTACATACCCGCAATACTAGAACAATATAATGTGATAACTCTTTAAAATAATTAGCTATTATAATTACATCAGTACAGTTCAAGTAAATAAGTTGAGCAAAGTTACTATAGCCTACTAATGTTGAAGATTTTTTCATATACAATTAAATGTTTCACATGACAAAATTTAAACTTAAAAGTTGTGGGTGTTTAAATCAGGGGTTGGCTAAGTCTGCATGATCATGTGGTAAGTGTGTGTAGCTGTATTTTTCCTTCTCAATTTTGCGCTATATTGATTAGACGCCCAAAACATTAGCTAAAGTGTAGTGTTTTTATTGTGGAAACAGTATGAAATGACTTTTTTTATGGAAGTGTGTTTTTAATGACGGAGTTTCTAATTCACATTTACTAACCATCATAATATGTTATCAAGCGCTATGGCAGCTATATTTTGGGCGGTACAATATGGTGATGACGAGGTTAAAAAGTGACTCCAACTACGACACAGCACGCCATCTCTTGACAATCCCCAAATACGTGGTTTAAACGCTACATTCGGTTGTCGTGGGCACGGATTGCGAGAGGTTGGAACGCGGCGCTTCATAATCCGCACGCTTGCCAACTATCGAATTATGTTTTTTTTTGTTTTTTTTTTCACGTCTCGTCAACGAGTTCAGGGCGAGAGATTTGTCAAGAATCGGAGGAAGCAGTCATCCATGGCTTATTGGACCCTCCTAGCATTCGTCTGGATTATGCTCGGCAATTCCGTGGGAGTCGAGAGACCTGGAATGCCAGACCAGGATTCTCCCGGAAGCAAGCCTTAGGTTTTACCGATGCGTAACTTGCTCGGTGACTGACATTCAAACGTATCTGATTCCTTCACTGTTGTGGGGAGAGGACATGTTATAACTGGTAGCGTATTTTACTCCTACGTTGTTTTGGTTCTCACTAAGAGTGTATTAGCGTTAATAAAACTGTCACATCTTGAAAATACCAAAGCAATGTAACTGTTGGTATGAAAATTTACAAACTTGTTAATGTTACGTAAAGGAAGTTTCAATCGTCATAGGGAGAAAATCAATGAAATGGCTACAACAATGCTGTCGACCGTCAAGAGGAACAGACAGGACGCTCACGTGGTTCGGGTACAGCTGCAATAAGGGCGGCCCAGCCTGGAGCAGTGAAGAGGGAGGATGGCGCAGGGCTGTGAATGGCTCGGAACACCTCCCAGGTAAGTGAGGAGCAGGGCATTATGAAAAATAATAGACCCACAATTCACCAATTAGACGTCTTGATGAAAATTCATACTCATAACGATTATTTAATGCAATTTTTCAAAGAACTAAAATTTAAAAAATGTACACAGTGCATTACACTAAAATTGTAAAATAATACAATTTAAAAAAGTGTGCGCGTGGAGTACACGCGCGACAGAAGTGAAACTTCTTGCTTATTATATTATTAGGTATAGGAAACATTATTCTATTTGGCTGAGGTCGCAGTTAAAAAATATATATATGGTAGTATGCGAGTGCTAAATTATGCTACTGCACCAGTATGCGAGTGTGAAAATATGTAAGTATGAATGTTTTAAGTGTGCAAGTGAGCAAATATGCAAGTGAGCAAGTAAGTCAGGGGGCGCAAATGCAAGTGTGCAAGCATGTAATTATGCAAGGATGCTGAGTCATTTCAACCTCTCCCTTGCCGTCTCCTCCTCCACCGGTTCCCCCACCACATACCTAACTATTCCCCTCATACGATCGGCATTTTTGTAACGCTTGAAAAGTGTAGCCCCTTCAGCAAAAAAGTTTCACTTTAAAAATAATGTATTTTGGTCAGTTGTGGCCTGGAGTACGTCATTCGTTACATCTCCAGCCTGTTCAGGTAGACGGAGGGGTTACTGGAATGTCGGAGCTCCTCTCTTACTTAGTCCATTGAAATTTTACATTTTTTTTTTGGTCTTAGCGTGCGTTTGTCAGAGGACGCAATTTTAATTTTTAGATGTGAAGGGATGGAGGGGGGGTTATTGTAAAGTTAAATCCAAGTTTGTGGGGTGGCAACACTTGTCCCACGGCCGCCATCTTGGAAAAAGAGGTTCAAATTGTTTTTACGGTTTATCTGCCAAACTATAGCTCTCACAAAAAAATTATTTAACTTTTTTTGTTGAAAATAAAATTATCTACAACTTTTGTCCAGTAACCTTTAGTCGTATAACCATAAATAAAAAAAAATATAAGCGAAAATCCATAAAAATTTGAGAAAAAAATCTATTTGTCGACATAACATTTTTTCTAATCATTTTACAAAAAAAAATATCAGACCATTTTTATAGATGGTGTTTTAAGGAACAATTTTTATTATAAACATTTTTTAATTTATTTATTAGTTAAGGATTTACAGCGTTTTACAGCGTCATAACTATACATAAATATAAATATTAATGATTTGCCATAATTTTTAATCATCTTGTTATTTGTTTTATCATAATCTTTTTAATTATTGATAATGCAATATGGTTATTAATTAATTATTGATTTGACACTCCGTCACAAAACTTTGGAATTATTGATTTTTAAAATAAATTCAAATCATTGAGAGTGTCATTACCGAGAATAATGTGCAGGTAGAAAATACCCAAGTGACCGTTTGGGAATAAAATAACATTTGCCTGCTATTATTATTATTATATTTTGTTGAAGTTGTCCTTCGACTTTCATCTTTCAGTTGTCTAAATATTTAGCTACGTGCGGACGTATTTTATTGTGTTTTCAATTGTGAAAGAGGTATTTAATTGTGAAAACTATTTTGAATGTTTTTGGACACGATTTTAAGTGAACACAGTTTTGAGTTCAATGAGAAACATCTGGAGTTAGCAAGTGGGACGGCGTTGTTCCTCAACTAGAGTGTTGACCCTGCTTTGCTCACTGTCTTTGGTGAACTTTTTTTTTTATCTCTTTATATGGTGGTAGTAAAGATGATAATTCTCTTGACAGCCTAAGATATAAACAATTCGCCAAGTCAGTGACAAAGAGTACATTTAATTTATCTTCACTTCCTCCAACACAAGATACAGCTCGCTTTCACAGCTTCCTAGTCTACCATCAGGTCCAGTCATTGCTTGGTAATTATAACGATCCTGAAGACTGGGGCTGGAAAAAATGTGGAAAGATATTGATGTCAGTGCAGAGTTCTAAACCTCCAGCACCCCCTGAGCTTCTAAAATTAATATTCTGCAGATGCAAAGGAAACTGTGGAGCGATGTGTGGATGTCGAAAAGCAGGCCTGAAATGCTCTGCAGTGTGCTTCCATTGTTCTGGGGAGACCTGCAGCAACATAATGGAGCTCTCCAAATTAATTGAAGAAAATGAATTTGAAGATGAACCGCCGACATTGACGCCACTTCCTTCTCCGGTTCTCCCTCAAGCATCTAATATAGAAAGCGAACCAGATACTGAGCCGCAGCCTGGTCCATCAAAATGACCGAGGACAGAGTAGATGTGATTGATAAAATCACCGTGGATTTTGCCTACTGGGGATACCACGTAAAAAAAAAAACGCGCCTCCAGACTACCTCGTAGGTGGTGGGGAAGAGTCAATAATTAATTAATAACAATATTGCATTATCAATAATTAAAAATATTATCATAAAACAAATAACAAGATGATAAAAAATTATGGTAAATCATTAATATTAATATTTATATTTATGTATAGTTATGAATACTGAAGAATAGTATTCGTTTCGCAGCGCTGTAAAACCTTAACTAATAAATAAATTTAAAAAAATGTTTTAAATAAAACATTTTCCTTAAAACACCATCTATAAAGATGGTCTGATATATATTTTTAAATGATTAGAAAAAAGTTATATCGACAAATAGATTTTTTCTCAAATTTTTATGGATTTTCGCTTATAATTTTTTTTATTTATGGTTCCTCGACTAAAGGTTACTGGACAAAAGTTGTAAATAATTTTATTTTCAACAAAAAATGCTAAATTAATTTTTGTGAGACCTATAGTTTGGCAGATAAACAGTAAAAACCATTTGAACCTCTTTTTCTAAGATGGTGGCCGTGGGACAAGGGTTGCAACCCCAGAAACTTGGATTTAACTTTACACTAACCCCCCTTCATATATAAAAAATGAAATTGCGTCCTCTGACAAACGCAACCCCAAATGTAACTTTTCAATGGACTATCTAGCACCGCCGCTGGCTGCAGTACCGCAGGCAGATCCAGAGAACAGTTAGATTCGTTTGATATTTCAGACCATGCACTTTCCTTCATTCTGACATCATGGTAATGCTTATTACTTGCATCGTGCAAGAGTTCATGGCTGCACATCGCTTCTACCATTCATTTTTCATTCACCGTAATTGCTTATGTTAAACTAACCTCATGTAAACAGCCTTAGATACGATCAACCTATGATCATCATCATCATTAAAATTTATTTCGTGTAGGTTTAATCCTTCAGAATGACGAAAATTTTGCTACCAAATCAAAAAATTTAAAACTCTACCGGAACACCACAAAATGTCGACGCATTCAACAGTTTAAGAAATTCCAATCTAACTTCAATGAAATCAAAAAGAGGAAGGATAAAAAAACATTTAACGCCAATGTAAAAAAAAACTGTTAGTATTGAGCAGGCATAAAACACAGTATTTGTGGCACTCAATATAGCTACTATGAATTGAAAGCGAAAAACTGCGGCTGGCTAAGAGATAGGGAGAAGAGTAATATCTCGGATACCTGGCTGATATCTGCTATAAACTCATCACGTATCCTTCCACTGCGAAGTGGAATAAACCCTTACGTGACGTGATGTGATCCGCGCCAGACATGAGACAAACTGATATCGGTCGAAACAAAAATACATATGTTACCAATTCTTATTTTACGTGTACGAAACAAGACACGACCGATTTCAGTCTACATTTGATAAAAAAAAAATAATTTTTTTACGGATTTTAAAAGTACAGTTTGGTTATCATTACGCCAATATGTGTTTAACATGTAAGGAAAAAAAAAACTTTTCTGTGGCCACCAATTAAAATATGTCTATACAAGACAGGAAAATGCACCAACTTTTACAAATCATCAGTAATTAATCATCATTCAGTAATTAATTTTACATGAATGCGATAGAAAACAAAAACAGAAGTTTTCAAAGGTTATATCACAAATATTCAGACTAGTGAGAACGTACAACAAAGTTTAGTAAGCCCATTTTTCGTGAAAGAATGTATACACTCGCTCGTATACCTCGACTTGAGGAGAACTTGTGTACATATTAACGCCTTATTTCTCTTACCCAAACTCATTTCAGGCTACCTCAAAACGCACAGCAAACTCAAACAAACCACCCTTGCACAACTCTGCGAACAGACTGCCGAAAAACGCGTGCGAAAATACGCTTCTGGGAAAACACATCACAGGCGACCATCGCTAGAAACGCTCCTTGCAAAACGTACGATGATATCAAAGGGCACTTACTTTGTTTCTTAACTTTTAGTGTTTTTTTACCGTAGTCGGGTTACAGTTTTTTTTAACTTTTTTTTATTTTAATATTTTCCGTTTTAACTTGTGATGCGACAACAAAAAGACGAGTGATATAAGAGCGTGAGTAATACATACTTAATAGTTAAACATTATAGACCAGGACATTCATGATAAAACAATTGCTCAGTATACGGAATAGGATAAAGTAAACCGCCTTCTTTATCCACGCGTACCGGCAACGCTGCGAGATACAGCATAGACGTAGTTAATATGAGTATGTATGAAATGTAAGCTTAGTGGTAAAGGTGAAAGTTTGTAAGATAATGTGAGGATGAGAGGGAGGTGTGTGAGTGAGTGTAGTGTAGATAACATGTATGTAATCTTGCTGCACATAATTAAAATAAAATTATTTTTATACTCTACTATATATTAACAGATGAATATACATTTCAAAATAGAGACAAGAAGATAACTGGGTATTTACTTATTATTGAACAGAGTCAATACTTCTCAGCCTTTCCAACTCCATCACAGACGTTGATACATGAAGGTTGTATAAAAGTTTCCGCGGGTCCAGATCACTTATAAATAAACCCTCCAATTTTCTTACCCTACTTAATGAAACGTAAACTTGGCCCTTTGCAAAAATACGTTTTTCAACGTAAAAAAAAAAGAGAGGAATGAAATTGGTAAAAATTGGGGTTTACAAGGTAAAATCGACTTCTCCTATTGTTGAAGTCGGTTAAAATGTAGCCTATGTTACCCGCGCCATAAATACGAATCGATTGACACCTTATTCATCAAAATCGGATGAATAGTTTAGGCGCTACGGAGGAACATACGTAAATACAAACATACATACATACATACATAGGCTGCTAAAATCATTACCCTTTCTTTTGGCTTCGCTGTAGTCGGGTAACAATTTACAGGCACAGAATGAGTAAGATACTTTAAAGAACAAACATATTTAAAAAAAAACGATGAATACGGGAAAGTAAACTCGTCAGAGTCGAAGTTTCAACGATCTTAACTCCAAAATTAATAAGAGTAAACACGTGTTCTATAAACCCAAGTGAGGCTGATAAACTGACTGAAAAGAAGATTAAAATTGTACGTACAAGGGTACTAACTTTTCGGGCAGACAAACAATTATTGATTGCTAATCACGACTTTTTATTTAATTTTCAACCATAAAACAAATACCAAAGTATTTTAATACAATTTGTAGACGAAGCTCCCGGTACACACTTATAACAGATAACGAATATGTTGCCTCTATTGCCAAATTTAATTCAAGTGCTGAACTTTTTATAAACGGCAGGTCAGGTCCTTGAGGTCGACCTCTGCCAACACCAATAGGTTTTCCTTTCATAAATTAAATAATTCCTAAATGCGTGTGTTGGTTGTATTGTGGCCTCGATGCTCAGAGCTAGGGCCTGTCAAGTGACGAGGCCGCGGGTGGCACAGTGGACAGGCCACTCCCCCCCCCCCCCCCCCCTTCCGCAGCGGGTGTTGCCAGGAGGGAAACATGGCGGACTGCACTTTGAGCCGGAGGGTTTTCTCGGGGCGCTCCAGTTCTCCGCACTTTCTCACTCCGTCAACGTCCTGTCACCCATCACCGCCTTTAATGACCACAGCCATTTATTCATTATATGGTTCATTAATTCTCTCCGCATGTCGGACCTACAGACGACTCGCACGTACGGTCGCAACTTCAACATAAGTCATTTTCCGAGGTCTAGAGGCACTCCAACCACGCTGTACTACATCATCACACGATTATCGGCTCTAAGCTCTCGTGCAAAATCCGCTTACTTGTGCAGAGGAAATTGAAATTTATTCCGCAGATTTCGCTGCGAGAGCTTGTGGGCGTGTTGAGGATGGGGGTAGGGGATTGTAGCCTGTAAAGAAAGTGAAATCACGTTATCGATTGTAGAGGAGAACAAGCAATTCTCTCACCCCACCGTTTCTCTGACGCCGTACACCCTTCTTAGTGACGCGAGCAGTGATGCCATTACCAGCGAGTATTCGATAAACAAGGCGTCCTCTTCACGTTAAACACGCCTCGGGGGTTGGAGGTTGAGAAGTACAGCGAGGGAAGTGTCGAGAGGAGAAGAGATCTTGTTTTTGCAATTTAATGACGAGGGTGTTGCCACGATGGTTAGCTGTAAACTCATTAAGTTGATCACTTACTTGGAAGGGAAAAACCAGGACCTGGCATGAAACCATCTCCCCAAGATGTACTACGAACACACTCACCTTGAACTCGGGTTATTCATATCTGCACTCGAATGTGAAAAGCCACTGAAAGCTTATTTATCCACTTCTACACTTCTTAGTTGTTGACATATTAGTTACAACAAAGTTCAAAACAGATCTCGTAGATACAAGCTATAAATGACGGATCTTTGACAGCAGTCCCTAGCACAAACAATGGGTGCCAATACATTCCTTGTAACAAGGTCCAAGTTTTTTATGTAGTTCTTATATTATCTTGAAATTAGTATTTTTCTGCACGCCATTCACTGCTTACAAATAAACCTTTTTTGACAATGGATAAAAGCATGGGAAAATGGACATTGTGTTAAATAAATTATTTTCTTGTTAACATACACTGAAAATCAAAACAAAATATGCGTTTAGTGATAACACATTATGTAAAATCTGTTATAGATTACTATAAATTTTTAAAAACAAAAAAAAAATTGTAAAGTAATAAATGATAAAACTTAAAAAAAAAAAAAAAGCCCTGGCCAATAATGACGTAAAATGTAAATGGTCTCCTTACTGTCTAAATACAGAATTTTACTGTTATTTTCCTCAAGGAGTTATGAACGAGAGCGGCCAAAGCTACATAAAGAGTTATCCTTACTAATATTATAAATGCGAATGTGAGTTTGTTTGTTACGTTTTCACACGGAAACTACTCAACCGATCATGAAATTTTGTGCACATATTTTCAAGGGTATAGTAAAGGACATAGGACTATAATAAAATATATAATATATAATATATATAATATATATAATATATATAATAAATATATAATATATAATAATATATATAATAAAATATTTTACGTATGGCAAAAACATGGATTTTGGTACTTATGATCGACCGACGGAGAGTTTGAGTAATTTGAATGAAATTTAACGCCATCTGGCGTTTCAATTAGTAAATTAAATAACTCGCCAATCTAATACTGTAATACGTGCGCTTAATTCACCACTATTCAATTTAGTACAGCATCTGCTTCCACATTAATTTTTAGTTTTTGTCACCGCCAAGCAATATTTAAACTTTTTTTTTTAATTTTTGAGGTTAACAAATGAACTTGGTTGTCTATAGAACCCACACTAGATCTGTACACTGTACCTTTGTCATAGAAAAATATCAGATATAAAAATTATATGAAATTCTAATCAGTGAGAGAAAAAAGTTAGTTTTCTTACTGTCAGTTAAAGCAAACAACTTTGAAACGTACTAAAAAAGATATTTACAATATATAAAATTTTAACATCGATATTTATTTCAAAATAAAGATGTATAGTTCGATCGCAGTCCCGTTTTCTATCTTCGGAGAGAATAATAATTTTATATTATTGTGAATGAATCCTAAAGCATGTCGATTCAACAAGCTTGTTGCTATAGGTATTTTGACTCGTGACTGTGGACTGTAGCATATAACAGTAGGACCACACGTTCTAAGCGCCTGCCCGTACTACCGCAAATTCAACCACTACCCGCCGAAACCTCAGCGCAGGCGCCCAGAGCTGACAATCAGCACCACGGATATTGGCGACTTTCAATTTCCGCCGGAAATAAATACTACCAGCGGAGAGCGCACAACAGCTAGTTCAGTGAAGTTGTATCCGTTTTGGTGATTCCTCCTCTCATCCCAGTCACACTTCTTGTGTTCCGCGCTGTACGACACACAGGTTATCCACAGCGGTACAGATGAGCTGGAAAAACCAAGTTGTGTCTTTTCTCTCTCCTCATCGTGTTGCCCATCACCACACAACTTTCCAAAGGTAATCTGCATACATACGGGTTCAATTCCCAGCGATGTCAAACTGGCGGACGTGCCTAACGACCTTGATGTGTATGTCCGAAAGTAGTATATGAATGGGGCTTCTGCGGCTGGCGCCGGCGCGTGGATTGTGATTGTCGGTCCGCCATCTTGGATTGTGACGTCACGGCGGCCATTTTTGACTCAAAATTCCTCAAAATTCCTCAAAAATGACTCAAGATGACTCAAAATTTCCCGTTTTCGAGGGAAAATTTCCCGTTTTCGAGGGAAAAATTCCCGATCCGAGGGAAAATTTCCCATTTTATTCCTCAAAAATCCCAGCGGCTAAAAATTCCTAAAACTGGCTTAAGCATCCTTAACTCAAGCCAGCGTTAAGCCAGTTTTAGGATTATGACGTCACCGTTGCAATTTCCGTTACGACCGCCATCTTGAAAATCCGCAATTTTTATGTTAGAAAATCGAGAAAAATTTTAAAAATCATTAAAAAATTAAATAATCGTATTAAATAAAAATCTTAAAAACCACTGTTGCAGTTATCGTTACGGTCGCCATCTTGGATTATATAAATGTTGCATATTTCGTTACACACGCCATCTTGGATGAGTACCATGTCATTCTTACACTTTACTTTACGACCACCATATTGGAACCTATTAATGTTGCAATTATCGTTATGGTCGCCATCTTGAAATATAGACGCCATCTTGGAAATCAGTATTTTTTATGTTAGAAAATCGGGAAACATTCCTAAATTCATCAAAAAATTAACTTAATAGAATTCTGATTGATTATATCGATTCCCGTCCTTGGTTCGAAACCGGTGAGGGCAAAAAATAAAAAAAAAACATCAGATCCTTCCTCCACAGAAGCCACCTACAGACTGACCTACAACCACCAATAACAAGGTATTTACCATCAGCTGGTATGACGTCATGTCGGCCATCTTGTCTTCATCCGCTGGAGGCCACCATCTTGTTTTCGTCTGCTAGAGTGTGCTGGCGACATGTTAGTATAATTATCTGGTCACCATACTTTTGACTTTGACCTTGAACTTTGACCTTGACCTTGAACTTTGACCTTGACCTTGAACTTTGACCTTGACCTTCCAAATGAGCTACCTTTTCTTTGGCGGTGCTGACTTTTCGTTGTCGGTGCTTCCAAATGTGCTGCCTTTTCGTTGGCGGTGCTGCCTTTTCGTTGGCGGTGCTTCCTTTTCGATGTCGGTGCTTCCAAATGTGCTGCCTTTTCGTTGTCGGTGCTTCCAAATGTGCTTCCTTTTCGATGCCGGTGCTGCCTTTTCGTTGTCGGTGCTTCCAAATGTGCTTCCTTTTCGATGACGGTGCTGCCTTTTCGTTGTCGGTGCTTCCAAATGTGCTTCCTTTTCGTTGGAGGTGCTGCCTTTTCTTTGTCGGTGCTTCCAAATGTGCTTCCTTTTCGTTGGTGGTGCTGCTTTTTCTTTGTCGGTGCTTCCTAATGTGCTGCCTTTTTGATGATGGTGCTTCCTTTTCGTTGATGGTGCTGCCTTTTCTTTGTCGGTGCTTCCTTTTCGATGTCCGTGCTTCCAAATGTGCTGCCTTTTCGTTGTCGGTACTTCCAAATGTGCTTCCTTTTCGATGCTGGTGCTGCCTTTTCGTTGTCGGTGCTTCCAAATGTGCTTCCTTTTCGATGACGGTGCTGCCTTTTCGTTGTCGGTGCTTCCAAATGTGCTTCCTTTTCGTTGGAGGTGCTGCCTTTTCTTTGTCGGTGGTTCCAAATGTGCTTCCTTTTCGTTGGTGGTGCTGCCTTTTCTTTGTCGGTGCTTCCTAATGTGCTGCCTTTTTGATGACGGTGCTTCCTTTTCGTTGATGGTGCTGCCTTTTCTTTGTCGGTGCTTCCTTTTTGTTGATTGCGCGTAGTACAAAATGTAGAGATTTAATATTTACTAGTTTAAAACCTTTTGGTGTTACTAAAATATTTTTCAAGGATACTTGGTCCTTTAGAATGTATAAAAATGTCACGATGGATTAATTGAATATAATTAGCTAACGACGAAGGACATGCGGTCCTGAAATGACTAGCCTATACGTCTGATAATGACATGACTCGGTCTCATGGACTGAAGGCAATTGCTCTATATATATATATATATATATATATGTGTGTGGCTTTGTACATGAACGGTTTATAGGTTATTCAGATTATTGAAAAATTAGACTTTCATAATAGGCTAATCGGCACTGTATTAATTCGTTGGTCAGGTATATTGACTTGAGTTGTTTTTCGTAGAGTGAATGATTAATAAACACCACGAAAGGTAATGGAAAACAGAATATAAAATTTATTTAATAATAAGTTAAAACATTCACTGGTCAGGAATCGATCCGTGGACAGGAATCCATCGATTCAATTTGTAAATTAATAATTGATTTTTTCGGAGACTTTTGGAATTCACCCCGCATTTCTAGCTAAATAATTACAAGATTTCAAGATGACGACCAAATTTCAAGATGGCGGGCACCTCAGTAATAATAAATGATTATTGCACTGTAGCAGGTTATAATAAAACTAGCATGATGGAAAGACAAGTACACACAAGATGTTGTCCTTGAGCAGACGAAAACATGATGGTGGCAATGACCGCTAGCATGTGGTAGCTCCTGGTAGCATGTACTGAACACACAATGACGGATCCATGATGACGTCAAGGTCAAAGTCAAAGATCAAGGTCATTGTCAAATTTCAAGGCCATGGTCAAAGTTCAAGGTCAAATTTCAAGGTTAAGGTCAAAGTTCAAGGTCAAGGTCAAAGTTCAAGGTCAAGGTCAAAGTTCAAGGTCAAGGTCAAAGTTCAAGGTCAAGGTCAAAGTTCAAGGTCAAGGTCAAAAGTATGGTGACCAGATAATTATACTAACATGTCGCCAGCACACTCTAGCAGACGAAAACAAGATGGTGGCCTCCAGCGGATGAAGACAAGATGGCCGACATGACGTCATACCAGCTGATGGTAAATACCTTGTTATTGGTGGTTGTAGGTCAGTCTGTAGGTGGCTTCTGTGGAGGAAGGATCTGATGTTTTTTTTTTATTTTTTGCCCTCACCGGTTTCGAACCAAGGACGGGAATCGATATAATCAATCAGAATTCTATTAAGTTAATTTTTTGATGAATTTAGGAATGTTTCCCGATTTTCTAACATAAAAAATACTGATTTCCAAGATGGCGTCTATATTTCAAGATGGCGACCATAACGATAATTGCAACATTAATAGGTTCCAATATGGTGGTCGTAAAGTAAAGTGTAAGAATGACATGGTACTCATCCAAGATGGCGTGTGTAACGAAATATGCAACATTTATATAATCCAAGATGGCGACCGTAACGATAACTGCAACAGTGGTTTTTAAGATTTTTATTTAATACGATTATTTAATTTTTTTAATGATTTTTAAAATTTTTCTCGATTTTCTAACATAAAAATTGCGGATTTTCAAGATGGCGGTCGTAACGGAAATTGCAACGGTGACGTCATAATCCTAAAACTGGCTTAACGCTGGCTTGAGTTAAGGATGCTTAAGCCAGTTTTAGGAATTTTTAGCCGTTGGGATTTTTGAGGAATAAAATGGGAAATTTTCCCTCGGATTGGGAATTTTTCCCTCGAAAACGGGAAATTTTGAGTCATTTTTGAGTCAATTTTGAGGAATTTTGAGGAATTTTGAGTCAAAAATGGCCGCCGTGACGTCACAATCCAAGATGGCGGACCGACAATCACAATCCACGCGCCGGCGCCAGCCGCAGAAGCCCCATTCATATACTACTTCCGAACATCTGCAACAAATGTAACGATTCACACAGCAGGGACATCTGTTGACTCCGTGAGCAACGACGAGGCCGTACAATCCTTTTTAAGTAACGTAATCAGCACCAAGCCTGATTTTAGTGTAGTTGTAATGATCTTGGAATTATAATTAAATTCAAATCGTTATTTTAAAATAAACCAGTACCGAACGAGTGGCCCGGTGGCTCGCACTCGGGATTCCGGGTCAGTCAATCCTATCTCGGTTTCTCAAAATCATTTTCGGCATATGTTAAATGGTTTCCTTTCCAGGACCGCTTCCTTTCACGGTATCCCAGAACTGAATTGTTGCGTATTTTTTTGATCATAGTAGACATGTCAAGTACCGATGAAAATTTGGCTTTCCCATATATCATTAATTTAATAAATTCAATTTTATTTGTAATAGTTTTGGAGAAATCTCGGACGCCACAAGATCTTCCGAGGTTTCTCATTCACGAGACCCGGTTGCGAAACTCACCAAGATAAAACTAACATCACTGAGCTACCTGAACATCAATTCATTCTCTCTCTATCTCTGTAATTCTTGTCAGAAAGAAACTTCTCGCTTAGAACTAAATTGGTAGACGTTCATAAAACCCTTTGGAAACGCACCCGATATGTTCTTCAATCTACTGCAATACTTTGTCATTACGTAAGTTTCATCTGATTAACAACTTCCATACACTTCCCTTAGTTTCAATAGATACATGGGTTTCCCTGATCGCGATATAATGGACTGTGGTGTGAGTTGTGTGACGTCAGGATGTTCTGAAAGTGAGCAACAATGTGGGCAATCCTTAACCGACTAGGACCAGTCTGGTGTGCGTTGAGTGAATACAGATATAGGCTTACGCGCCCCGTACCAGAGTAACAAAATCACTGGTCGTTTCCTATTTTTACAGTTTTAAAATTGGGACCAAAAATTAAAAATTAAGGTTTTTCCAGGTTTAAAAAAACTAATATTTATAGTTTCGGATATTTTTCAAACTACTGCGTGTGAATAGGAAACTAAAAATACAATAAGTTATTATTAACATTAATTTGAATTAATAGGTTAAGTTATGTCTTGACAATTATGATTTTTACCTATAAGAATTTTTTTTGGTATTTGTTTATAAATTTTCCTAAGAATCTGTACTAAAAATACACATTAATTACAATTTTTACCCTTGAAAAAATATCTGTGACAGTATTCCGTTATTTATTTATAAACCATTCTTTGAAGAAAAAAACTTTAAACAAAAGTTGTATAGCGTTTAAAAAAAGTCAGAAATATAAGTTAAACAATGCATTTGCCAAATATTGGCCCCACGGTGCAGCGTGTTATTTGTATGGGCAAGGAGTGAACAACACATGACACATCGTGAATTAATTATTACGACCCGGATGGGGAAAAAAAATTTGGTGAAAATTTTAAAAATCATAATTTTGGTATCTTTAACGCTATTAAATACGTTATTGTTTATTGTGAAACAATAAAATATTATTTACAACTTTCGTCCGAATCAATTTTATACGACCAACCATTACTACAAGAGATGAAAAATAACAGGGGTTGATAGACAAAACCAAAATTATAACTCCATTAGTAAGCACACTACCAAATCCGTTCAAATAGTTTGTAAACCTTAAAAATATTATCTAAAACTTTTGTGTGAAACAATCTTTGATACAACCAACCATTGCTGCTAAGGGTAAAATAAACAGGGGTTAAAGAACAAAAAAAAAAATAGTAACTCCCTTATTAGGTAACGTATAATCTATAAGAATTAATTGTAAATCTTTTAAAAATTATCTTAAACTTTGGTCTGAAACACCAGGCGAGTGTTGGCACCATTGACCGGCGCTCTGTCGTTGTGGAGATGCAACACATCTTCCAGAGTTACAAAAAGCAGGCTTTAACGTGATTCGTTTAGAGCCGACGTCATGTCCCTTGAGCTCAAGAGTTATTGGGATTGCCACACAGATTCATAACTCTTAACTTGCATTTAGAGACCTGAGTGAACAATTGGCAGATATTAAAGACATCACATAATCTGCTTTAGTGGTCAGTTTGAGAAAGAGATAATAAATATCACTTGTAATAGAACACTCGCTAGCATAGCAAATTTTTGTTTAAAACAGTGTTTTAAAATTTTTTATTACGTTCATAATGTAGGCTTTCCAAGTAGCAGTTTATGGAGCATAGTTTATGCAAACAAAGAATGCATACAGATTCTTGGGAGTTGAGTTAACGTGAAATAAATATGTACAACAGAGGGGTTGGTGTATTGGAGAATAACATCTGCCAACCTTTCTTCCTTGTTGGATTGCCACTAACAAAATGTCTGGTATTGGCTAACCCTAGCAAAAGATTTTAGTTTATTCTGATAATTTCAGCATAATTATGTAATTAGCTTCACGTCCTGAGCGGGGCAGCGCATTGGTAACACACAGAATTGGCAATGCTGAGTTCTCAGACTTGACTCCCGGCCTGTACTTCACGGTTGATGTTTCCCTTGGGTTCCCGATATCACTGCAGGCAGACGCTGGTATAGGACCTCCCTGCAAGCCATGGGTGGTTGCTTCCCCAGTTCACCTGTATCTAATGACTTCATTAAATATATCATTTTAAGCACACGTAAATACAAAACCCTCCAAATATATTTATTTCCACATCAATAAGTATTATTTTTTTAAGAATTATTAATGCATTATTTCAAAGTTCAAATTTCGTGCCCGATCAGCTCTAGTATAATCACATGTAAATGTAACACAAACATCTCTGACTTATTGCTGTAAAGTTGCAGGAACATTACAGTATTTTTTTGTGAGGTAATGTAATATCCTGCAGCATTATGAAACATTAAATGCTGTGTGTATTGGAGGGAAAAAAACATGGAGGAAGGGAGGGAGGCAGGGAGTGAGTGAGTTATCTCGTAGATGTCACCGTGAGAGCATTTTCAAGCACTTGATCCCGACCAGCTCTCCGTGTGCTCTCATTCTTAATTGATGGGTTTCATGCTCCACTTTCTTTGTTTTATGTTTTTCACCTTTCTCTGTATCATGTAAAACGTCGTCAAACGGAGGAAGGTCGTTCTCGAAAATCCAACGTGTTAAATTATATTGTAAACAAACCTAATCTCTTGTTAAAGTAGTAAACTAATGTATAAAAATATCACAACGCCCTCTTAGAGAATGATTAACCTGTCATAAGTAAAAATAATTTTTTGGAATATTTAATATATTTCGTTTTAAAAAGTTGCACTCCTTCAAAATTACCCTGTTAATTAATGTGATGATACTATAAAGCTGGCATTACAAAATTTCAATTACTTATTTTATTAAATGAATACTCGAAAAAGTATTTTTTTTATATAAATATATACACTAAATAAATGAGTTGACTAAACATCTGAGAATGATGGAAGTTCATATTTAAAATACTGCCCCTACAAACTCACACTCAGAAAATTCACTATAATATCCGCAACGCGTTATAAGCCCTATATATATATATATATATATATATATATATAATATGTATCCGGTCTGGTATGTTAGAGTTTGATGATACCCTCCAAACATAGAACAAAAATAAGCAGCAGGTTCCACTTGCACGGAACAAGGCCTACTACAAAACATATATTTGGTGACAAGTGTGTACAACAGAAAGTTTATATTAAGACTGCGTCAATAATATAACATTATGTGGTATGAACTAAATATCCCAACATGATATAGTGAAATAATCATTGTGCCTCGTGTGCAGAAGGCTTAGCGTGATCAGTTTACGCTCTAAGTACTTAATCGTGACCACGGTCATGATCTATACAAGACTTGCACCTACACCCCCAGTGCTGGAAGTCGCACACGCCAACCACTGTGTAACCGAGGTCGTAACTTGCAGCCAGTGCGGCGAGTCGCGTTCCAAAGTGTCTCAGAACTGATATTGGGCTCACAGATTGGGTACTTATTGTTACAACCATTGTCACCGTGTATTTTGCTAACTTAATGTTACGTGTCATGTGGTGTACCTTACTATTTTCCTAGGATATACAATTATATGGCTTTGAATGTTATTGATAAACAAAATCGCTACCCGACACCGAGGTCATAAGAGGGATAGCCAACAGTTCACAGGGATGAACGCCACAGCCAATACCGAAAAAGTTCCTAAGTTAACCGAAGTAAATGGTTAGCTAAGATAAAATTAGGCGAGTGTAATAAATAATAGTTTTTAAATATTTTCCTGGGAGGGTAGGTTAGGTTATCGCAACTTAATTGAAATGTTGGTTAGGAGTATTTAGCGGTTTTTAAAATACTCCTTGACCGTAAAATATATAAATCCTTACAATAAGTATGGCAATTTTTCAGTAGTGATGGTAAACTTCGAAAATTTCGGAAATGTTTGCGTGTAGCTTTCATACCTGTGAGATGTAGGTGTAGAAACCAATTAATCGGGTGTCTAGTATGTAAGTGTGTCTAGTTTTCTTTCTTCTCTAGGCTTAAGTTGCTGACTGGCAGTGGAGCGAGTGGCCAGTGTAGCCACTCACCGCCAGAGGTGCTAGCACCACTGGTCATATATCCTGCAATGGATACAAATATAAAAGCAGACTACGCCTCCAAGTTCCCAATCCCAGCAAGTTAGACTCTTTTTTACACTGCCCAACTCTTCATCCATACCATCCTCTGTACCCTGTATACTTCTACGCAATTAATGCATGCTTTGGCATTCCACAAGACTGCGCTCAGGATTTTCCCTGTGTCTATACAGGTGTTACCAGAGCCCCAATTAACATAGTTTAGCTACAAGTTTAAGATAGGGAAGTTAGTCAATGTTCCAAGTGCTGTCACGGCTGGTCAATCTCCGCACAAAGCACACGATGCATGCGACCCTCTCCCTGCATGGCTGATCCCCAGCACGACTGGGCGTATAGGCTTCGGCCCGAGACGCAGCTAGGTCCCTCCCTAACCCGGACTCCTCCTACAAATACAGTTAGTTTCTAGTTAGGTTAGAAAAAAAAGGTAAACTGTAGGCTTGCCCTCAAGAGTCTGAAACACACATGACACACTGGGACAGTGGTCAGGGCCGACCGTAGAACATAGAGCATAGAGCATAGAGCATAGGGCACATGCTCGTCGTGGCTTCACTGCTTGTCTGTCTGAGCTGGACTGTAACGCTCAGCCACGGATTGGCGCCAGGAGCAGTGCCAGTGTTGACCCGTGAGAGCGGCTGCAGTGGTAATTATAAGAAAAAATAATGCCATGATTGTTTTAACGTGAACTACTGTCAACTGTTAGCGTAACATACTCAGAGAACGTATACTTACCAAACAATATTATAAATTTTAACATCTTTGTAAATTTCATGTTTATCTAAAGGCATCGAAAATTTGTGTTTGTAAAACAAAAAAATTATTTTCTTTTTAAGTTTAATCACATTTATTTATAAACAATTCAAACTCAAATAGCAAAATTTAGACTCAGAAAGGGCATCCTTTTTTTCTGCAAATAATAAATAATTTTAATACAGGGAGGTACTAATACAAAATAGAACTCATAAAAACTTCATCGATTGTGGTATTCTTGTATAAAAATAAGTATACATAATAACATTTTAATTGTAATATCAATTTGGTTTTAACAAAATAGAGGATAATTTTTTTTAGATTAACTTGATTATAACATCAAATATATGTATACTACATTATTACAATGCTACATTGACAAAAATTAAAGTTTCACTTCAAACCAACAAAATATAAAAATAACATAACTTTAAGATTACATAAACACATTCTGATATTGATACTAAGTTTTTACACACTCATTTACTTTTTATATAAAATTAACCAGTTTATTTGCAAACGTAAATAACGTCTGAAAACAATTTAGTATTTTAAAGATTTTTTTTCAGAGTCACGAATCCAATCTAAGCCTGCAATTTTCATTAAGTGCATAACTATTAAATGCATTTTCAAATTGTATAGTCTTGTTACTTTATTTTCAAAGATTGTAGACTCAGTAAATGTAAATATGCGGATATCTGGAATCAGTCCTGTTCGTAAATTTCCGGGGATAATTTTAAAAATCTATAATATTACTTCTATAATCTTATATTTCGCTTCGATGGCGTACAAAGATGCGAACCATTAAAAAAAATAACACACCTTGATATTTTATTATAAACGCTTTAATGTCTTAGTAAGTAAGATATAAATACGAATATTACGGCTTGGATAATTAAAGCAAATATTCTGTTTCCTTCATCCGTAATGTAACTAGCAGGTTCCAGCATTTCACTGCAGACATGTAATCAGTATAGCCTGTCCAAGACTTTTATAGAAGTTTATGGTCAAAACATAGTTCCATTACCGTTAAATTGTTCGTGTGAAGTTAGCCTGGCGACGGTGGCGATGCGCTCCGCCCAGTGGCGACCGCCTGCCAGGACTCCCGCGCTGCGCAGCTCACTGGCTCGAGTGGCGGCACGAGGTCCCAGTGACGTGAAAGCACGATGTGGCCTGCCTTACAAGCGAAGCTCCAGAGATGCCTACCGCCTCAGCCATTCCCGAACCCAGTCTCCTCATGTTTCCCAGCATTGCATGCGTTCCTGAACCCGGAGATTGTTCGGAAATTGCTCGTCTTGCAACCACATACCTACGACCTATCAGAGTTTGTCGACGGAAGCTGGTCTGACCAAGTCCAGCGCACAAGACACCACACAGTTTACGATGCTCAAGAAAACTGTGTACTCGTAGTATGCGTGTTCCTTTTAGAATCACTCCATATCATGCGAGAAATTCACGAACTCCGAAATATCATGACTTTTCGGGCAGTTGTCTCAAAAGTATGGCTTTTTGGATTTGAAGGAACGTGTTTTCCCTTTCCGCCTCGGATATGTTGCCTTAGCGAACTGACATTACTTACCAGCACTGGAAACTATTGTATAACTTTACACACGTGTGTGTGACAGCAATCTTAATGAGAAAAATCATCAAAAGTGTAAAAGTACGATTGTTATGATTTGATAAATTGGCGATAGCTGTTGGTGTATTTTATCCGTTTATGTGTAAAGTATGATTAGTGCAAGCAAATAAAACTCGTGGGTAAATTAAACTTCTTTAAAAAAATTATGTACTGAAAGAATCTCTTTAATCAATCTAATCGATTTATTTAGGAAAAAAAAGTAGGGGTAAAATATCGTGGTGTTTGGCCAACAAACGTTCTTCTGTGATAAGTTGTATGACTTCTTTTGTTTTTTATCTAAGCACCACTATATGAAGGGGGGGAAAAACATAAATATTCTACCTCACTTTTGAACGGTACGACGTATCTTTTGATTGTATTGTATTTTATTTTAATTTTTTAAGAATGATGGTGTGGACTTAAATTCTAATTATAAATTAAACGCAATAAAAAACGGATAACTTATACATATGAACAAACGGGATATGCCAAACTTAACAATTCAAAATGAGTAATGCGTGGATGGCCTGATTACTTATACACGTTACATTTATCATCTTTCTATACCAGGAAAATATACATTCTTGCAAGCTCGGTTTCTCAATAAACAAGCACATTAAAGTATTTTTCTCCTATATGAAAAGTGAACTTAACTAAAAAAAAAATCACATTAATACGTGACTTTTTTATATCATAACAGACAATTATTTTATTAAAATGACTGTTTGATAATTAGCATTGATTTGTTTATTTAAAGGAATATGTATGATATCGTGTTTTTTTCTTACCATTGAAGTATTCATACTCAAACAATTTTGCTTGCAATTTTCTATTTAACCTATTCTACTTTGAAATATTAAAAGAACATTTATATGAGTAATTCTTATATTTTAAAATGTTAGAAACTTAGTGGAGAATTTTCATGTCAATGATTGTCAAAGCACAGTTTTTTAAAAATTATCTTCTAAACAACTGTCAAGTGAAAGAAATACTTTCGTGGCAGAGTACCATATCATCAGAAGCAAAGTATGACATGAATAGCGTCGTTAAAAATACTTAAAAATATTGACAAACAACAGTAAATATTAACCTATAAACCACAAACTGCCGTAAACGTGTGGGAAGGTTGTAATCCAAAGTAGTATAGGAATGGGGCTACTGGCGCAGGGTCCAGGGTGAGGATTGAGGAGTGGGATTGTCGGTCCGCCATATTGGATTGTGACGTCACGGCGGCCATCTCGGAGGAGTGTAACGGGACATAGCGTAACGGGACAAGTTTGACCTTGACCCCGGCGGCCATTTTGGATCCGCCATCTTGGATCCGCCATTTTGGATGACGTATTTGTGGGTTCTCGAAAATTCCGGCGTTGTGTGTTCCGCCATCTTGGATGATGACGTCACTGTTGCAATTTCCGTTACGGTCGTCATCTTTAACTTTTTTATTTATTATCCGAATTAAATGAAATTTTTTTTTAAAAATTATAAAAAAATTCAAATAATAAAATTTTAATAAAATAATTACAAAAAACAAACATGTACGACACGGAGTTCGGAGTCCTCGGTTCGAACCCGGTGAGGGCAAAAAAAAATGGCGACCGATCCTTCCCTCACAGTGACTGCTGGCATACTGACTCCCACCACTTTTTTCATAGCATATATATCATCCGGCAGTATGACGTCATATACGCCATCTTGAAATTTGGAAGCCATCTTGAAAATCTTTATTTATTATCCGATTTTAATGAAAAAAATTCCAAAATTCATCAAAAAATTAACGTATTTGAATTCTTTTTGATTATATCGATGTACGTCCTTGGTTCGATTCCCGGTGAGAGTAAACGGTCGATCCTTCCTCCATGAAAGCTACCTAGACTGATCTACCACCACCAGTACCAAGGTATATATCATCAACTGGTATGACATCATGTCCGCCATCTTGTCTTCATCCGCTGGAGACCACCATCTTGTTTTCGTCAGCTAGAGTGTGCCGATACCATGTAGTATAATTATCTGGTCACTAAACTTGTGTCCTCAACTGTTGACATTGAAAATTGACCTTGAACTTTGACCTTGACCTTGAAATTTGACCTTGACCTTGAAATTTGACCTTGACCTTGAAATTTGACCTTGACCTTGAAATTTGACTTTGTCCCTGAAATTTGACTTTGTCCTTGTCGACCATCATGGATCCGACATTTTATGTTCAGTACATGCTACCAGAGGATACCACCTGCTGGAGTACGCCATCTTGTGTGTGTACTTGTATTATAGAGTACATTTCCATCTGGATTATTTTATTCTAACCCGCTACAGTGCAGTAATCATTTATTACGGAGGTGCCCCCCGCCATCTAAAAATCGTGTAATAATGTAGCTAGAAAAGCGGGAAAAAATCCAAAATTCATTAAATAAATCACTCATTAACTTACATATCGATTCGATCCGCTCCAGTCCTTGGTTCGATCCTCGATCGATGCAAAACATTTAATTTTATGAAAAAAAAAAATAATTCCAATAAACTATGTTCAACATTCTTAAAGAGACTTTAAATCATCTACTACCATCATCCTATCAGACATCAAGACCACCATATTGGAAATTCGTAATTGTAATGCTAGAGATTCGGGAAAAAGTTCAAAACTCATTAAATAAATTTGTAATCTATATACTGATTGATTAGATCGACTAAGGTCCTTGACACGATCCTCGACGAAGCTAAAATAAATTTAATTAAAATACCAGAAAAGTGTAAGGTTCGAGGAATAAAACACCTAAAAGTCTTTTACAAACATAATATTTATTACACAATTTCTATCCTACTACAGAATCACTTGCGAAAGACACCAATCTTATAAAAATTTAGCCCTGCATAGACGTACAACGACTACTTCTTAGCTCCAAATGGCTCCAAATGCTCCAAACGGCCTCCAAATGGCTCCAAAAGCTCCAACAGCCTCCAAATGCTTAACACAGTTCCAAACGGCCTCCAAATGCTTGACAGCTCCAAATGCTTCAAAAGGCTCCAAATGCTCCAAATGCTTCAAAAGGCTCCAAATGCTCCAAATGCTCCAAACGGCCTCCAAATGGCTCCAACAGCTCCAACAGCCTCCAAATGCTTGACAGCTCCAAATGTTTCCAGCAGCTCCAAATGTTTCCAGCAGCTCCAAATGCTCCAAATGGCTCCAACAGCCTCCAAATGCTTAACACAGCTCTAAATGGCTCCAAATGCTCCAAACGGCCTCCAAATGCTTGACAGCTCCAAATGTGTCCATCAGCTCCAAATGCTCCAACAGCTCCAAAAAAAAGGCTCCAAATGCTCCAACAGCCTCCAAATGCTTAACACAGCTCCAAATGGCTCCAAATGCTTGACAGCTCCAAATGCATAACACAGCTCCAAATGGCCCCAAATGCTCCAAACGGCCTCCAAATGCTTGACAGCTCCAAATGTCTCCAGCAGCTCCAAATGCTCCAACAGCTCCAAAAAAAAAGGCTTCAAATGTCTCCAGCAGCTCCAAATGCTCCAACAGCTCCAAAAAAAGGTTCCAAATGCTCCAACAGCCTCCAAATGCTTAACACAGCTCCAAATGGCTCCAAATGCTTGGCAGCTCCAAATGCTTCAAAAGGCTCCAAATGCTCCAAATGGCTCCAACAGCTCCAAAAGACTCCAAATGCTTCAAAAGGCTCCAATTGCTCCAAGAGCTCCATCTTCAATTGGTTCCAACTGATTCCTATTACTTTTATCGAACTTGGCATGATTACTAACATGTCTTTATCAGTATACATTTTGACTGGCAGTGGTAACGTTTTTTACACCTTTAGTGTTATAAGTTTTATTTAGAAATCAGATTTCGATAAATGATAGCTTCCATCTGGAAAGAAAATATATAAATTTATCTTCAAGTTTATACACATACATTTAATTTAATCCATTATTGTATGTAGCCAGCTTCCCTCAGTTCTTTGAGTATGAAGGATATTTCTTTAATGTTCGAATAGTTTCCTGCACAAAGCGATCCATGTAGTAGTCGTAGCCTGTTAACCAATATGTTAGGATCTTTCCATGAGGTATAATCAATCTCTTCTGCTGCCTTCATTATCCTTGCATGTTTATAATAAATATTATCTCTGGTGTCTATCGTTTTAACACCAACCACAAGGTCACTTTCGTCATCTTGCCAGTGATTATCACAAGCTTGATCAGGATAATTTATTTTATTACGTCGTTTCCATCGTTTTGGTCTCAAACCACCATCACAGTCTTCGCTCTTGCATGCTTTTGGTGCTTCAGTACAGTACTCAATCATGTCAGCCTCAGATGTGTCACCACAATCTTCAATCATGCCAGCTTCTGATGTGTCACCACAGTCTTCAATCATGTCAGCACCACAAACTTGATCAGGATAATTTATTTTATTACGTCGTTTCCATCGTTTTGGTCTCAGACTGCCATCACAGTCTTCGATCTTGCCTGCTTTAGGTGTTTCAGTACAGTACTCAATCATGTCAGCCTCAGATGTGTCACCACAATCTTCAATCATGCCAGCCTCAGATGATTCATCAAATTCTTCGACCTTGTAAGCTTCAGGTGGTTCTCCATCTTTCACATTTTCATGGAGACGACTAGATATTGGAGTAAATATATTTTCATTTCTAATGTGGTTACAACTTCCTTCGTTTGTTTTAAATTTTAAATTATTATCTTGATCTAGATCAGTAATTTTAGCATTAGCTTTTTCGCCTTCGTTCCTCTTCCGCGATGTTGTAGCCCAGTCTTCGTTATCTTTATTCATCTTAATTGTACAGGTCTTGTAATGTCTATCCAAGTAATATCTTCTACCAAAGGATTTCTGACACTGACTGCAATGAAATGGTTTTTGACAAGGACCCAAATTACACTCGCTTCTTTCATGTCGTTTAGCATTCTTTCTCAAGGTAAACACCTGGCTACAGTATCTACAGTGATGACGTTTTGATACAGCAACAAATCCCGTTTCAGGATTCATATTAGTTATTGAGTCTAATGCCAGATGCAAACTAAGAGTTTTAAATTAGATATATTACTTAAATAGAATTTTTTAATTATTTCATCAGCGAGAATTAATTTATCTCATTCAAAGGTACTTGTTGCAAGTAGTTCTGCTTTTCAACAACAGATGTCGCCACATGTTACTTTCAGGTAAATAATATTTAGTTCTTTTATGCGGGATGCGGGATGCTCACTAACGATCGCAAAAGAAGGATGGCTTCGCTAGACTCCAAGGAGAAGGAAGTTCGTCCATCCTGTTAGTGCTTCTTAGATTTCTCAGAGATTATTTGACTGAGTAATGATTTTTTTTTTTTAAATTTCCACCTGATAAAAATATTACAAGTGCTGATTTATTGACAGAATTTCAATAATTAAATGCAACCTTGAATAAAAAATGACATGACTCATTAAGTAAAAAATTCTTCATGCAGAGATCAATTCCTCATCAGTAACCAGAAGCACTCGGAGAAAACCATCAGATGTCTAGTCAGGAATAATTAGAAGCACCCAGAGAAAACCATCAAAATATTGTCAAGAATAATCAGGAGCACACGGAGAAAACTACCATAATATTGTCAAGAATAAACGGGAGCACACGGAGAAATCCACCATAATATTGACAAGAATAATCAGGAGCACACGGAGAAAACCACCGCAAGTTTTCTTTGATATCATAAAATTTCAGGAAAAAAATAATAAAAAATAAAAATAAATTAATAAAAAATTAAAAAAAATAAAATAAAAAAATACATAAATATATTCTGCTAGCTTGTGAACTTCTCATTGTTGAACAAAGATAGAGTTCTAGTACAAGCCAGAATTTTATGTATTTTTTATTTTTTTTTTTTTACTTTTTTATTAATTTATTTTTATTTTTTATTATTTTTTTCCTGAAATTTTATGATATCAAAGAAAACTTGCGGTGGTTTTCTCCGTGTGCTCCTGATTATTCTTGTCAATATTATGGTGGATTTCTCCGTGTGCTCCCGTTTATTCTTGACAATATTATGGTAGTTTTCTCCGTGTGCTCCTGATTATTCTTGACAATATTTTGATGGTTTTCTCTGGGTGCTTCTGATTATTCCTGACTAGACATCTGATGGTTTTTTCGAGTGCTTCTGGTTACTGATGAGGAATTGATCTCTGCATGAAGAATTTTTTACTTAATGAGTCATGTCATTTTTTATTCAAGGTTGCATTTAATTATTGAAATTCTGTCAATAAATCAGCACTTGTAATATTTTTATCAGGTGGAAATTTAAAAAAAAAATCATTACTCAGTCAAATAATCTCTGAGAAATCTAAGAAGCACTAACAGGATGGACGAACTTCCTTCTCCTTGGAGTCTAGCGAAGCCATCCTTCTTTTGCGATCGTTAGTGAGCATCCCGCATCCCGCATAAAAGAACTAAATATTATTTACCTGCAAGTAACATGTGGCGACATCTGTTGTTGAAAAGCAGAACTACTTGCAACAAGTACCTTTGAATGAGATAAATTAATTCTCACTGATGAAATAATTAAAAAATTCTATTTAAGTAATATATCTAATTTAAAACTCTTAGTTTGCATCTGGCATTAGTCTCAATAACTAATATGAATCCTGAAACGGGATTTGTTGCTGTATCAAAACGTCATCACTGTAGATACTGTAGCAAGGTGTTTACCTTGAGAAAGAATGCTAAACGACATGAAAGAAGCGAGTGTAATTTGGGTCCTTGTCAAAAACCATTTCATTGCAGTCAGTGTCAGAAATCCTTTGGTAGAAGATATTACTTGGATAGACATTACAAGACCTGTACAATTAAGATGAATAAAGATAACGAAGACTGGGCTACAACATCGCGGAAGAGGAACGAAGGCGAAAAAGCTAATGCTAAAATTACTGATCTAGATCAAGATAATAATTTAAAATTTAAAACAAACGAAGGAAGTTGTAACCACATTAGAAATGAAAATATATTTACTCCAATATCTAGTCGTCTCCATGAAAATGTGAAAGATGGAGAACCACCTGAAGCTTACAAGGTCGAAGACTTTGATGAATCATCTGAGGCTGGCATGATTGAAGATTGTGGTGACACATCTGAGGCTGACATGATTGAGTACTGTACTGAAACACCTAAAGCAGGCAAGATCGAAGACTGTGATGGCAGTCTGAGACCAAAACGATGGAAACGACGTAATAAAATAAATTATCCTGATCAAGTTTGTGGTGCTGACATGATTGAAGACTGTGGTGACACATCAGAAGCTGGCATGATTGAAGATTGTGGTGACACATCTGAGGCTGACGTGATTGAGTACTGTACTGAAGCACCAAAAGCATGCAAGAGCGAAGACTGTGATGGTGGTTTGAGACCAAAACGATGGAAACGACGTAATAAAATAAATTATCCTGATCAAGCTTGTGATAATCACTGGCAAGATGACGAAAGTGACCTTGTGGTTGGTGTTAAAACGATAGACACCAGAGATAATATTTATTATAAACATGCAAGGATGATGAAGGCAGCAGAAGAGATTGATTATACCTCATGGGAAGATCCTAACATATTGGTTAACAGGCTAAACTACTACATGGATCGCTTTGTGCAGGAAACTATTCGAACATTAAAGAAATATCCTTCATACTCAAAGAACTGATGGAAGCTGGCTACATACAATAATGGATTAAATTAAATGTATGTGTATAAACTTGAAGATAAATTAATATATTTTCTTTCCAGATGGAAGCTATCATTTATCGAAATCTGATTTCTAAATAAAACTTATAACTTAAAGGTGTAAAAAACGTTACCACTGCCAGTCAAAATGTATACTGATAAAGACATGTTAGTAATCATGCCAAGTTCGATAAAAGTAATAGGAATCAGTTGGAACCAATTGAAGATGGAGCTCTTGGAGCAATTGGAGCCTTTTGAAGCATTTCGAGTCTTTTGGAGCTGTTGGAGCCATTTGGAGCATTTGGAACCTTTTGAAGCATTTGGAGCTGCCAAGCATTTGGAGCCATTTAGAGCTGTGTTAAGCATTTGGAGGCTGTTGGAGCATTTGGAGCCTTTTTTTGGAGCTGTTGGAGCATTTAAAGCTGCTGGAGACATTTGGAGCTGTCAAGCATTTGGAGGCCGTTTGGAGCATTTGGAGCCATTTGGAGCTGTGTTATGCATTTGGAGCTGTCAAGCATTTGGAGCCATTTGGAGCTGTGTTAAGCATTTGGAGGCTGTTGGAGCATTTGGAGCCTTTTTTTTGGAGCTGTTGGAGCATTTGGAGCTGATGGAGACATTTGGAGCTGTCAAGCATTTGGAGGCCGTTTGGAGCATTTGGAGCCATTTAGAGCTGTGTTAAGCATTTGGAGGCTGTTGGAGCCATTTGGAGCATTTGGAGCTGCTGGAAACATTTGGAGCTGCTGGAAACATTTGGAGCTGTCAAGCTTTTGGAGCCATTTGGAGGCCGTTTGGAGCATTTGGAACCATTTGGAGCTAAGAAGTAGTCGTTGTACGTCTATGCAGGGCTAAATTTTTATAAGATTGCTGTCTTTCGCAAGTGATTCTGTAGTAGGATAGAAATTGTGTAATAAATATTATGTTTGTAAATGACTTTTAGGTGTTTTATTCCTCGAACCTTACACTTTTCTGGTATTTTAATTAAATTTATTTTAGCTTCGTCGAGGATCGTGTCAAGGACCTTAGTCGATCTAATCAATCAGTATATAGATTACAAATTTATTTAATGAGTTTTGAACTTTTTCCCGAATCTCTAGCATTACAATTACGAATTTCCAATATGGTGGTCTTGATGTCTGATAGGATGATGGTAGTAGATGATTTAAAGTCTCTTTAAGAATGTTGAACATAGTTTATTGGAATTATTTTTTTTTTTTCATAAAATTAAATGTTTTGCATCGATCGAGGATCGAACCAAGGACTGGAGCGGATCGAATCGATATGTAAGTTAATGAGTGATTTATTTAATGAATTTTGGATTTTTTCCCGCTTTTCTAGCTACATTATTACACGATTTTTAGATGGCGGGGGGCACCTCCGTAATAAATGATTACTGCACTGTAGCGGGTTAGAATAAAATAATCCAGATGGAAATGTACTCTATAATACAAGTACACACACAAGATGGCGTACTCCAGCAGGTGGTATCCTCTGGTAGCATGTACTGAACATAAAATGTCGGATCCATGATGGTCGACAAGGACAAAGTCAAATTTCAGGGACAAAGTCAAATTTCAAGGTCAAGGTCAAATTTCAAGGTCAAGGTCAAATTTCAAGGTCAAGGTCAAATTTCAAGGTCAAGGTCAAATTTCAAGGTCAAGGTCAAAGTTCAAGGTCAATTTTCAATGTCAACAGTTGAGGACACAAGTTTAGTGACCAGATAATTATACTACATGGTATCGGCACACTCTAGCTGACGAAAACAAGATGGTGGTCTCCAGCGGATGAAGACAAGATGGCGGACATGATGTCATACCAGTTGATGATATATACCTTGGTACTGGTGGTGGTAGATCAGTCTAGGTAGCTTTCATGGAGGAAGGATCGACCGTTTACTCTCACCGGGAATCGAACCAAGGACGTACATCGATATAATCAAAAAGAATTCAAATACGTTAATTTTTTGATGAATTTTGGAATTTTTTTCATTAAAATCGGATAATAAATAAAGATTTTCAAGATGGCTTCCAAATTTCAAGATGGCGTATATGACGTCATACTGCCGGATGATATATATGCTATGAAAAAAGTGGTGGGAGTCAGTATGCCAGCAGTCACTGTGAGGGAAGGATCGGTCGCCATTTTTTTTTTGCCCTCACCGGGTTCGAACCGAGGACTCCGAACTCCGTGTCGTACATGTTTGTTTTTTGTAATTATTTTATTAAAATTTTATTATTTGAATTTTTTTATAATTTTTAAAAAAAAATTTCATTAAATTCGGATAATAAATAAAAAAGTTAAAGATGACGACCGTAACGGAAATTGCAACAGTGACGTCATTATCCAAGATGGCGGAACACACAACGCCGGAATTTTCGAGAACACACAAATACGTCATCCAAAATGGCGGATCCAAGATGGCGGATCCAAAATGGCCGCCGGGGTCAAGGTCAAACTTGTCCCGTTACGCTATGTCCCGTTACACTCCTCCGAGATGGCCGCCGTGACGTCACAATCCAATATGGCGGACCGACAATCCCACTCCTCAATCCTCACCCTGGACCCTGCGCCAGTAGCCCCATTTCTATACTACTATCCAACAATATTGGTTACAAACTATCGAACAGTTGTAACTTAGGTTATTCAGTTATGACAAATAGGAAAGCGATTTCAATGCTGTCCCCAGAACTGTCTTGGGGTTATAGCAGGACTGCTATATAAAACATATTTCAAATCTCACAACTGAGCTGAATACAGCCTAATAACGCCGGACCACCACTGACAATGGCGGAGTTGAACTGGTGACTGAACGTAGCTCACGAGAACAATGGCTGCTGCCAACGGGGATAATGGTAAATACATCGCTGCTCTGTTCACCGCAGCGAATAGGAAATCAATAACAGCTTTCATGTTATTTGTGCTACGGCAGGCTACTCAAGAGGTTACCCCCTGTATCATGTGTGTTTGTAAGGGAATAAGTCGTCAGTCTCGAGCAAGAAGTATTGCGCCATATCCTTCAGAACTGTGTATCTTCTCCTGGAGGAGCGTCAGTTCGGCTAACATATGAACTGGCCCTCAGCGACAATATCTTAGCTCATGGCCGTGTGACTTGTAGACCCTGTGAACAGAGGCCTCACGGGTCCTCCTAGGTCATAGGCCACTTTAGACCACTCGGGTTGACTTAGTTATTCCCAATCGAGACTTGCCGTGTGCTGGGTTACAGTGTGTGAATCAATCAGGGTAATGCCCCGTCTACATTGAAGTCATTAGTGACGGGAGGCGGTTGAGACGAGATGCGAATGGAGATTTGACCGAATGAAAAGTTCCGCAAAAAACATCCACCCCGCTTGTGAAAAGAATCCGGACGTTTTGCGCAGTGGCACATTTGGATAAGCACCTACTATGGCGCGAGGTGGGGGTTCTGATCCTAAGTATGGCATAGATGCATAGATACGAGTTATGTATACCCCTACCAGCCACCCCCTACTTGCCTAACGGCATAAAAAGTGGGGTGATAAAGAGGCATAAATAAATTTTAAAAACATAACCCTTCTATGTGGACAATGAATGTAGGTAAAACTGTAGTAAAGGTTTTTAGTATTGTAAATTTTGTAAGCAGCAGTGGGACATTATACTTTTTTAAAGTCACTACAACTTCATTTGATTGCAGGGTTAACGCAAATATTGCCATAGAGGTGAGTCAACACAGACACTCTGCAAGACGTTCCTTGCGCGTAAAGGCGATGCGACAAGAGATGCGCAAGTCAGTGTCGCCCTTATCGCTCCATTTTCAATTTCCAGAAGAAAGGAAAAAAAGCATTTATTGGTGATAACAAAAATTTCCTAAAACTACTTTGTGGACACTACACAATTTTTTCGCTGAAACAGCCGGATATTTGGTAGTGACTGTAGGCATGTTGACAGTGACGGACATAGACCTGCTTGTTCGGTGCGGCCTTCGAATGAAGTTGCTGCAGCCACACACAACCCTGCAGATATCACCTGGCTAGCAACCGACTTGCTGTTCACGAGTTCAGGCATTTAGAGTGTTCAAATTAATATGCTTAATGATGCTACTCGCCACACGGATGCGACGACTCAGAGAATCCAGTCCACCGAAGACAGTAGTACAAGCAGTAGTTAAATGATTTTGTGCGTCAAGTTAAATCCAACACAACGCAGTCCAGGCTCTAAAATCAATGTTAAAAACAATATTTAGACATATTATCGGAGGAGTCATACCTGTGTATATTAAGGCTAGTTAAAATACTGTTGCACCTCGGAAGGAATAACGAGGATTTTTTTTAAACGAACGAATATGTAAAAGCAAAGATATTTTTATTAACAAAGTCCAAGTCAGTCAGATAAACAAGCAAATATAATTTCGGACATTGCTCATGCTCTCTTGTTACTATTCACTTCCCTTCTTGTCTGGCCAGTAGCTCTCTCGCGTGGACAGGCAACTGTTAAAAAAAATAATAAAAAAACATAAAATTAATATGCATGCATATTAGCTCTGACTGGATTACATTTGCCGTGGCTAAACACAATGGCTAAACACAATGAACCGTGGCCTGTCATTGTATCACAAATTTATTACACGATATACTTTGTATGTTTCTGTTGCCGTATGTTTCAATAAGCCGATTAAATTCACAACAAATATTCAAATAGTGAAGTGTTTCAACAAAATATATTCCACTTCACGAAAAAATGAATATGTACACATATTCAAACCAAAGTTTAAAAAGTATTGAAATGTCTCAGTAACTCACTCTCAAGCAACTTGAGTACAGTTAATTATTTACAACTTGGAAATGCTGATTGTAAAACTAGGCATATTTTACAGTATGTCCTTAGAGTGACGACCGAAATGAATCACTGTATATAACCCCCACTGCACCTGGGTGTTTACTGTTGCCACACTCGCCTTGTATCATGCACAGACCTCTCCCACGCTGAAGTGCACAAGACGTCGTCACTGAAGAACTCGACGGCCAGCGTACACCCTCCTTCCCTTCTCCGAGGACTTCTGACTTCGATGACGAGAACTCCGGACAAGGCGACTCGGGACACGGCACGAAGCCCTGGGTGATGACTTCCTTCGAACACTGCCACAGTTTATGTCGGCCACAGACCTTCCTTTCCAGTTTCGCCTCCTTCGCCCTCCAGTGACCTGGCAATGGCTTCGAACGACTTGTCGTGTCGCAAACGTCTAACTCCTTGTTTCTTACTCGGCTAAGACAACACTTGTCTTGACTGTCCGAGTTTACTAATTCCTGACCCTCGGGTCACTGTTGCTCGCCACGCCGTGAAATAGCTCGTCCTCTACTCGCTCGTCACTTACTCGCCCAGCGAGTGAAATATGTGACCTTCACCGGCGAGTACTTGGACATACCATCAGCTGTTCTATAGTACTAAACCCTTCAGATTACACTGAGCGAGTTTCCAAGTTTATCTCGCTCAGCGAGTCGGCTATGACAGCGAGTGTGTTCTTCTTCTCCCGCGATGAGTTACCTTTGTGGTGACGACAACCAGGTTGCCCGGGGTCCTTACCAGAAATATTTTGAAAATTAGTTAATGAAAATCGTTTTTAATGCAAATATAACACAAATTCTAACGAGATATTGCACTTTAGGGTCAATATAGTCAATGTTATTCTTGTTGTTCGTTTATTTGATGTAGGCTTCAAAAGGATTGTACTCTGTTGGTACACGTGACTAGCTCTCGACCGTTGCAGTCTGTGCATGTTGGCATTCCTCCGAAGAGAACTTGAGACGCTCGCTCCACGCCGCAGAACACACGTGTAAGGCAGCCAACACCAACTGCAGTGACGTGTATCAGTGGCACTGTCGAGAGCAGTCGACCGAGTATTGTGGGTACTTCTGCGCGGACATGGTACCACCCAGGTGCAGTATCATTGCTGTTGGCGCGACCTAGGCAGTGAGGGGTGATGACAATTAAAGCCAATAAAACGGCACCAATATCCGTAGCATAAAAGTCAAAAAATTGTATGCAATAGTAAAGATTCTAAATAATGTACATAGGACATAGTAAATATTGATATTTAAGGATCATAACATTCAAAGGAATTAAATTCAACTGTAAGTGGTTTGTATTAATCTACCTCGATTCCCATGAGGGGAAAAATCCTCCGATACATTTCGGGTGAATTTCCGAAAAAATAATTTACGTTCGTAAACGATAACGTTTAGTTTTACGTCACAGTGTTGCAAAAGTCTAAAGATGGCGGCACCTCCGTAACCTCAGTGAACCCTGAACCACTGATCTGGCCACCGGATGTCGAGTTGTTGGGGTATAACTTGCGAACTTAGTCGCTTGTATGTGACGCGATAGTGATCATGTTTAGGAATGTTGTTCAACCCGCCATCTTCACGTTCTATACTGCAACGCATAGGTTGCAGTAAATATGTATCCATTCATTTTGTGTCTCCTCGAACCACCTGACCCAGCTTTCTGCCCTTGCTCAAGACAACATTTCTGGCCTGGAGAGACTATCACTACCACAAGGTAACTGAAGTGGTTTCTATGCCTACACACGACAAACCACTAATGGCCGGTTGCAGTGGAAATAAATGATATTCTGCGAATTAAAAAATCAGGAGAAAATAAATAAAAGTAGCAATAAAATCAGAGAAGATACTTAAATATTTAATTGTAATTTAATAAAATTTCCAGTTTTATTTTCTAAATTCTAATTTATTTACCAAAAGTTAGGATTTCCAAAAGTTTTACGTGATTCGATCGTTTTTATTTAGTTTATACTAAACAAAAATAAACTCCATTACAGTTAATCTTTTAACACATTCAGGATATTTTTTTGGTACCACTTTATCAAAAAAGGAAAAAATATATATATTAATTTAAATCAGTGTTTGGCAGATGAAACCGAGGTAGAAAGAAGTGAAACTACAATCGTTGCGTAATCCGTGGTATATGGGATATCGAACTTCCTTGAGTAGTAAAATTATAGTCAGGGTTCATTAAACTTAATTGCTAAGCGTAGCCTAAAACTGAATTATAAAATATTTAACTAGCATTTTTCTCCAAGCTTCCTATATTTCCTACTGAATAATTTATCCATTGAATTATCTGTATGGAAAATTTTACTAAAACAATATTTTTTTTATTTCCTCTTAGGAATCGGTTTTTCTCCACATGTATATCTTTGGTCGTTTGTTAACAAATGCAGAAGCAAAAAGCATATTGTGCTCGCTGTTTTTCCATTTGTGCTATAAAGAGAGTTTAATCTGAGTATAAAAATATCGTGAGATAGTTTTGTATGAGTGTACTTTTATTAGTATCACCGATCTGCTTTACGAGCAACGAAAACGTAAGTTTGAAAGACTAACTACTAATAAGTGAAACATGTTCGACTGGATTTAGGCGCTAAGATCGACTTACACAGTCGCGACTTGAGGCGAAGGAAATCTATTCTTACTATCCAGCGAATTATTTTAGTGTGTATTGACTGTGAAAGGCGGCCTGAGCCCCATTTTTTTAAAAAAAATAATAAGTCAATTCCGAATTTTTTGAGGTAATTATATAATATTACGTTCATACTAACTTCGCAGTAACGTTGAAAAACTGAGTTTATGCGTTAACAAAAACGGCAATAAATATATAGTTAAAAAAACTTTTAAAAACTTTAATCGTTAAATGAATTAAAATTGAAAAAAATTAAATTTAAATTAAAGGTTTTTGTACAACAATCTAACTAATTTTGCGTAATCCAGTCATTTCAGCTATGCTTCAATATTACATGGAATATTTGTTATCTTAGAGCAGTCAAGTTCTTCTACTTTAGACTATCCAGTGAATTTACGCGACTAAGAGCTACACAAGCTTGTCAGACAGCAAAGATACGCGATCAAAAATAAACTGCATATTCTACAGTGCAGCCTTGCATTTTACACAGGGTAGATGCCCAACTCAGTGTTGAGGAAAACATTCGCCTTTCAGCAGTACCATAGGTGAATTTCGCTGGAAACAGAATGGCTATTGGTTTAATTATATGTACATCTGTGGTGAAATGAACACGGACTGATGGAATGTTCGTATCATACAATAATTGATCACGCCGGAAGAGTGGCCAGATAATTTCAGATATAGTACCCATATTGCCATTAACGATCCCCCGGCACATTTACAACCATATGCCGACCTCGGAAACACTCTAAATTAAAATATTTTTTTAAATTTTCGAAATTTAAGGGCATTATTAACACCCTTCACCCCCCCCCCCCCCCCACGGGTTAATTTACCACCATAACCCGACGTTTTGGATCGGAAACACTCCAAAACAAAATAGCACTGAGTTTTTAAATTTTCGAAATTTTGGGTCATTAACGCCCCCCCTCCCCCCAATCCACGCCATTCCACGACCTCGTCGATACAAAAAAAAAAGCCTGATTAGTGGTTTTTGACCAACTGACCCCCCCCCCCCCCCACAACTCCTCTTTTACATTTTATAATAATACCGTATTGTCAGAGGTTATTTGTTTTTACATTATTATTGTGTACTTATGCCCATTGATTTTATAGTTTCACCATGTTTAGTAGTTTTCAATGTTTTAACAAATTCAAATAGTGTTAATTTAATGGCTAAAAACAAACAAACAGAAATGTAGGTAATTCTGAAAAAGAGCCGTTCTTTTATTTTATCATCCCAAAATACTTGTTATTAAATAACTTACATGTTTTTAAATCATTTACTAAGAGGGCATTTTGATACTTACGTAGTTACCCGTATTTTATAATTTTTACAGTAGTTGGGTAAGGTACACTACATAAAAAGATACTGTTATATTGAGGCAATAGTTGGCTGGACTGGATTTATTCAGTTCCATCTTTTATTTCTAATTATTCTTTTGAGCTTCATTTTCATATTTAAAAAACTTCACATGTAAAGACTATTACAAACGAGTAACGTAATTTTTGGTGTGCTTTAATAGCGTAGCCGAGACAGTTTTTCCACGAGAAATTGGCATAATTCTGTTGTCAATGCCCTACTGTTTTCTTTATACAAGCTGCAACTTTATCATGTCTTTTTCCATAGGTCCTTAGGAATATAGCGTAGCCAAAAATGTTTTCAAATTAACAGGGTCCTAAATGTTTGCACTTTAAAGACAGGTCCAATACTATTTTCTACCATAATTTGTTTTTCTTTAAAGTGAATTTTTACTAGAAATGGAGAACAAATCGAGTATAAAGCAGTCTTACCTTGGCCGTAACGTACTGATATACTAGTTCTTGCAGAGAAATAATATGTTTGTTTGAATTAAACGTTTTGTTTTATATATAGCGAAACAAATATTTACTTGCTGTAATAAAAGATTTTGCTTGCCTAGCCAAATTTGTGGGGCAGCATAATTGTTTTGTTACACCTAATAAAATTGGTTGATTTGACAAAATCATTTTGTTGTTTTAACAAAATATTTCCTATTAGAAATATTTCTTTGAATCAACAAAATATATTTCACCATATAAAAAAAATTTATTGAGGCAAAAAAACATTTATATTAGGGGGAGTTTTTGAAGGGGGAAGGGGGGGGGGAGACCACGCTAGATACCTTAGGAACTTTAGTGAACCATTGGTTCAAGATACATCATTTATAAAAAAAAACAGTAGGGTGGCAACAACAATAAGTACAATCTCTAGTGGATAACAGTCTCGACTACGCTATCAAACCACAACATATACTTAAGCTCTATATTTACATCACAAGTAATAATTAAAATAATTTTTCACCAACCATCAACCCGAAAATCCCATTTGTCTGATGTTGCTAGTTTAACTTAATCTCAAATTAAAATGGATATTATGGGGGTACCACAAGCATGACCTGAAAACATGCTCTTAGTAATTATATTTATTCTGGAATCTAAAAAAAAATCACATATTCCTAACCACTCGTTAAAACGGTAAACTGCTATTAAACTTCTTGAAGTATTAAACGCCCCCTCCAAAAATGACTAACATAATTACAAATTTCTATTTTAAATCTAACAAAGCAGATTATTTCATTATGTTATTTACATTTTTGGATGTAACGTCTATATGTAGCCTTTGTCGTATTAATCTCAAGTATACTTTCGCTGGGAATATTAAGGGATTAAATTTATAATCACTATAAATTATAGTTTAGTAATATAATTAAAACGCGTATGTATAGGTTGTGATGAAACTTAAGTTTTTGATAATAACAAACTTTTTCCTAAAAGTAAATATTTTTAGATCAAATCCTGGAAACAAACTTTTAATTAATATCAGGAGTGAATGTGAAAAACGGGCCTTTAAGAGTATAACAACGATAAAAACTATGTTGCTATTATTAATTCAGCCTTAATATTAAGCGGAAACAGAACTATAAATGAAAAAAAAATTAGGAAACCAACAATGTTATTATACGTAAAACTGGGTTGGCAATGTTGAAAGTTTTCTTGAAAGTTTATTTCCTTTGTAATGAGCAATTTTGTGTGTCTAATTACTCAAAATATAAAACATTTAAGCCAACCTTATCGTTTAAAATACGTCTTCAGAAAAGATTATAATGTTCATTTAAAATTGAACGTATTTTTGCAAAAACTTAACGTAAATATGAAGATCTTATTTTATAAAAATCAGGTCTATGTACAATCTCCTAGAATAAACATAATTCAAAAATGTGCCCTGACAAACACATATTTCGGAAGCTGATATTGAAGTATGTTGTTATACGTTATTCTAGACAAAAGGCTACAGCTTCTTGCATACAACCTCTGAACAAAGTTCTGTTTCAAGCGATATACTATCGGAGTCTGTGTGAAAACTTCTTTCGTTGCCCGGATTTTTTTTCTTTCTTTCGGAAAGGGTCGATATTTTTAACAGAGAAATGTTGGTATACAAGACGTTTATGATTATATTTCACACAATGCTATTCATGTCTGCTTTCCTGTTTTTCACAATGATGATAACATATTTGAACTACACAAATATTAGAGTAACCTCAGATGGACTGGGCTGTTTTGTTGGAAGGAGGGGAAATGGTAGGCTGGAAGGGAGGAGATGAAAAACAGGCACACTGTGAACTCGTCCTCCGACTACTGCCTGTTGGAGGCATTCGGACCAAGGATATAAGCGTCGAGTCTGTTCGATTCCGAGTGGCACTCCAGGCTCGGACGCGGTGGGGCAAGCCACGGCACAGAGAGTCTGCGGTGGCTTCCCGCTGCCTTCTTCAGGGCGAAGGGAAAAGGACTACACAACACTGAGTCTTGAATCCCGGAGAGGACATGATCCACAGGAGAACACTCCCCTATTGGGCAGGGAATCTAAAACGGCACATTTGGCCCTCCAGCCAGTAGCGTTAAATGTGTGGTGTTAGTTAACAACACTTCTAGCTAAATAACACCATAAACCATGAATTATAAGATGGCATATGGTGAAAACCAAAACATTCATCTTCTGTGGGATGTACATATTAGCGCTTACACATGCGAGTGTTTCCGATCTACTATCTCGGGCAATAAAACTCCTGTATTATGCTGAACAGTAGGCATGATCACATAAGTCTAGTGCACACGCGCCTATAGTTTTTAGCACTACAGTAAACACGAGAGAAGAACAAGTGAAGAAAGCCTGAAGCTTAGTTAGTTCGCAAACAATAATGGTCAACCCACGCCATACACTATCATGGAAATAAACTTTTTAACTTGCCATGGACTACATATAATTAAAACTTTTTGTTTTCAAAACCGAAACCATGAGACAAAATGGAGGGTGAAGTGATTTGGGTGAAACAGAGTAAGAATATATTGGTGGGGAAAACAGGAGTAGTCCAAAAAAAATTACCGGCTCAAAGCAAAGCCCGCCATGTTTTACACTTAAGTAAAATCCAGTCGGATTCGAACGTCATTCGCCTTCGAGTGAGACGAGTGATCTTCTGACATTCGACCATTTTACTTTTCAGTTGTGTAAAAACCACTGTCACTTTTAAGATTGATTACGATTTTAGTTTGAATTTCTGAATTCTTTGAAGTACTGTTCCGTAACTAGGTTCAGTGTATTCGTAAGGTAGCACTTTTCAGGATGGATGAACTGCACATTAGCTTTATCCATATCTTCACGGACAAAGTAGCCTCCGCTCTTTATAACGAATATGAACCTCATGGATCACTAAGTGAGCATGTGGTTTTCATTCTAACATCTCTATTAGGGGGAAAGTTTATGAAATAATTGCCTTCATATAAATTCGAAATTTAACCAATGATTATAATTCTAATTACAAACATAAAAATAATGTGTGTTTATAAATCATTTATCACGTCAATAAGAGTTGATTTATCGTTGTTAAAATCTAAAAAAAAATATTTTTAATGTAGCATTTACTGGGAACATATATTTATGTGATTTAGCTACAAATAATGTGTTAGTTTATTGATGTTTAACGTAACTTCTTAGTTTAGGTTTAATTCGATTCTACATAAATTAGATTTTTAAATACCTTCAAAAACTTATATACGACATTATATCTGAAGGTCATAATTTTTTGAGATTAATTAATATATATTTTTAAAATTAATGTCTTTACGAAAAAAGCCACATGTCAAAATTTAATTGTACATATTTCGTCCCCCAGTCGTATTTTGACCCTTCCGAGCTCTCAGGAATGTTTTCTTGTTCTAAAAATTTGGATGTTTACTTAACAACTATTCATAGATAAGAATTTATTCCACTGAAAGAAAACAAAATAATATTCACGTAGAAAAAAAAATGTTTCAGTTGGAAAAAATTGAATTTTAGAAAAAGTGTTCTTAATTTCGTCCCCTTTTATTTTTTCCAAAAATAAAATTAAAATAACGCAATCTAAACAATTTGTTTTCAAAAAAACTTAAAAATATTTATCTATGCAGAAATGTAACACGAAATTGTTAGAGACATGACACACTTTTACCATTTTTTCTTATAAAATAATTAATTTTGCAAAGATTACAGATGTTTAGCCTTCCAAACACGTAGCACAAATAAAGTTATTTTTATTCTGGGACCCGCAGCATAGTTCATGGTACCAGATAACACACTTCGTACAGCGAATCCATTTCTCACCATGTTTATCTAAATAAAATTTTTTTCTACAAATAGGAATTCAGCATTATCATCGCTATCTTCATCATCAGTTGACACATACTCAATGTCTACACAACTGTCACTGTCACTGGAAACGGCTTTGACAGATTTTCTTTTTTTTATTATGGTAGTTGATTTTTGTGGAGCCACGTGTCGTTTGCTGCACACCTTGTTTCGTTTTGCTACAGCAACTTCAACACTTTGTTTGTGTGGAGAGCTTGTCACCACAACTGCAGAACCACGTCTTGTAGATGTCGATGGCTGGATCACGGGAATAGCTCTGATGTGTTGAGGGCTGACTGCAGGAGATGGTTGGGAGCTGGTAGCAACTTCTCCGACTTCATTTGTTTGTTGAACATGATTGACAACTGCAGAACCACATCTTGTAGATGTCGATGGCTGGATCACGGGAATAGCTCTGATGTGTTGAGGGCTGACTGCAGGAGATGGCTGGGAGCTGGTAGCAACTTCACCGACTTCATTTGTTTGTTGAACATGATTGACAACTGCAGAACCACATCTTGTAGATGTCGATGGCTGGATCACGGGAATAGCTCTGATGTGTTGAGGGCTGACTGCAGGTGATGGTTGAGAGCTGATAACAACTTCTCCGACTTCATTTGTTTGTTGAACATGATTGACAACTGCAGAACCACATCTTGTAGATGTCGATGGCTGGATCACGGGAATAGCTCTGATGTGTTGAGGGCTGACTGCAGGAGATGGTTGGGAGCTGGTAGCAACTTCTCCGACTTCATTTGTTTGTTGAACATGATTGACAACTGCAGAACCACATCTTGTAGATGTCGATGGCTGGATCACGGGAATAGCTCTGATGTGTTGAGGGCTGACTGCAGGAGATGGCTGGGAGCTGGTAGCAACTTCTCCGACTTCATTTGTTTGTTGAACATGATTGACAACTGCAGAACCACATCTTGTAGATGTCGATGGCTGGATCACGGGAATAGCTCTGATGTGTTGAGGGCTGACTGCAGGAGATGGCTGGGAGCTGGTAGCAACTTCTCCGACTTCATTTGTTTGTTGAACATGATTGACAACTGCAGAACCACATCTTGTAGATGTCGATGGCTGGATCACGGGAATAGCTCTGATGTGTTGAGGGCTGACTGCAGGAGATGGCTGGGAGCTGGTAGCAACTTCTCCGACTTCATTTGTTTGTTGAACATGATTGACAACTGCAGAACCACATCTTGTAGATGTCGATGGCTGGATCACGGGAATAGCTCTGATGTGTTGAGGGCTGACTGCAGGAGATGACTGGGAGCTGGTAGCAACTTCTCCGACTTCATTTGTTTGTTGAACATGATTGACAACTGCAGAACCACATCTTGTAGATGTCGATGGTTGGATCACGGGAATAGCTCTGATGTGTTGAGGGCTGACTACAGGAGATGGCTGGGAGCTGGTAGCAACTTCTCCGACTTCATTTGTTTGTTGAACATGATTGACAACTGCAGAACCACATCTTGTAGATGTCGATGGCTGGATCACGGGAATAGCTCTGATGTGTTGAGGGCTGACTGCAGGAGATGACTGGGAGCTGGTAGCAACTTCTCCGACTTCATTTGTTTGTTGAACATGATTGACAACTGCAGAACCACGTCTTGTAGATGTCGATGGCTGGATCACGGGAATAACTCTGATGTGTTGAGGGCTGACTGCAGGAGATGGTTTGGAGCTGGTAGCAACTTCTCCGACTTCATTTGTTTGTTGAACATGATTGACAACTGCAGAACCACATCTTGTAGATGTCGATGGCTGGATCACGGGAATAGCTCTGATGTGTTGAGGGCTGACTGCAGGAGATGGTTGGGAGCTGGTAGCAACTTCTTCAAATGCATTGATTTGTTGAGCTTGAGCCAAAAAATCCAATTCACTGAAGACGTTAGCATTGTAAGGAACGATGCCAGTTTTGCGGAAGCCATTGACTGAAGTTTCCATAGTTGCTGCTCTTACGTATGCTTGAGAAAACAGCCTAGCAAGTTGCAGATTAGTGATAACACGACCAGGGTTACCGCTAAGCCAATTCTCAATGGCCTGAGAATAAAATGTTTTAAAGGGAAACATAAAAGCAACATCGAGAGGCTGGAGTTTGGCTGTAGAATGCGGTGGTAAGCTGACAATGGAAACCACATTTTCACGAGCACAATCAATCACATTTATGTTACGTGTGTGGGAGTAGTGTCCGTCTAATATTAAAACAACAGTATCTTCAAGCGACGGTTTAACTGTAGATACAAAATGCTGGACCCATTTGAAAAATAGATCGCCCGTGATCCACCCAGATTCGTGAACACCCCCAATAGTTCCCGGGGGTGCTCCATCTAGAAGTTCTGCTTTCATAATTTTTCTTGGAAAAATCATCATTGGAGGGATGTATTGGCCTGCTGCCGACATACACACCACCATAGTCACCAATTACCCCCTTTCAGCAGAAGACATTTTATGCACTTCTCTTTTCCCTTTTATTGCGACGACTTTTTGACTCTTGTGCTGAACAATTGAAATACCTGTTCCGTCCACATTGAATATTTTTAGAGGGCTGTGTTTTACGTTTGCAAGTTCTGGCTCTAGCACTGCGAAAAACGTGCTTACATTTTCTTGACTGAACCCATTTATTCTGGCAAGAGATAATGGCTGTGGTTTCCTTAGCGATAACCGAGGATGTCATTTCAGGAACAGACGTAACCATTTGTGACCAGCATATTTCTTTTCAACTGAAAAAGGATGTTGAATATTGTTGCGTATCGCAAGTTGAAACGCCATGCGACGAAGATCTTTTACAGTTAGACCATAATAATGGCTTTTCATTGTCGTGCAGTAATCCACTAATTCTTTCTCCAAAGTTTTAGGCAAAATTGGTTTTCTGCCTATTTTCATACACACTAATTCTTGTGTTGAAAGGTCACCACTTCTTTTAACATAGTCTTTCAATGTTGCGCGAGGAATGTTAAAAGTCTTGCTCGCAACTTTGTATCCCATTTCTTTGGCTTTAACTGCACATATGGCTCTCTGCATAGCTTCTTTGTCCCACGTCTTGCGTTTCGCCATCTTCTAAACAAAACCGAAAATAAATTATAGTATACGTTATGCCATGAATTTATGAATAAAAATAAGTTCCGAATTTCGTCCCCTGGACGAAATTTGGAACCCAAGAGGGACGAAATTAGGAGCAGTCTCTCCTTAACACTGGAAGCCATTGCAGATGCATAAAAATTGACGGTGCCTACGCAATATTTATCAGTGAAAGCTTAAACACTCATAAGTGATTGACATAGATTTCAAATTTTATTCATACATACTTTCGAAGTAATATGTTTCAAAAGTAGATGTACTTAATAACTCACCGCATCAGAAAACACAAAAACGTTGTCAACTACAAAACTGCCATTACTACACTATCTGCACTCTAGCGGAATGCTAAGAAGCAAGCGTTCTTATAGTTCCACGCGCTGTCACCAGGTTGCAGCAACTAACAGGCAAAATACAGGAGGGGACGAAATTGGGCACGGGGATGAAATATGAGCCCCCTACCTATACTGCATACCGTATAATTTAAATGTTTACCATTGGCAAGAAGACATAGAGAAATAAAAAGGTAAATAATTGAATATACTGGCCCATAAGTATGAGAATATTCAAGTGGTAGTGCTTGCTCACACGCGCCGCAATGAAACAAACACAGACTCTGTGTTTCTGGCCAGTTGAAGGGCTGCGACCCGCCACAGCAAGGTGCTTCCAAACACGCAGCATGACAAGGCAGGGCTAGGCTTCTTTCACGCGCTCCGGTTATCACACGTGCGAGCCGGACTTACAGTAATACCAAATACACTAGAGATTAATACCGGACAACAGCACCGAGATGTTTGTTTGAAAACCTGGCGAGCCTCCTCGATGGCAGACGGTTACAAACAATGTACTTGGTACCAACAAACAATGTACATGGCAACAACATTATCGTAACGTAAAAAAACAATGATCCACTTAGAAAAACTATATTTGTTATTATATACCATTATGAAGTCAATAAAACTCCGGTGTTTCACATTTATTAAAATACAGTTCACAAGGTTTGACACAACATAACACATACATAATTCGACAATTTATTTATCCATAACATCATTTTGTAGTCACAGCTGTTGCCACTCTCTCGTCTGTGTTGCCGGCATGGAGCTGTGCGGTGCTAGTCTCTAGTGTACTTGGTAACACTGCAGCCCTGGGAGGCGTGTGGGCGGGACCCGTGCAGCACCGGACAGGCCTCGAGGCTAGTGGAGCAATCACTCACTCCGGTTGATACCCGTCACTGTCAACCGAGCTTTCTACGTGATTCATGTAACATAATATGAAATGGATGTGGAATCGCTGATTTGGCTAGTCGAAGCTCTACCCTATCATGGGACAACACCTTTCATATTTATTATGATAGGAACAGAGCCAACAGTTTTGGAGAGAAACGTTTGAATAGCTGAAAGAGAACTAAGATGCAATAACCTACGTTATTTATTTTTACCGTAGCGGTGCACATACAACATAGCTATATAGCCAAATTACACTCGCACAACCCAACACAACACTTGTACAATGACGTACACCCGTCCGGTTTCAAGCAGGTGAAACCGGAGAGCCGAACTATTTGTCTAATGTCCGATACCAGACGGGCAAGACAAATCGTGTGTAAGAAACCATACTGTGGCGGTAACCAGCAATACTCCATGGTAGGGAGTCATCCAGCTTTTATCTGAGTGATATAGAGAAACCACAATAGGAATGACCCATAGTCAGGTCTGTTAGTGAGGCAGAGTGATAAGGTTGACGCTCGCTGGTGCTTCTAGCGTCGTGTCGACTCTAAGCGCAAGGCTGTGGACCAGCAAAACTTCGTGCTTAGGGAAAATTTGGGATTATAGTGGTGACCATAACATTATATGGTGTAAAAACGAAGATGAAAGTGTAATGCAAGTCGCTTGAGTTTTTTCAAGCATCTTTACCGTAGATGTCATGCCTGATAATTAATCCGAAATAAAAACGTGTTTTATCATTTTTCACTTTCCTAAATAAACAGTTTGAAAACCAAATACGTAAAAAGAACAACTTACCCGCTCTCAGCGTATTCTTGAATGCTGTACGTAAACAGACAGCATTCGGAAGCCCTGCACACTTGTGTGCGCTTGTAGGGCAGCCCCTTGAGGCCGCTTAGCACGCAACGTTTTGAGCGACAATATGCCCGCGCTGTTACGTATTCGCAGAGCACCCACATACTAATTGCACTGAGCAAGTAGTTGGAATTTTTTTACCTTAGCCAAATACTTACGGTAAACCACTCTCGTGGTCATAATTACCGTCTTGTACTTCTGTACAATTACTTCGCACTTCTGCCATTTCTGTTACTATACTCCTTATTTTAACTCGCTAAAAACAGTAGTTGTTAGCATGATCACTATCTTCACTCTCTGGGTCACCCATGAACGGTAAATGCCGTCTAAAGGCAACGGAAGTCAGAGAGACTTTCCACGCGGAGAAAACTTACCTGCTCAGTCTTTCGACTCTTGAGTTCCGTCTTTTCGTCGAACTGAGCACTTTGTATATTTGCGCCACGTCTCGCCTGCAGTGACGGGAACTGCGCAGGTGGATATTTGTTCTCAAAGAATTGCGTGTTGACCGGGCTGACCACAACGCCACCTCGCCCCATGCCAATGCAGATGTTCTGTGCTGCGGTGTGTGGAGCTTACACGAAGAGCTACACCATTTAGTCATTTAAACTTTCGCGGATTTAGTTCCTACACTTGGGGGAAAGGCAACATTGTATGGTGAAAAGCATTAAAAAGAATTCTTGTATGTTAGTCTATGCACATAACTTCGAAATGCAAGGCAAATAATGCATGCAAATAAATTCTCCTGAATTACTTCATTTTGCCTATTGAAAAATGAAAATTAGTTCGATAAACATTCTTTTGGAAATTTTTATTTTCAATGTACTAACTTATAAAATTTTATTTATTTTCAAGAATATATATATTCGTAGTAAACATGAGAATTGTAAAGTAAAAAAAATAGATTTAATAAACAAAATGTTTTTAATGAAATAGGTCATTTATCAACACACGAAAATAGATGGAAATTAGGTTTCTCTGTGCATAATCACTCTAAAAAAATTGTGTTAGTAAACAACCATATTATGTGGCTCTGCAAGTTACATTATCTTTCAATAGCTCTCTAGTTCTGGACAAGTAACCCAAAACAGACTTAAATATCGACCACAAGCGCAACAACAACCCGAAATCTTTTTTAAAAATGTTTTTTATCTTAATAAGATAACATACTAAAATCACGAATTTTGTCAAGTTTTTCATTCCAATTAAAATGTTAATACGATGAAAATTACTTGGTATTCATAACGATATTATTTTATTTAAGGAAAATTGCGTCAAAAAATGTATTATCCCTCTTATCTTACGATTTGAATTTCAGGACGCAATTAAATATCTCCAATAGTTAATTTTTATTTCTCAGTAACATATCTCAGGTATACCAAATTCACAGAAATGAGTGTTTAATGTACGGGTTTCCTACGTCATAAACTTTAAGGTATGGATATTGTGTAGCTTTCTTAGATAATACTTTCCCGAATGTTCGTAAACAAAATTTTTGAAGTGAATATGAGAAATAAAACTGCAGGAGAAAGAAAAAAAAGTTGTAAAATTTACAAATACAAGATATTTAAATCTAGTTGCAGACGTTTACATAATATGAACCCTGTAAAATGTTTGTAAAAATTGTACAAAAATTATAAACATTATAGTTTAACAGTAATAAAGCAAAATATTCCAGTGTGTATATATATATACACACACGTAAATACATATATTTGGTAAACTTCAGTTTTTTATGTTAATAAATCGAATTTATATTAATAAATTGCCACAAAAAGATCATATCAAGACACAACTTCCCACTTACATCTGTACTGTATAAAACAGGCTGCATTGTAGACGATAATTTATCTGAAACGCATTAAAAAAAAGGGTCCGTTTGATCATTAAAAAAATTAACTCATGAGAAAATGTTTTATTGGCTGTTTTAGTTTACTACATACCCACTTATTTATACCTTATCGCCATTCATCTCTGAGCACTTTTCGTACAGCTGCACCAGTTTCTTTAAACACTCTGCATAGAAGCACGCCACCTGAGATATAAACCAGTTGACTACGGCAATCGTACGTTCCTCGTCATCAGCTTGACCGCGGCCACGGAAAAATCTTCAAAAACAGTCCAGCAAACAGCAAACACCAAACAGCAGCAACAGCAGCCAGTCTCTTGAAACGCCGAAGCGAGCAGGCGAGTCACGCGCCAGAAAGCTCAGGTACTCGCAGTACAGACAAGTTAAGCGGGAAGCCTGCACACAGGGGCATCGGTTTGTAGCAACGCAGGCCCGTCGACGATTTAGCCGATGGCATCTTCGAGAGTCATACGCCTGGCAGGTATGGTCTTGTCACATGGGGTGGCCAGCAGTAGCCATGCCTGTCAGGCGTGTGACTAGCAAAGAGGCCATCGGCTTGATCGTCGAGGAGCCTGCGATGATAAGAACCAACGCTCCTGTGTGCAGGCTTCCCTCTTTACTCTTCTGCACTGCGAGTAGCCGCACTTCCTAGCAGTTAGGTTCTATGCAGAGGGGTTAAAGAAACTGGTGCAGCGTTACAAAAAGTGCTTAGAACTGAATAGCGATTATGTTGAAAAGTGAAGTAGATATGCATTAAACTATAACTGCCAATACAAACCTTTACTCAAGGGGTTTATTTTTTAATAACAAACCGACCATATTTAAAAAACAGCTCTTCTATAAAAACATGGAATATTCACCGACAGACGAGAAGCAGCAACACCACGCTCCACTAGAAATGATATGGTGGCAGGCCAGATATACTGTTGCAAGATAGAATGGCGAAAGAATTATTTATTAAATAATTAAAAACTTTTCTATTATAAAAGAGACATTAGTAGTATTGACCACTTTTAGGGCTTTCTCTCAACCTCACAATGCTTTGTGCATCCAGGATTTTTCTTCCCTTTACCTAAGCCCCGATTTAAATCCAGGGAATTGTCAGTTATATAGCAGTTTCTATTCTATGACGTGCCCAACTTACAGGGTGCAAGCAGGGATGTTGAAGTCCATGTTCTGAAGGAGATTTCGCTCGTTCTGATGGCAGAGGAGGGAATGAAACCCATTCATCTACCCTCAGTCATCCATTAGGTTGACTGAAAGCTTTAGTGTTAAACACTGATGTTACATCAGATGTAAAGTTAAAAGAATGCTTCTATAGAACACGGTCGTGCACAGACTTTATAGTAGCCAATGAATATACTCACTCCAGAATTTATAAAGAATTTTCGTAACCAGAAACTAATTTAATTTCTGATATCTCGTTTTTGTCTTCACGTGAATGGACAAAACGCATGCCAAAAGTGTTTTATGGATTGTACTTTTAATATACAACTTATAAATAATGCTTATTAAAATGAAAAAGAGGCAAAATAAGGGTTTATAAAGGATTTTAAGTCTATAAATAAAAATAATACCATCTACTGAATGCTGTTATGCGAAGATAACTAAGTGCTGCTTGATTTCAACGTCACCTGTGAAATAATAGAACTTAATTTTCAATTATAATTTATAATTGCATTAAGAATGGTATTTTTCTAGAAATACAATCATCCCCCAAAATAACATTATAAAAAATTGAGTCTATGGTAGTTATTTATTTATTTTTTCCTTAGAAAATATAGGAGAAATAAATACAATCTAACAAAAACAGAATACGCATTTACTACCACGTATATATACGTTTATTAGGGAATATAAGTAAGTCAAACATAAGAAGAAAATTTTCGAAATGTTTTTACATTTATGTCTAGATTTTTTGATATATTTCAAGCTATAATAAAGAACATGCGATAATTTTTAAAGTAGTTATAAATAACTGTTTCCGGTTATGTGTGAGACAAAGTTACCCCTTTAAAAAATAATTAGTACATATTAGGCAGTTTAAAATCTTACATTTATTTTAAATTCCTATTTCACATTTGTTTTAATATCTTGGAACATTAAGAGCTGAAACCGTTTTTTTAAAAGTACTTATTAGATGATTCAGAAATATAAGTAAGTTTAAAATTACAAAACATAGTGTATAAAATTAAGCTTTGACAAATGTTTAAGGAATATATTTGTTAAATCACAAAAACGTTTAACAATGCCTCCTGAATTATGTACATGCTATCATTATGTATTCGATTCATTAAATTAATTAAATTAATTAAGTATAAAAATCTAAGTGTGTGAAAATATTTTCTAGTCATCAACACTAAATATTATTTCCGTTGAATAATTAGATATCTAAACCAATACTTACGCTAAAAACGTTTCGACTGTATGAAATGATTTAATTGAGGAAATGCAGACTCTACTTAAATTAAAACTAAAAACAATTTTAAGAGAGTATCCCGTAATTAAAGCAGTCTTCAATTAAATGTGATGTCAGATATTCCGAAAGTGAAATATTAATTATATATTAATGATTGATGTCTGTAAGGCATTACGACGCAGTTTATAACTTCTATGTAAATAACCTGTGAGCATTATTTGTTCCGCGCTCAAAGGGTGCGAGTAGTGACAAGCAGGACTCGTTACTTTGAACTCGGGTGTAGGCAGACGTGTGAAACCTTAACATTTGAGCCTAATGTGTGCATTATTAGAGATATTTTTGATAATCCTAGAGGAAAATAATATTCTCAATGTTGAAGTCTATGGATAAACGTTATCAATGCCAGGGCCCTGTTTCATAAAACTTACAAGTTCACAAGTTACTAGTGAACAAGCTTGTGTCTAGTAAAAATACATCTTTCTTCTTTTCATTACAGTATAAGATATCTTTTCAAATTATTAGAAATTTAAAAAAAACTAACGATATACATTTTTAAATCTATTAATAAGTAGCGTTTCTTAAACCAAATTTTAAGAGCGAATAGTTGTACAAAGTGCTTGGTTACCAAAAACAAAACCTTTCTCCCTAAAAAAAAGTTTGCTATTAAAACAATTAAATTGATTTGTGCATTAATTTTTTTTTATTTCTTGGGCACTACGAACCCTCCATTGCAAAGTTCTGGTAATATCGGTGTTCTCACTAAAAAAAATTAGCCTTGTTTAGTTCGCAGTTGGTGTTTGTCAGCACTACTGGAATCCTACTGACATTACATTAATCACAAGCTGGCGAAATCCATGAATATCGGGATTTACTCTATATTCCTTCCGTTATGGTAAATTACCTGCATTACACTCCCGGGTATAAAATTAAGTTAAGCTTGTCTGGGTGTTACAGTACATTATAATATAAAATGTGTTGATAAACACGATTCTTATTCAAATCCTGCTATGATATAACAAGCCTACAAGTTTGAATTAGTATATCTGATGTTGCTGTAGTAAACAAACTTGGCAAGCCTTAGGCTCCTCTCACACTATCCGGGACCCGGAGGGCAGCGAGATACATGAGGGGCATGAGGGGCATGAGGGGCATGAGGGGCATGGCCGCTACGAACACCCGGCTGCCTGATGACTCGCCGGACTACACTACACCCGCCCGGGTAACTGCGCAGTAGTGCACTGCGCAGTGTTGGTGCGCCCACACTGCCGGCAGTTTACCGGGCAATACGAGTGAAGTGTCGTGCCACACTTGTGTACAATATAAGTGACCTCGACACTGATGTTTGGATGTTTCAAATGAACTTGAGAAGACCATGGAATTCATAGAGTGTTCTCGCTGACAAAGGAATATATTTTCAAGATTTATTTTCTTATCTCGGTTCATAAAAAATATAGGAAACGATTTTATTTCATGCATTTTAATTTAAGAGAATGTATACAAAATATTATATTTAGCTTTTCTTTAATGTGTTTGTACCAAACTTAGCTGAGCGCATAACTTCGGTTGTCTGTCCATGGGTGCAATAACCAATGCAAACTCGGACATATATGTTGTAGTGTGCCGAACACAAGTACGTGTCAGAATAATCGAAAGCAAACATAAAACATAAGAGAATCAACATGAAACTAACAACTGATATAACAAGCAAATTAGTCTATAGCTTTCCAAGTGATAAAGCTTTTGTATGTAGAAACATATTTACAATCTTAAAAAATTCAATGTTTCATTAGGTCAAGGCGTTAATACAAGTGGATTGAAGTAATGTATACTATAGCGAAGTAAATTTTAATATTACATAAATTATACTAACACTGGTTAAATAATAAAATCTTAAGCCATACTTTCATACACGTATAAGTGAAATAATTATTTGCCTGATATGATGGCAAAGAATTTAAATAAATCTTGCAGAAAACTCTTCCTAGTATAAATATAAGGAAATGGGAAATTGGTGTGAACGATATAAGTTAAATTAATAATTAATGTCTAAAGAGAATACTAATTCCTTGATGTGGTGATGTTGACACATAAATTTGACAAGACTAACTTCATGATGACCTGTTTATTATTGTTTATAACTATTAAATAATCTTCTAGCATTAACATTTATCATACTACAGTTTGTTTTACTAATGTATTGCCAATCAGAATAACTTGAACTTTAAAATAGACGCCTGTTACATATATAGTACCTCAATGGCTCTTATATACTGTAATTAGAAACAAACTTTTCATAGAGGAATAGAGTACACGACATCGAACGCAGAACTAACAGTTTCTGAGAAAGACTGAAGTCTGGTGGTGACTACAAGAACTAAGTTCTCAACGAGATACGTCTACTATGTTAACATGGTTCTCGCCTGGATGTGTTGCAGGTCTGCAGCTGAGTTAATAAAATGCCGCTGAATTTTCGGCGTATATTCAGAGCCATCCTGCCCCGCCGGTGGGGTGATAACAACAGGGCAGGAGGCAGCAGGCACATGGCAGACAGACCTGCTGTGCTGCGTGCAGACGTCATACCGCTGCCCGACAGAATCCCGGACATGACAACTGCCACTGGCACGTCTCTGCTGAGCCGCCTTTCCGCCATCGCAAGTGGCCGACGTGCCCGAGGTAGGAACGATAAGGGCGAAAGCCGAGCCAAAGTGGCGCCCGACGAGCCCAAAAACACACCAACGAAACGTCGGAAGACAAAGTCAATCTTTACCAGGCTCCTCCAACTGCCACGACGATTGACAACTCTTCGACGTACCCGACAAAAAAGCATGATAGAACATAATACACAGAACACTACAAATTTGACTACGCGACATAATAAGTTAAAGCTAACTACCAAATTACAGAGCAACATATTTATCACCATTCCTTCCAGCCAAGAACACAATGAAGAATGTATTCAACAGCCAGATATTAGTACTACAAAAATTAAAATAACCAGCAAAGAAACTAATACAGAAAGAGACTCTATTGTAAAAACACATTGTTGTGAGGAATCTCAATCCATGCGGCGTTCAAGTTTGTCAACTATTAATATGGAAGATATTTATAACATGATAGGACTAACTTCAAATGAAATATATCTACTTAACAAATATAGTCAACTCCCGGAAAGAGAAGCCTTCGAGAAGCCTACAACTAATTTGTATGAAAAATCATCCTCAATGCGGCGTTCAAATTTGTCAACCAATAATATGGAAGATATTTATAATATGATAGGACTAACTTCAAATGAAATATATCTGCTTAACAAATATAGTCAACTCCCGGAAAAAGCTGCCTTCGAGAAGCCTACAACTATTTTGTATGAAAAATCATTCACTACAAAGGGCAAAGATGAATTTGAAAAGAAGAACCAAGACATTTCATACAAAACTCCAGTTCTTCAGCAAGAAAAAATGTCCTCCAACGTCAAAATTACACCAGTGATATCGTACCCTAAGTCATTTGTAAGAAATAGCATTAGTGCTCATGAAGGACCACCCCAGAGTATTGAAGATATCACGAAGACTCATTCTGAGGATGTCATGACTACGACGGCTCTAAATAATATTTCCGCCCATTAAAGAGCGGATACTGCTTCACCTTACGACCAACGTAAGTTAAAATCCATCATTTTAACTAATAATTAATCTATTAACTTCTCTGTCATATCGCTTACAATTTTCGTCTCGCCCTTAAAAATAGTCTTGGTTTAAAGCCCAGTTACTTTATAAAACTGCACTAGGGAAAGGTTTTCGGCATATTTTTATGCCCGTATCTACTGAAATTGTTAGTTATTGTTGTTAATAATAGTATTTTATTTTGTGGAATAATTGAACCTTCTAAAAGGCGCAGCACTTAAAAGTTATAAATTAATTTATTCTTACATACATACTATTATATTTATTCAATTATTATTTTCTGTGGTGTCCAAAATCTCATTATCAAGCCAAGAATCGTTTCATGGCCAAGAAAGATTGGTTCTGAATTTAATTAGGGAATTAAAAGAGTCGTAGTTTTTGGGTTATAGGACTTCGTTTTTAAAGTTTTAAATCACTATAGAGCACTTAATTATTTGGTTGAAGTGTGTTTGGAGAAATTATATAATAGTTTGTGGGGTTATTGTTTATGTTAAGCTGAGTTAAGTTAGTTTATTCTATAGAATGTTTGAACCTTAATAGCCTAATTTATTGTTACATTATTTAACTAGGTTAAAAATATGTATTTTTTTAGTATGTTTAGTCACATAATTTGAGGGAGGGGAATAAACAGGGTTGGGGAGAAGTGGAGTAGCTGTCATTACGTCACGAACTTGAGGCAAGGGCCTTCTGCTCGCGGCCATCTTTGGATTCTATAAAAATATTTATTTGACATGTTATGAAAATGTAAATAGCTAGAGCTGGCTGTGGTTGATTTGTAGCTGAAACTGCGTAGCGGTGTCTGTCTGCAGATAAATGTTACTCGTGCGAGGGAGAGGAGGCTACTGGGTTTATAATTCTGCACTGGCAAACACACTTCGACCTGAGATACGTGGAGGGGTGGGCTGAGCTGTTACTATTCTGTGCGCACGTTTCGTTTGCAAGGAAAAGGGACTGTGGGAGGCATGTATATGAACATAATATATTGTTATGGCAAGCATCGTAGCGAATTTATTATACGGAATAGTGGTGAATAGTTTCTGAATGTCGACGCATAAAATGTCATTAAACTTATAGTAGAATTAGATGGGTAAACTGGAGTAGTACGAGAAAACCATTGTTTAAATGTATGCATTATGTGATGAGGAATTTTCTAAGCTTTAGCGATGCGTGTAAATATGATTTTGGGAGTTGTTAAAAATTAAATGTTTACTTATAGAAACTGCATGCAATGCACCTGTTGTGATAAATCGTGGGAAAAATTAGAAAGTAGGCTGCGTGTAAAAAACATAGGTGTAAAATATATTTTATGAGTGTTTATAATATAAAAAAAGACCATTGGTATTTGGTATGCATTCTTAAATGAGTCAGAGTAACCTTGCAAGTGTCAGTTGTGTGTAAAATTTAAAATGTGGGTTGTGTACATTCAGCATAAAAAACAACATAAAACTGATTTTTCCTCATAATTATAGTAAACACTTGTTTTTAATTTGTGGTAAGAATACGTTTCTTTATATGTTACTTAAAGTTTCAAAAAAAATAATTTTTATTAATTATACTGTACAAATAAATTATAAACGACAGGAATAAAATTTCACACTTTTTTAAAAAACTGATAATTATTAATTTTTATCAGGTTTCCTGACAAGGAATGGCCACCTAATAAAAAGGATTACCCCCTCTTGCACATTGAAGGGCCGTAACCTTGTCAGGCAAAGAAGAAAATACATTTTGAACTAACTCCACCGGCACAGAATCCCATTCTCCATGAAGAGCAAATTGAATCTGATTTAAGTCACTAGAAGGAGGATGACGATGCCTAACATGTCATATCACCCTAAATTGTTCCACAAATTCTCTATCGCATTCATATTGTAAGATCGTGCAGGCCAGTCGAAACCTGTAACTAGCACGTTCTCCAAGTATCCCGTGACAAATTCTTGCGGTTTGCGGGCGTGAAGTATCTTGCATCGCAATGAACTGTTCACAAATAAATGGAGCAAATGGAATCAAAGCCTCTAGTTTCAATTCCTCAGTGAACACTTTGGGCAGTCTGAGTTCCATTATCAATGAAAATAAAATCATTACGAGCGTGTAAATTTATCCCTCCCAAACCATAGCTGATTGCCTTTGTAAAGGCATGACTCGCGAAGAGTACATGAAGCTAATTGCTCCCCTGGTCATCTGCACACGTTTTCTCAATCTTCGGAATGGTCAGACAGAAGCGAGACTCTTTTTATGAATTTGTTTGTGCTTTTATGCCTGACAATGTTACGGCCCGTCAGCGTGCAAGAGGGTGTAATACCCGTTATTAGGTGGCCATCAATTGTCAGGAAACCTGATGAAATTGAAGAACTATCACTTTTAAAAAGAGTATAAATTTTTTATTTCTATCGTTTATAATTTATATTCACAGTTTAATTACAAAGATTCTTGATTAGGACAAACTTTGTTTAATAACATATAAAGAAACTAATTCATAACAAAAATTAGAAAAAAAAACAGTTTTTACTAGAATTATGGAGGAAAATCAGTGTGTCCGCTTGTTTTTCCTGCTTAGTGTGTTCGCGTTTATGTATGCCTGTGTTAAAAATGATTGGTGGATAACGAGATGTTAACAATAAATTTGCTATTCCGAGGATGATAAAGGGAATATACTGTTTTAATAAGAGGTCCAACGTATTATATAATATAAGGGGGGGGGGGGAGTATATACTTACGTGTATCACAGTCACAGAGCTTCAAATTATTTTTATAAATTTAAGGAAAGAGCTTGGTTGTAAAGCAAATGTGATGAAAGTAAATGACATAAAATTCTAACTTTGATGGTCGGTCCTATGTGACGTGAAATATATGCACAGTGTGCAATTATCTGGTTTGTAGAAGAGATGGTGATGCGTGGCTACAAATTAAATTTCAAATGCGCAGTCCTAATGTTTAAATGAGTCTGAAAAAACACAGCTGTAAATAGAAACAGGGTGTTTGTCGGGTGTAATAATTGGTTGTGTATATGTTTATTTATATGTCATACGAGCTAAATGTAACAACATGAAGTATATAACGCATTACCAATGTTGCTATATTTATGTATGTAGTGGCAAAAATAAAATCTACTATAATGGAAGGAATTGCAATGAAGACTTATGAAAGGGACCCCATTGATGAAATGTATATCCTCCAAGGCACAGTATTCCTTCATGAATTTGCAGCGTCTGTGGCATATATAGCTTCTGTGGTCTGCGGAGTCTGTAGCGTCCGTAGCCTTAGTGGCATCTGTGGCATCTGTAGCGTATCTGGTGTCTGTAGCGTATGTGGCGCCTGTAGCTTATGTGGCGCCTTTAATGTCCGTTGAATCTTCCTGAGAGTTAACGCGATCTCACTGCCATAACGTTTAAATGCTTAGTGGGAATAGGCGACGAGTCAAGAAGAAACGTTTAGCTTGATCAAAAGGTAAAAGCAGCAATTAGACTGTTCTTAAAGCACTATTCATGTCGTGAAACTCTTCGTTTCAAGCAGTCGCTGGTTAGACCTACTATTCTTTACACGCATGTTAGAAAATAGATGATTTGTTTTTTGTTAAGGCCATCAATGAATATGTTAGCTTAGTTAGTGAAATATAAAAAAATGTGTGGTGTTATTTAATATAATGAGAACATGTCAATAATTTTTAGTATTATTTTTAATTCATGTACACCGAGATGTGTTTATAAAATATGTGAAATATTAATAACATTTTTAATACCTAAATCCAAAGGTCTTCTTTTGCAAAGAGATTCACTGTATTATTGCCTCTCCAAATATTAAAAAAAAAAAAAAATAAAAAAGATGAACATATCCTTTCTTAGATAAAAAAGACCCGAGAACCTTATAGCAACAGGCGCTTTGTACACCGTGTGTAGGCCATCGGTGGTTTATGTGTGCGGATACAGATGTCAGCTGACAGCGCTTAGAAGTCAAAGTATTCTCACGAAAAAAAAATCTTTAATACAATTTGCCTACATATTATTAAACAACATTATTTGATACATTTAGATTTTTAAAGTACATATTTAAAATATAAGTTTTAGTTATTTCATCATATATTAATCACTGTACTTTACATACAATTCATGAAATATTTGTGTAGAAACTCAATAATTAATTCATATGTACCTGGATTTCGGGTGATTAAAGCTGGCTATCAATGATCTACTTACTGAACAGTGTACTGTCTGTAAAATTAATTAATTGTTTAACAAGAGTTCACGACCTATAAAATCCCTTATTTTCGTTTGTTTCAGAACCGAGTGTGTTGGGAAACCAAGTTTTAAAATAATCCAGAAGCTGGGAAGAGGTCGATATGGGAAAGTTTATTTAGTCGCAAAGACCCATGGAGAAGACGACGGAGTTGAATATGCGATGAAGGTGCAAAAACCTAAAAAAGAAGCCTTAAGAGAGATATGGGCATACTTACGGCTCTCCAATAGTGTCTATGCAAACCAGTTACACTATGCGTTCATCGATGAAAACAAATTTTACTTGGTTCTCAAACTGTGCATTGGGTCTCTGCACGAAGTCATGAATAACCCAAGGTTCCCTATGACGAACAAAATATTGAAGGAGCTCATGGCCGAGCTGATAGTTGGAATCGAGGAGCTACGAGAAATTGGCATTAAGCATAACGACTTCCATGAGGGAAACGTCTTGATTGAATACGACGGTCATATAGCAATTACCGATTTTGGTTTCGCTACATGCAGCCACTTTGAGAACGAAGTGAACAACGAAATTCCATGCCTGGCAGACATACTCTGGAAAACTCTCAAGAAAAAACCATACTTGCAAACACCGGAGACATATGAATTATACAGGGAACTTTCCAATTTGTGTAAAGACAGTGACATAGATAAATGTCTAAAACATCTGAAAATGCTACCATACTTCAAGAATATAATTTGGGAGAAAGTCCGAGAAAAGACCTCGACCACGCCTTTTTGACAATGCTTGCAATAGAGCCACCAACACCTATTATGCCCAGTGTCAGAAGACTAGTAAATATTAAAATACTAAGAAATATTCGTGCGGGCCACCTTGGAATCGACGCCGCCTGCTTCGCGCGCGCCGCTAAAGGTGCAACACCCCTTCCGCCTGCCACGTGGGCCACCTTGGAAGCGACGCCGCCTGCTGCCGCGCGCCTTGCTGAAGGTGCCACACCAATTCAGGCTGCCACGCGGACCACCTTGGAAGCGAAGCCGCCTACTGCCACGCGAGCCGTTGAAGGTGCCACGCCCCTTCCGTCACCACCGCGGGCCACCTTGGAAACGACGCCGTCTGCTTCTTCGCGCGCCGCTGAAGGTGCAACACCCCTTCCGTCTGCCATTAGGGCCACCATGGGAGCGACGCTACCTGCTGCCGCGCACGCCGCTGAAGGTGCCACGCCCCTTCCGTCACCAATGCGGGCCACCTTAGAAAAGACGCCGCCTGCTGCACGCGCGCCGCTAAAGGTGCAACACCCCTTCCGCCTGCCACGCGGGCCACCTTGGAAGCGACGCCGCCTGCTGCCGCGCGCCTTGCTGAAGGTGCCACACCCCTTCAGGCTGCCACGCTGGCCACCTTGGAAGCGACGCTGCCTGCTGCCACGCCACTGAAGGTGCCACGCCCCTTCCGGCTGCCACGCGGGCCACCTTGGAAGCGACAACGCCTGCTGCCGCGCACGCCGCTGAAGGTGCAACACTCCTTCCGTCTGCCATTAGGGCCACCTTGGGAGCGACGCTACCTGCTGCCGCGCACGCCGCTGAAGGTGCCACGCCCCTTCCGTCACCACCGCGGGCCACCTTAGAAAAGATGCCGTCTGATGACGCGCGCACCGCTGAAAGTGCCACGCCTCTTCCGCCAGCTACGCGGGCCACCTTGGCAGCGTAACCGCCTGCTGCAGCGCGCTCCGCTGAAGGTGCCACGCCCCTTTCGTCTACCACGCTGGCCACCTTGGAAGCGACGCCACCTGCAGCCGCGCGTGCCGCTAAAGGTGCCACGCCCATTCCGCCTGCCACGCGGGCCACCTTGGAAGCGAAGCCGCCTACTGCCACGCGAGCCGCTGAAGGTGCCACGCCCCTTCCGTCACCACCGCGGGCCACCTTGGAAACGACGCCGTCTGCTTCTTCGCGCGCCACTGAAGGTGCCACGGCGCTTAGCCGGCCACGCGGGCCACCTTGGGAGCGACGCCGCCTGCTGCCACGCGCGCCGCTGAAGGTGTAACGCCCTTTCCGCCCGCCACGCGGGCCACCTTGGGAGCGAAACCGCCACCTGCCGCACGCGCCGCTGAAGGTGCCGCGCCCCTTCCGTCTCCACGCGGGCCACCAAAGAAGCGACAACGCCTGCTGCCGCGCTCGTCGCTGAAGTTGCCACACCCCTTCCGTCGGCCACGCGGGTCACCTAGATAGCGATGCCGCCTAAGGCTGCGCGCACCGCTGAAGTTTCCACGCCCTTACTGCCCACCACGCGGGCCATCTTGGGAGCGAAACCGCCACCTGCCGCACGCGCCGCTGAAGGTGCCGCGCCCCTTCCGTCTCCACGCGGGCCACCAAAGAAGCGACAACGCCTGCTGCCGCGCTCGTCGCTGAAGTTGCCACACCCCTTCCGTCGGCCACGCGGGTCACCTAGATAGCGATGCCGCCTAAGGCTGCGCGCACCGCTGAAGTTTCCACGCCCTTACTGCCCACCACGCGGGCCATCTTGGAAGCGAAACCGCCACCTGCCGCACGCGCCGCTGAAGGTGCCGCGCCCCTTCCGTCTCCACACGGGCCACCAAAGAAGCGACAACGCCTGCTGCCGCGCTCGTCGCTGAAGTTGCCACACCCCTTCCGTCGGCCACGCGGGCCACCTTGGGAGCGACGCTGCCTGCAGCCACGCGCGCCGCTGAAGGTGTAACGCCCTTTCCGCCCGCCACGCGGGCCACCTTGGAAAAGACGCCGCCAGCTGCCCCCTGTGCCGCTAAAGGTGCCACGCCCGTTCTGTTTGCCACAAGGGCCACCTTGGAAGCGATAGCGCCTGCTGCCGCGCTCATAGCTGAAGTTGCCACACCCCTTCCGTCTGCCACGCGGGCCACATTGGAAGCGCCGCTGCCTGCTGCCGCGCGCGCCGCTGAAGGTGCCACGGACCTTATGCCGGCCACGCGGGCCACCTTGGAAACGACGCCGTCTGCTGCCTCGCGCGCCGCTGAAGGTGCCACGCCCCTTATGCCCGCCACGCGGGCCACCTTGGGAGAGACGCCGCCTGCTGCCACGCGCGCCGCTGAAGGTGTAACGCCCTTTCCGCCCGCCACGCGGGCCACCTTGGGAGCGACGCCGCCTGCTGCCACGCGCGCCATGAAGGTGCCACGCCCCTTCCGTCACCACCGCAGGCCACCTTGGAAACACCGCCATCTGCTGCCGCGCGCGCCGCTGAAGGTGCCACACCCCTTATGCCGGCCACGCGGTACACCTTGGGAGCGACGCCGCCTGCTGCCACGCGCGCCGCTGAAGGTGTCACGCCCTTTCCGCCCGCCACGCGGGCCACCTTGTTAGCGACGCCGCCTACTGCAACGCGCGCTGCTGAAGGTACCACGGACCTTCTACCGGCCACGCGGGCCACCTTGGAAACGACGCCGTCTGCTGCCTCGCGCGCCGCTGAAGGTGCAACGCCCCTTATGCCCGCCATGCGGGCCACCTTGGGAGCGATGCTGCCTGCTGCCACGCGCGCCGCTGAAGGTGTCACGGCCATTCCGCCCGCCAAGCGGGCCACCTTGGAAAAGACACCGCCAGTTGACCCAAGTGCCGCTAAAGGTGCCACGCCCGTTCTGTCTGCCACACGGGCCACCTTGGAAGCGATAGCGCCTGCTGCTGCGCTCATCGCTGAAGTTGCCACACCCCTTCCGTCTGCCACGCGGGCCACCTTGGAAGCGCCGCTGCCTGCTGCCGCGCGCGCCGAGGAAGGTGCCACGCCCCTTCCGTACGCCATGCGGGCCACCTTGTTAGCGATGCCGCCTACTGCTACACGCGCCGCTGAAGGTGCCACAGACCTTATACCGGCCACGCGGGCCACCTTGGAAACGACGCCGTCTGCTGCCTCGCGCGCCGCTGAAGGTGCCACGCCTTTTATGCCCGCCACGCGGGCCACCTTGGGAGCGACGCCGCCTGGTGCCACGCGCGCCATGAAGGTGCCACGCCCCTTCCGTCACCACCGCAGACCACCTTGGAAACGACGCCATCTGCTGCCGCGCGCGCCGCTGAAGGCGCCACACCCCTTCTGTCTGCCACGCGGGCAACTTTGGAAACACACTTTCTGCTGCCGACGCGCCGCTGAAGGTGCCACGCCCCTTCTGCCCGTCATGCGGGCCACCTGAGAAGCGATGCCGCCTGCTGCCGCGCGCGCCACTGATGGTGCCACGCCCCTTATGCCGGCCACGCGGGCCACCTTGGGAGCGATGCCGCCTGCTGCCACGCGCGCCGCTGAAGGTACCACGCCCTTTCCGTCTGCCACGCTGGCCACCTTGAAAGCGACGCCGACTGCTGCCGCGCGTGTCGCTGAAGGTGCCACGCCTCTTCCGCCTGCCACGCGGGCCACCTTGGAAGCGATAGCGCCTGCTGCCGCGCTCATCGCTGAAGTTGCCACACCCCTTCCGTCTGCCACGCGGGCCACCTTGGAAGCGCCGCTGCCTGCTGCCGCGCGCGCCGCTGAAGGTGCCACGCCCCTTCCGTACGCCACGCGGGCCACCTTGTTAGCGACGCCGCCTACTGCAACGCGCGCCGCTGAAGTTGCCACGGACCTTATGCCTGCCATGCGGGCCACCTTTGGAGCGACTCAGCCTGCTGCCGGACGCGCCGCTGAAGGTGCCGCGCCCCATCCGTCTGCCACGCTGGCCACCTTGGAAGCGTCGCCGTCTGCTGCCGCGCGCGTCGCTGAAGTTGCCACACCCCTTCCGTCTGCCACGCGGGCCACCTTGAAAGCGATGCCGCCTAAGGCTGCGCGCGCCGCTGAAGTTTCCACGCCCTTACTACCCACCACGCGGGCCACCTTGGAAGCGACGCCGCCTGATGCCGCGCTCGCCGCCGAAGGTGCCACGCCCCTTCCGTTTGCCACGCGGGCCACCTTGGAAGCGACAACGCCTGCTGCCGCACTCGTCGTTGAAGTTGCCACACCCCATCCGTCTGCCATCGGGCCACCTTGGAAGAGACGTCGCCTGCTGCCGCGCGCGCCGCTGAAAGAGCCACGCCCCTTCCGCTCGCCACGCTGGCCACCTTAGAAGTACGCCGCCTGCTGCCGCGCGCGCCAATGAAGGTGCCACGCCCCTTCTGCCCGTCACGCGGGCCACCTTGGAAGCGATGCCGCTTGCTGCCGCGCGCGCCGCTGAAGGTACCACGCCCCTTCTGCCCGTCACATGGGCCACCTGGGAAGCGATGCCACCTGCTGCCGCGGGCGCAGCTGAAGGTGACACGCCCCTTCCTCCCACCACGCGGGACACCTTGGAAGCGATGCCGCCTGCTGCTGCGTGTGCCGCTAAAGGTGCCACGCCCCTTCTACCTGTCACGCGGGCCACCTTGGAAGCGATTCCGCCTGATGCCGCGCGCGCCGCTGAAGGTTCCACGCCCCTTCTGCCCGTCACGCAGGCCACCTGGGAAGCGGCACCGCCGTTTGACGTTGAAGGCGCCGCGACGCTGCATTCGCCGCCCACCTCGTCATGGATTGGGGTTGTTGACATTGTTCCTCTGAGCGCAGATTCTCATGTGGTGTCGTAGTCCGAGATCTTAGATTGTGACGTCACGACGGCTATCTTGGATGATCGTGACCTTGACCTTTGACCTTGACCCCGGCGGCCATATTGTATCCGCCATATTGGATCCACAATATTGAAATCGAGCGCCCCACTCATGATGAAATTTTCGTCATGTCTGCCATATTTTATTTTTTCCTGTTCCACTGGAGGCTGCCATCTTGGATGCCATCGAGTTGGTTTCTGGTGTTTTGTTCCTAGAGTGCGCCAGCATCGCTCGTGTGCTCCTGATTATTCTTGTCAAATATAATAGTGGTTTTCTCCGTGTGCTCCCGATTATTTTTGACAATATTATGGTGGTTTTCTCCGTGTGCTCCTGATTATTCTTGTCATTATTTTGTTGGTTTTTTCAATGTGCTCCTGATTATACTTGACAATATTTTGATGGTTTTCTCCAAGTGCTTCTGGTTATACTTGACAATATTTTGATGGTTTTCTCCATGTGCTTCTGGTTATACTTGACAATATTTTGATGGTTTTCTCCAAGTGCTTCTGGTTACAGATGAGCAATTTAAATCTGCATGAAGGATTTTTTACTTAATGAGTCATGTCGTTTTATTCAAGGTTACATTTAATTAGCGAATTTCTGCTACTTAATCAACACTTTCAAAAAATTTTATCAGGTTGAATTAAAAAAAAAAAACAACTATTACTCAGTCAAATAATAATAAGCTCTGAGAAATCTGTGAAACAATAACTGGAAGAACAAACTTCCTTCTCCTTGGAGTCTAGCAAAGCCATCCTTGTTTTTTTTTGTGATCGTTTCTGAACATCCCGCACCCCGCATAAAAGAAATAAAAATGTTGTTAACCTGCAAGTGACACATGGCGTCATCTGTTGTTGAAAAGCAGAACTACTTACAAAAAGTACCTTTGCATGGGATAACTTAACTCTCGCTGACGAAATATTTAAAAAATTATATTTAAGTAATGGATTAAATCTTAAAAACTCTTAGTTTGCATTTGCCATTAGTCGTAGAAGCTAACATGTACCCTGGTACGATGTCTGTAGCTGTATCAAAACGTCATCACTGTAGATACTGTAGCAAGGTATTTGCCTTAAGAAAGAATGCTAAACGACATGAGAGAAGCGAGTGTGATTTCGGTCCTTGTCAAAAACCATTTCATTGCAGTCAGTGTCAGGAATCCTTTGGTAGAAGATATTACTTGGATAGACATTGTAAGACCTGTACAACTCAGATGAATAAAGATAACGAAGACTGGGCTACAACATCGCGGAAGAGGAACGAAGGCGAAAAAGCTAATGCTTAAAATACTGATCTAGATCATGATAAAAATTTAAAATTCAAAACAAACGAAGAAAGTTGCGACCACATTAGAAATGAAAATATATTTATAACCAATATCTAGTCGTCTCCATGAAAATGTGAAAGATGGAGAACCACCTGAAGCTTACAAGGCCGAAGACTTTGATGAATCATCTGAAGCTAGCATGATTGAAAATTGTGATGACACATCTGAGGCTGGCATGATCGATGACTGTGCTGACTCATCTAATGCTGAAATGATTGAGTACTGTACTGAATCACCTAAAGCAGGCAAGACTGAAGACTGTGATGGCGGTCTGAGACCAAAAAGATGGAAACGACGTAATAAAATTAATTATCCTGATCAAGTTTGTGATACTGACACGATTGAAGACTGTGGCGACACATCTGAAGCTGACATGAACGATGACTGTGCTGCCACATCTAAGGCTGACATGATTGAGTACTGTGCTGAAGCACCAAAAGCATGCAAGAGCGAAGTCTGTGATGGTGGCCTGAGACCAAAACGATGGAAACGTCATAATAAAATAAATTATCCTGATCAAACTTGTGATAATCACTGGCTCGATGACGAGAGTGACCTTGTGGTTGGCGTTAAAACGAAAGAGACCAGAGATAATAATATTCATTATAAACACGCAAGGAAGATAAACGTAGCAGAAGAGATTGATTATACATCATGGGAAGATCCTAACATATTGGTTGACAGGCTAAGACTACTACATGGTTCGCTATGTGCAGGAAACTATTCGAACAACGAAGAAATATCCTTCATACAAAGAACTAAGGGGAGCTGGCTACATACAATAATGGCTTAAATTATATGTATGTGTATAAACTTAAAGATAAATTAATATTTTTTTTCAAGATGGTATCTATCATTTCTCGAAATCTGATTTCAAAATAAAACCTGTAAATTAAACGTGTAAAAAACGTCACCACTGCCATTCAAAATGTATACTAATAAAGACATGCAAGTAGACATACCAAGTTTGATAAAAGAAAACTAATTGAAATCAGTTGGAGTCAATGACTGATGGAGCTTTGGGCGCATTTGGAGCTTTTGGAGCATTTGGAGCTGTTGGAGCATTTGGAGTCTTTTGGAGCATTTGGATCCTTTTGGAGCATTTGGAGCATTTTGGAACATTAGGAGCATTTGGAACCTTTAGGAGCATTTGGATCCTTTTGGAGTCTTTCGGAGAATTTGGAGTCTTTTGGAGAATTTGGAGCCTTTTGGAGAAGTTGGAGCCTTTTTGACCTGTTGGAGCATTTGGAGGATTTTGGAGCTTTGGAGCTGATGGAGCATTTGGAGGCTTTGAAGCATTTGGAGCCTTTTGGAGCATTTGGAGCTAAAGACATTTTTATTTTTCTTAAGGATATCAGGTAGAACATAATAAATCAGATTACTGATGAAGTAACAACGTACGGACCTTTAAATTATAACATGTGGCTGAACTGTTTATATGGTAAATCGTATCCGTTCGAGGATCTAGAAAGGAAGTCCTCTCAAGACATCGACCTTTACAATTTTACAGTTCTGACGATGTGAAGCAATCTGTTAAACATGGTATCCAGGAACTCTGTCAAGAAGAGGAGGACTATGTCAGTAACGGTTCTGGTTGGTCTCTGTCTAGTACAAACCGATTGGAGCTAAGAATTAGTGATTTCGCACCTATGCAGGACTTAATGATTATAAGATCGCTGGCTTTCACAAGTGATCCTGTAGTGGAATAGAAATTATGAAATAAATATTATGTTTGTAAAATAACTTGCGGTGTTTTATTTCTCGAACCTTACACTTTTCTGGTATTTAAATTAAATTATTTTGCTTCGTCCAGGATCGTGCCAAGGACCTTAGTTGATCTAATTAATCAATATATTGTTTGCAAATTTATTAATGAATTTTTAAAATTTTCCTGAATTTCTAGGTTAATTATTACGAATTTCCAATTTGGTCTTGATGGCCTATAAGATGATGGTAGTAAAGATTTAAAGTCTCTTTAAGAATTTTGAACATGGTTTATTGAAATTATTATTTTTTACATAAAATTAAATATTATTACATCGATCGAGTATCGAACCAAGGACAGGAGCTGATCGAATCAATCTGTAGAATGATTGCCAATTTGTTTGGTGAATTTTGGAATTTTTTCCGTATTTCTAGCTAAATAATTACACAATTTCCAGATGGCGTCCAAATGACAAGATGACGGGTGTCAATGTAATAATAAGTGATTACTGCACTCTAGCGGGTAAGAATTAAACTAACATGGCGTCAGCGCACTCTAGCAGTCGATATCAAGATGGTGGCTTCCAGCAGATGAAGACAAGATGGCGAAATGACGTCATACTAGGTGACGGTATATATCTCGATATTAGTGGTGGGGGGAGTCTGTCTGCCAGCGGCTTCCTTGGAGTAAGGTTTTATTTCGATTTATATTTTTTTGCCCTCACTGGGTTCGAACCGAGGACTCCGAGCTCCATCTCGAAAAGTATGTTTTTTTTTAAATGTTTTATTAAAATTTAATTAATTAATTTTTTTATAAACTTAAAACTCTTTAACATTAAAATCTGATGATAAATAAAGATTTTCAAGATGGCGGCCGTAACGGAAATTGCAACGGTGACGTCATAATCCAAGATGGTTGACATTATCCTGGATGACATCAGAGGCTTATAGAAGGCTGTAGACCTGTATGCTTAAGCCTCTTAGGAATTTTCTTGGTTTCTAAGGCAAAACGACTCTTGAGGATTTTTGAAATCCTCATTTTTGTATTGTGGAATTTTTTGAGAATTTTTGGCGGGTTTTTTTTTCAAAAAAAAAAATATAATTTGTTGAAATGGAGGAATTTTAGGTAAATTTTCCCCGATTTTGGCAAATTTGACGAGTTTTGAGGGTCAAAAGTCAAGGTCAAAGTCAAATGTCAAGGTCAGACTCATCCAAGATGGCCGCCGTGACGTCACAATGTAAACAATCTTCAATCTACACCCTGGACTCTGTGCCCGGACCGGCTGTTTTATACTACTAGCGACCAAAAACTTAGGCCCGCCTACATCAACCAGTTATGGCACACCAGCTTTGGTTTTCTATGGCCTGCGAACAATGTCCTGTTGTGGCCTGCAAGCAAACGCCTGCCAAATCCCATCAGCAACAGCTTAATAATGTTCCACCAGCAATGGTTTGCTAAGGCCCACCTACAATATCCTGCTATGACCTGCCAACTAATTTGTTCTAGGGCACAAAAAATATTCCTGCTAAGCCCGCTAGCAACATCCTGCTAAGGCCCGACAGCAACGGCCTGCTATGGCCGTCAGCTTTGGTTTTCTGTGGGCCAACAACAATGTTATGTTGTGTCCTGCTAGCAAAGTACTGCTAAAGCCCTCCAACAAGGTCCTGCTATGTCCTGCCATAAATAGCATGCTATAGCACACCAGCAATATTATCCTAAGGCCTGCCTGCAACTGCTTGTTAATGTCCCGCTAGCAATGGTCATCTATAGGCCGGAAATAATATCTTGCTAAGGCCCGCCAGCCATTACCTGCTATGGTCCACCAGCAAAATTCTGCTAAGACCCGCAAACTACATCCTCCCAGGCACACCTGCAACATCCAGCTATGGCCCGCCAGAAACGGCCTGGTATGGCCTGAAAGCAAAGTTTTGCTTTGGCCCACCAGCAATGTCCTACTGTGGCCCGCCAGCAATGACCTACTTAAACACCGCCAACAACGTCCTGCTAAGGCTCGCCAGCAATAGCCTGCTAAGACATCCCAGCAAAGTAATGCTAAGGCCCATAACTAACAGAATGTTAATGTCCCGCTAGCAATGGTGTCTCAACCACGACAGCAACGGCCTGCTATGGCCCGCCAGCAATGTATTAATGTATTGATGTGGCCCGTTAGCAACGTCCTCCTAAGGCCCGCAAGCAAAGCCTGTTAATATCCCGCCAGCAATGGCCTGCTATGGCCCGCAGAAACGGACTAGTATGTCCTGCAGCAACGGCTTTTTATGGCCCAGCAGCAAAGGGCAGCTATTTCCCCCAGCAATGTCCTTCTAAAGCCCGTAAACAACTTTCTACTATGGCGCACCAGTAAACGTCTTCTATGGCCTGCCAGCAAGACCTGGCAGTAACGGCATGTAAGACCTGCCAGCAACAGCCTGCTATGGTCCACCAACAACTATCTGCTATGGCCTACAAACAACTACCTGCTATGGCAAACCAACAACGTCCTTTTAAGGCCCACCAAAAACTAATTTATGTGTTGTCTGTAGCGTATGTGATTTATGTTTCGTATGTGGCATCTGTAGCATATGTGTCGTCTGTAGTGATGTGGCGTCTGTATAGTTTTGCTGTCATTAATGTCAGTTGAATCTTCTTGATAGTTCACGCGATATCAGTGTCGTAACTTTTAACTCTCAGAAAAAAGTAAGTTACGATTGAAGCAAAGATGTTTAGATTTATCAATAGGGACAAGCAGCAATTTATTAGTTCTTAAAACAATATTCATTTAGTGAAACTCTTCGTTTTTTAGCAGTCGCTGATTAGTCTTCCTATTCTTTATACGCATTTTGGAAAATTGTTTATTTGTTTTTATGCTAAGGCCATCAATGAATACGTCTTAAAAATTTTATATTTATTAGAACATGTTAGTTTAGACAGTGAAATATTTAAGAAGGCATGTTGTTATAATATAATGAGAACATGTCAATTTTCTTAGTATTTTTTAATTTGTGTACACTGAGATGTATTTATAAAAAGTATATTATTTATAATATTTTAAATACCTAATTCCAAAACCAACTGTTGCGATCAGATTCAATTTATTATTTTATCTTCTAAAAATAAAATATTATATATATAAAAAATTATGAAATTAACCTTTTTTAGATAACAAAGAAAAAAATCTAAGTTGTCACGAAGAAAGTATGTTTTTTACAAATTTTGAATTTATTAAACATTAGTTTAACTCAATAGTACAATGATTAAATCGTTTCTGCTAACTACAATTCTTACTATAGTCAACTAACGAAAATAGTGCTAATCATTGTGCAGTATCATTTAATAATGTAACATAGCAGATAAATATAAAATTAAAGTTATCTTCTTAATAATATTTTTGTGCGAGAGTATATTTTGTTATTTATTTCAAAATATTAGCTATAATTTTTAGTAAAATTTAGTGCGATCATAGAAAGAATAATTGATTCTCAAAATAAAATGTTTTCATTTGGTTGAGAGTTAGGACTTGGCGGGCCGCGGGCCACATACTCCCGCTGTCAGTCCGCAAGACACGAGCGTAGGCCATCGGTGGTTCATATGTGCGGTCACAGATATCAGCTGACAGCGCTTAGAAGTCAAAGTGTTCTCGCTAAAAAAAATATCCAATTTGCCTACATATTTTTTTAATAACATTATTTAATAAGTTTAGATTTTTAATTGACATCTAAAAAAAAATGTAGTGTTTGCATCAAAAGTTACACATTTTATTTATTAATCAGTGTAGATTTCATATAATTCATGTAATTTTGTATTAAAAACTCAACATACATTTAAATGTACCTGGATTTCCAGGAAAAAAGGCTGGCTTTCAAAAATCAACTTACTGAACTACGTACTCTCTGTGAAAAGGACCACAGTTCTCTGCCTGTAAAATCCCTTATTTTGTTTGTTTCAGAACCGAGTGCGTTGGAAAATCAAGCTTAAAATAAGTCTGTTATGGCCTGCCAATAACGATCAGCTTAGACCCGCAACCAACGGCCTGCTTTACCCCGTCAACAACAGCTTGCTTAGGCCCACCAGCAACAGCCTGTAAGTGTCCCGCCAGCATCGGTCTGCTTAGGTCCGCAAACAACGTCCTGCGAATTATTGCCAGCAACAATCTGCTAAGAACCGCTAGCAAAGTCATGCAAAGGCCGGCCAGCAACAGCCTGTTAATGTCCCACCAACAATAGATATTTTCCTACCTTGCGGCCGGCATTTCTCAACATTCCCCTCCCAATATGCGCCCTTGAAGGGTAGTTTGGGAGTAACTTCCAGTTCTCTTTTTAAAACAGCGGCTGGGGCCACCAAACCAGCATAGTCGCCTCCTCAGTTCCTAACACTTTATCAGCACTGCTGTTGCCTTCCCCAATCTCCCACATCACACTGGGACCCCCCAAAACACCCAGTAAACCCGTGGTCCGGTGGAGGTGTATCGAACGTCTGTTAGGTATCCAGGCTAGTACCAGAGCTGTGTCGTCGCTCACCACGTCGACTTCGCATCAGGCTAGGGAACCCTTGTAGCCTACTCCAAGCGATCGGAGCACCACTACCAAGTACGAGGCCTACGCAACAAGAATTCAAGGCCTTAGAGGAAACCTCAGCGGGACACCATTCAAACTTAATGGATCATTCCCGTACTACTACCAATTTGACATCGATTCGGTAGACTGTTCTCTAGCTGTTAACAGGCTGCCACTCTTCAAAGTTACTCAACAGGATGCCCTAGTCTTCTCGGATGACCCTCCGACCTGCTGTACCTCGGCCCGGCAGATTTAAAGCCGATTAAGACCCGGAAGTGCCTGAACTCATCCGGCGGCGATCGCAGGAAGCCCTGGCTAGAAATGTCAGACCAACTGTATTTATACTGGGAGGCCTAGGGGTTACCTCGGTACCTACACCGACCACTGGACTAAGGGAATGTATCACACCTAGTCGAGCAGTTTACAGCTCTTTTTGAAGCCCGAGTGCACCCGAACACAGGGACGCCTTTCATGGTCCATCCATTACCATAGGCCTGATCCATTCACTATGGGGCCCTTTGGGACCGAGATGCTGGGGCTCGGAAGTTGAACCCCCCAGAAAGGAGTCAATCGCATCTGCTGTTGCCCGCAGATTCCACTCATTCACAATTTCTAGTCCCATACATGCAATTGAGGATGCACTGCGGCAGGGTTACGACCAGAGGTTGAGGCTACCCATCCCAACATGATCACCTGGATTCGCCCCCAACAGCAGAGCCCACGTGGAGACATAGGATTGCCACTTGGTGCAGAGAGGCTATATATTCGCATCCTTGCACCCATTTCCTGAACCTGGGGGATCATGTCTCGGATACTAGAGCCGGCAACAGCTCCGACACCTCAAAGGAATCACTTTCCCCGCAGGGTCAGGTCCACTCCCGCCCACCAGCAATGGTCTGGTAAGGGCCGTTAACAACGTCCTGCTATGGCCAGAATGCAACATTCGGAAAAAAAACAGTAATCACTTTCTTTTTAGCCCACCAGCAACATCTTGCTAAGTCCTACCAGCAATAACATGGTAAGACCCGCTAGCAACCTCCTGCTATAGCTCCCAGGAATGTCCTGCTATGGCCCGCCAATAAAGTCTAGCTAAGGCCCGGAAGCAATGACTTGCTATGGCCCAGCAGCAGGGGTATGCCATGGACCGTCAGCAACATCCAGCTAAACCCTGCTATCAACGTCATTTTAAGGCACGTCAACAATGGTTTGCTACCCACCATAAACAACATCCTGCTATAGTCCGCCAGCAACAGCGTGATATGGCCTTCAGCAACGGTCTGGTAAGGCACACTAGCAATGTCCTGCTGTGGACAGCCACCAAGGGTCTGCTATCCCCTGCCAAAAAAAGGCCCGTATACAAAGTCCTGCTAAGACCCGCAAGCAACGGAATAGTAATGTCGCGCTGATAACAGTCTGCTAAGACCCGCAATTTACATTCTGCTAAGGCATGCCAGCAATGTTTTGCTATGGCAAATCAACACATCCTTTAATGCCCCGCCAGCTAAATTCTAGTATGTCCCGAAAAAAAGTTTGCTAGGCCTGACTGCAAAGTCCTGTTTTGGCCCACCTGCAATGCATGTTTAGGCCCGCCAACAACAGCCTGCTATGTCCGGCAGCCACGATTTTCTATGGCCTGCAAAAACAGTCTGGTATGGCCCACTAGCAATTTCCTGATGTAGCCTGCCACCAAGGGGCTTCTATCTCCTGCCAAAACAAGGCCAGCTAAGGTCCACCTGAACCAGCCTGCTTTGGCCCGTATACAAAGTCCTGCTAAGACCCGCCGGCAACAGCCTTTTAATTCCGTGCTAATAATGTTCTGCTAAGACCTACATCAACATTTTGCTAAGGCCTGCCAGCAATTACCTGCTAAGGCTCATCAAAATATTCAGCTATGACACGCCAGCAAATTCTACTATGGCCCGCAAATAACCACCTGCTATGCCCGCCTTAAATGTCCTCTTTTGACCAGCCTGCAAAGTACTGTTTTAGCCCGCATGCAACAGCTTGCTAAGTCTCGCCAGAACAGCGTACTAAGACCCACCAGTAAAGCCCTGGTAAGGTTCATCAGCAATGGCATGTTAATGTTCCGTCAGCAACTGTCTGCTAAGATCCAACTGCAATTGCTTGTTATCACCTGCTAGAAATAGTTTTCTGTGGCCCGCCAGCAATGTCCTGATGTGGCCCGCTAGTGTAGCCTGGTAATGTCCCGCCAGGAATACTCTGCTTAGGCCTGCTTACTGTGTCCTTCTATGGGCTGTCAGCAACAATCTGCTAAGGTCTGCAATCATCCTGCTAGGCCCGCCAAAATATCCTGCTAAGGCCCGCCGGCAACATTCTGATCAAACCCCTAGAAAATGCCTGCTATGGTCCACAGAAACGGTATGGTTTGACCCGCAGCTACGGCATGCTATGGCCCAGCAGCAAAGGGCTACTATAGCCCGCCAGTAATGTCCTTCTAAGGCCCACAAAACCCATTCTGCTATGGCCCACCAGCAACGTACAGCTAAAACCTTGCAGCATCTGCCTGCTAAGGCCATTCAGCAGGGTTCTGATATAGACAGACAGTCACAGGGGTTTCCCCCCTTTTCTTTGTTGACCCAGTGCTCTTAGACATTAGGCCCTGCCGCCCTGGGGCCCCCATGGGCATGGATGCGGATACGCCGCATATGCAACCAGGAAGAGCGTTAGAGCTTTTGGCTATGCAAAGAGACTGAGGCTACCCATCCCAGCTTAGGCACCACCTCCGGCCACCTACTCCACTCAGCTCACCAGCAAGTTGGATGCTCCCTTAGCCCTGTGAAGTTGTCATCACTTCTGGCACCTACCCCAGTCTACCGCCTCACACTGGGACTCCTCAATCACCCAGCGAACCCGCGGTCCGGTGGAGGCCTACCCAACCTCTTCCAGCTGTCCAGGCTGGTAACCGGAGCTGTCGTCGTCGCTCACGTCAGTACGTCAAAGGGCTAGGGAACCCTGATACCTGCCCCTGAAGCACTCGGGGCACCACTCCCAAGTACGAGTCCTACCCAACAAGAATCCTGGGCCTTAGAGGAAACCTCAGCGGGGCACCATTCAAACATGGTGGATTCTCCCCGTACTACGACCAACTTTTGGTCTAATCGGCAAACTGTTCGCTGGTGGCTTGACCAGACCATCACGCTTCAGAGTGTTGATGTTTTCCTTGGGTTCCCGATATCACTGCAGGCAGACGCTGGTATAGGAACTCCCTGCAAGCCATGGCTGGTTGCTTCCCCAGTTCACCTGTATCTAATGACTTCATTAAAGATACCATTTTAAGCACACGTAAATACAAAACCCTCCGAATATATTTATTTCCCCATCAATAATAATTATTTTTTTAAAGAATTATTAATGCATTATTTCAAAGTTCAAATTTCGTGCCCGATCAGCTCCTAGTATAATCACATTTGACACAAACATCTCTGACTTATTGCTGTAAAGCTGCAGGAACATTATAGTATTTTTTTTTAAGAGGTAACATAATATCCTGCAACATTATGGAACATTAAATGCTGTGTGTGTTAGAGGAAGAATACCCGGTGCGTGGGAGGGAGGAAGGGAGGGTGTGAGGGAGGGAGTGAGTGAGTGAGTGAGTTGGCTCGTAAATGTCACGTGACACAGCATTTTCGAGCACTTGATCCTGACCAGCTCTCCGTGTGCTCTCATTCTTAATTGATGCGTTTCATGCTCCACTTTCATTGTTTTATGTTCTTCATCTTTCTCTGTATCATGTAAAACGTCGTCAAACGGAGGAAGGTCGTTCTCGAAAATTCAACGTGTTAAATTATATTGCGGATATTAGGGGTGAACTCGAAAAAAAAATTATATAAATATATACACTAAATAAATGAGTTGACTAAACATCTGAGAATGATGGAAGTTCATATTTAAAATACTGCCCCTACAAACTCATACTCAGAAAATGCACTATAATATCCGCAGCGCGTTATAAGCCCTATCTATATATAGAATATGTATCCGGTCTGGTATGTTAGAGTTTGATGAAACCTTCCACACATAGAACAAAAATAAGCAGCAGGTTCTACTTGCACGGAACAAGCCCTTCTACAAAACATATATTTGGTGACACGTGTGTACAACAGAAAGTTTATATTAAGACTATGTCAATAATATAACATTATGTAGTATGAACTAAATATCCCAACATGATATAATTAAATAATCATTGTGCCTCGTGGCAGAAGGCTTAGCATGGTCAGTTTACGCACTAACTACTTAATCGTGACCACGGTCATGATCTATACAAGATCGCACCCACACCCCCAGTGCTGGAAGTCGCACACACCAACCACTGTGTAACCAAGGTCGTAACTTGCAGCCAGCGCGGCGAGTCGCGTTCCAAAGTCTCTCCGAAGTGATATTGGGCTCACTGAGTGGGTACTTATTGTTACAACCATTGTCACCATGTATTTTGCTAACCTAATGTTACGTGTCATGTGGTGTACTATTTTCCTAGGATATACTATTATATGGCTTTGAATGTTATTAATAAACAAAATCTCTACCCGACACCGAGATCACAAGAGGGATGGACTACAGTTCATGGGGATGAAAGCCACAGCCAATACCGAACAAGTTCCGAAGTTAACCGAAGTAAATGGTTAGCTTAGGTAAAATTAGGCGAGTGTAATAAATAATAGTTTGTGCCGTTAATTAGTAAATTCGACACGATATATTTTAAATTTTTATTATGATTTTAAATTTTTTGTGTGGAAATTTTATTTGCTCTACTATAGTGTGATTTTACTTTGTTAGTCTGGTGTACTCCTCTGAGTTAAACTTTGTCTCAGTGCTCTGAAGCCCCTTTCCCATCGGCGTATCGGATATTTTGCTGGCCTAATCCCTGACTGGCAGACAGCTTACCATTTCCCCCGCCTTCAGTCACGCCTCAAGCCTGTAATATCATTTCTCTTCGTGACCCTAACTGCATAGGCAAGCCTGTAGCCTGCAGGCGACCAGTTCTCAGAGACGAGCTGAGATTGGCCTTTTTCATCACGTATTAGTGTTAAGTTCGCTCCTCTGCAGGCACGACGGGACGTAGATTCCCAGCAGCATTGCATTTTACCCTCCCCCCCCCCCTTCTCAGTTCCAAGTAAGACCAATGACCGGTCGTAACCCCCTGGACAACAGTGACCGTCCCCAAGGTCTACTCGCAAAAACGAGTGCGCCAGAACTGATAGCAAGCGCTACCTAGCGACCAAGTCGCGAACTTCTCCGCTAGCCTACCCTCTAGGGCGCCAGAGAGCAGCACCTGCTTTCCCTTGATTTATATGGACGCCGTGGGCGAGTCGATTGTTTTCAACTCAGACCCCTCCGACAGAGTTCTCTACTGTCGCCCAGTGATGCCAACTTCAAAACTCCTGCCAGAGTTTTTTTTTTCGCCCGCATTCGGGCAAGTTCGGAATCTTTCGGCGGCCCAGACCCCCCTCCACCTGTAAGAGCCGGCGGCCACTTTTAATTACCAGACGCGGTTTGCCGCGACACAGATCAACTCGCGTCGCGTCTGCAGACAGATCTCCAGCGAGTATCGGCGAATCGGCAGACTCTGCAAGACTTCATCCGACCGCTAACGACTATGTAGTCGCTTTGTATAAGGGATGCTATCCCTCAAGTCAATCCTAGTAGATTAGTCTGTCTGCATAGTTTAATTATTTACCTTCGAAATTTTTTTTTCTTTTAAATGTTATCATGAAGAAATCATCCGCGTCCTGCCGCGCAATTCGCGAGCTCCAGACCCTGGCTGACTCCACGACTGCAGCGTGCTGGGCAACTCCCCTGTTTTGGTGAGTGATAATTCGCGACCCCCCCTTTTTTCCCTTAAATTTTTTTGGGCATTTTCTGCCCCATAAACTGCCTGTATACAAGTTCTAATCAGTTTTGATTTGGACTTTTGCAGACAGGGTCGATGACAGGGAGAGACTGATTGCTCCCATCTCGTGGCCCCCCCCCCCCCCTTCCTGTTCCGTGGGTCACATTAGAAGAAACGTTTCTACTACCCGACATGATCGTTTGAAGACCCCGGGTGGTAATGTAAATTCAACATTTCCCCCTTACCTAGCTACGAACTATCTTAAGTGGATGACCAACCCACCAGCGACCAGTGTTTTCCTCAAGAACATGTAGAACGAATAGAACTAATTATCAATGTAATCATCGGATCCATCCAATTTTGGGTGTGAAAATCATAATGCAAATGTTTATATTTCAAACTAAGAATGTAAATTGTTTTAAATATTCGCGGGCCGGCCCCCCCTTTTTTTTTTTTTTTTTGAAACTTGTTAAAACCTTTTGTATGTAAAGTAATGGAAACAAGATAATTCATCAGGGCAAATAAAACAGGGAAACTATAGATCAAGTTAATCGTGTAGTTTTTTTATTTATTGATTTTAACGATCCACCAACTTCCTCCTTGCTTGTTACAGGAAGTTCCTAAATTTGGTTTGTTCCCCACCTCGTGTCGCCTCTGGTAAATCAATTTATTTAATTTTTTTTTTTATCCAGCAAGTTTCCAAGGCTCCTTTTATTTAATTCAAAATAATTCAATTTTGAGGCACGAGGGATGTTACAACTTGGTAGCAGAGCATGGTTTCCTTGGTCTATAGGCATACCTGAATAATATAAGCATATCTAAAATAAAAATAAAAGTACAAAAAAAATTTTTTTAAATTAATTTTTGATAATAGCAATTTTGTAATAATATTGTAAACTGATCGCTGGTACACCCCGTAGTTATATTGAGGTAAAATTTTAAAATTTATCTTGAGTTAAATTTCCGTGTGGACTTAGGCTAGCGCGTAGTGCGCGAGACGTCCTTCAGCCAGCCAGCTGTCCTCTCCCCACCGCGCGTCCCCGAACGTACTGTTGACAAGGCCGTAGACATCCCCTCCTCCCCTGAACCCCGGGGGACCGGCGGTGTTATCATATCTCGTTCGTGTCTGAGGCTCGCGCGGACACACACACACACACCCCTTGTTCCCGCAAGTCCCGGAGGTCGCTTACCTCTGAGAGAGACGCCAACATACGTACCAACTCATTCGTCTGCCGGCAGCAATAGTTAACTTTTTGTATTCTGGGCACATACTTCCGACCCGTCGGAGCAACTACGATATTATTAAGCTAAGTTAAATTAAGAGTGTCTTGTGTAGAATTTAAGGTACTGTTTCAACCATAGTTTTAAGCCTTTGTTGGTTGACCAAACAACGTAAATTTTTGTATATGTTTTGCTGTCCTCGTAAGACTGGACCAAGCTCCACCTACGAAAGGGACACAATGCTCACGCCGGAGTATCTCCTCCGTGACGAGCTGGAGTACGAACTCCGATTTCGAGGTCTGTCAAGCCTCGGTAACATGGGCATGCTCCGGAGAAGATTCCGAGCTGCGTGTGCCGAAGAAATTCAACCACAAGTCACTAATCTCGCTGACTTGGACTCTTTGGAGGAATTTAACTGTGTTTGTAGTAAATTTCAGGAACTCCACAGTTACACTAATTCTATACGAGACGAGACAAATAGAAACAACATCTTACGTGCGCTAACTCACTTGAGTCATATTGGCACGAGATTTACCAACCTCACAATAGTAGCAACCAAAAAATTAAATGGGATCTACCAAAAGGAGATCGAGAAATGTAGGCAACAGATTCCTGGTCTAAATTTCCAATTGCAGAGCAAACTGGCCGCTATTGACCAAAGAATACTTGAACCCATAGAGGCAGTGGCAGGAGGAGTAACTGACAGTCAAGTACAGGAATCCCCAAAACAAATGCACCCTGGAGGCAGCCCAGTCCCTACCCCACCTCTTTTACCGTCCCCACCACCCTCACCCCCCGTGACATCACGTCGCCGGGCATTGACTTCGACATTCACACCATCTCATTTTCCATCTGCGACTGTCATGGCGACTGGTACTCAGCAGAGCACCAATGTCACCTTCGCCTATCCTATGCATTCGCTCTCAGCTCATCCTGTTTACATGCCCCAACCCATATACCTACCCTCCAGCTCACCTGCCATTTTCAACCCCTATCATGAATTCCGGTCAGCCTTCTCATCCCTCCATACCTCTCCGGAAGCCCTTCCCACCTCCTCGGCCAGTGGAAGGTCAGTTTCGCCACTGACAGCCTTTCCTTACACCCTGGCAGCTACGCTACCACAACCAGCCCCTGTGCACCCTGGTGGCAGGATAGAATCACAACTTCCTTACCCCAGCCCCGCCACCACATACCTGCCATTGGGCCCGCAGGTATACCAACTTCAAAACCAAACTCAACCTCCACCAGTCACACCTCATGCCTCTAATCTAGCACCGAACCCAGTACCTGTGGTTCCTACCTTCAATCAGACAACTGGAGGTAGTTTTTACGCTAAGATACAAAATCCCGTTGAAAGACTGCTGGCTAATTTGAAGGAAACCACAGGGTTGGAGCCCAGGAGCCTAATCGACTTCCTAAAGAACTTGTTCAAAATCAAACAAAAGGCAAACCTTCCAGACAGGGAACTCCTAGAAGTTATTTTCCCCTTTACACAACCACCCTTGAGCGAGCGAGTGACGCTCGCCATTGAGCAAAATTATTCCTTTGATCAATTTCACGAAGATATACTAAATTATTTTATTCCAGCCCGTTTGATGACCAACATCAGGTTGGAATGGTACAACAGGCTACAACAAAGAAATGAAGCCTTACCTAATTACATAGCAGACATCAAACTAGCCGCTCAAATTCTTCGGTTGCGAGTGTCTGAGAGTGAGATAGTCTCTAACATACTTGATGGAATTAACCCTCAAGAAAGATCGCGGGCAGTTTTTCAGGCCCGACCACAAAATTTAGCCGAGCTTGATCGCTTGTGCATCTCCAACACGAACGTGGAATACGCTGACCACCAGCGAAATCGAGAATCAAATTCCTACACCCACAACAACGCACGGGCGGAAACAGAAAACAAACAACAATTTCCCAATAAACATTTTTCGCAACAAAAGCACAAATCAGAACACGTCGCTAGGCCCCAGTACAAAGATGAGAGCATACCGGTTTGTAGGTACTGCAAAAAGTCTGGGCACTACATTGAGCAGTGTCGTGCAAGAAACTATCGGACAAATTCTAACTATTCGCAGAATCCAAAAAACGTGTAAACCGCTGGCCAGAAAGAATTTTTTCTGAGCCAGCCACCCAAACAACCATTAGGAATTTTTCCCTTTACCAAGGCCCTAATAAAAATGACGAACAAAAACTTCAACAAAACACCGCTTCCCCACACAGAGGAAAAAACAAAAGAAGAAAACAGAAACAAAGGCGAGCTAAGAAAGACAAAGCCCGCCACGACAAGCAAACGGAAAACTGTAACACGTCTAGGCCTATGTGCAGACAATGTAATTGTCCGCGAACCACGGACAAAAGAACATGTCATAATATTCTAGCTAATATACCCACAGTTTTGCCCTACGCCAACACAATAATTGGAAAACAAGAAGTTCCAGGCCTAATAGATACTGGATCCGTGCGATCATTCGTGTCAGGCCAGCTATTCAGGAAATTACAACAAGACCGTTTGACTCAAAAGGTAGAGCCAATAAAAATAAAGTGTTTTACAGCTGCTGAACAGCCTTTGAAGGTAAATCGTATTGTTTTTGTTAAAGTAAAAATAGATTTGTTTTCTTGGTCTTTCCCATTCTTAGTAGCAGATGATTTGGCCACAGATTTAATTTTTGGTTCCGATTTTATTGCAAAAACAGGCATGATAATTGATTTGAAAGCACGAAGAGTTCACTTTAAATTTAACAACCAAGTTTTTGTTTCTTTTGTGTCACCTGACGCAAAATGTCAGAGCAAAGTAAATGCCATTCACACAGAGGCTAAAGGTGATAATAACATTTCACTAACCCATCTTAACTTTGAACAGAAACAAGAAATAGAGAAGTTATGCCGTAACTTTCCCGACGTTTTGAGTGAAAAATTAGGTCGCACCCATCTCACCCAATATGAAATTAAACTTTTGGACAAAACCCCAGTTAGGTGTCACCCTTACCAATTATTAGGACCTAAAATGCAGATAATGCGGGATCACATACAAAATTTATTGGACAAAGATGTTATCGAACCTTCCACTTCCAGTTTCGCCTCCCCGGCATTTTTAGTACCCAAGGACCAAGGCCAAGGTCACCGCATGGTGGTCGGTTTCCGCCGCATAAATCGGCAAATTGAAGTAGAGATGACGCCATTACCAGACCTAAATTCGGCATGTCACTGGTTTAGTAAAGCCAAATTTTTTCAGTGTGTTTGACCTAAATTCGGCCTATCATCAAATACCACTAACACCAGAGTCAAAACACGTCACAAGTTTCTGCGTTCCGTGAAATCTGTATCAATACAAGGTAGTACCCTTTGGCCTAGCCACAGGCGCCCAAGTGTTAACACGCCTTCTAGACCAAATTTTCGGCGACCTGAAATCCAAATTTGTTTTTAATTATCTTGATGATGTCGTTGTTTATTCAGAATCTTTTGAAGAGCATATGGCTCATTTGCAAGAAATCCTTAAGCGACTACGTAAATCCGGCCTCACTGTTAATACAAAGAAGGTGAAATTTGCAGTGCAGGAAATTTCTTTCCTCGGACACCTGATTTCAAGTCGAGGAGTAACCATTGACCCTAATCGCACACAAGCGATAAAGGATTTCCAACCCCCTAAAGATGCTAAGGGCATTTCCAGGTTTATTGGCATGGCAAATTTTTACGCCAAATTCATACCTAACTTTGCTGAGCATGCAGCACCACTGAATGCTCTACGTAAAAAAAATTCCGTTTTCAATTGGGGTCCAGAACAGGACAAAGCTTTTGATTTTCTAAAACATGCAATAGCGAGCCCTCCAGTACTTCGAATGGCTGATTTCAGTAAACCTTTTATTTTGCAAACCGATGCATCCAGTGTGGCCATTGGGGCCGTGTTGTCACAAGAATTCGATGGCTGCAGGCAACCTATAGCTTTCGCCTCCCGCACCCTAACACACCAGGAGAGGAAAGCCTCCTCGGTATACGAACTTGAGTGCCTTGCCGTAGTTTTCGGCATAGATAAGTTCCGGCCCTATTTGGAACACAAAGAATTCCTACTAGAAACCGACAACCAGGCCCTCGCTTGGCTTCTAGCCCATCCAAAGCAACTAGGTAAATTAGGTCGGTGGGTTGTAAAAATTGCTTCTCTCAAATTTAGCATCCAACATATTCGTGGTTCACAGAACATCGTGACAGATACTCTTTTTCGAATGTTCGAGAATCCTTCCAACTCCGAGATTCAGGAAAACAACCCTATGGCCTGACACGCATTGCTCACAGATTTTCCGCTAGCCTTTTCGGATTTACGATCCCACCAAAATTCGGACCCGCAACTGTCTGACATAATTGCGCAAATAAACTCAGGTTCACCCCCAAAATACCACAAACTATCTAAGGAATTCTTTACCGAAGAACTCAGCAATGTAAGAATTTTAAAATAGCCTTACCTCAAAATCTCAGGGACATGATTTTTCAATATTATCACTCATCACCTTTAGGCGCACATTTAAGCATTTTCAAAACTATTGAAAACATCCGCAAGCATTTCATCTGGGACGGAATGCATAAAGACATAACCCAGAGGGTCAAATTATGCAAGTTGTGCAATTTGAGCAAACCTGCCCAGAAAACACAATTCGGATTTTTGAGTTCCGATGTGGCCGAAAGGCCCATGCAAAAACTTTTCATTGATTTTGTGGGACCCTTCCCAAGGTCAAAAGACGGAAATTCGATGCTTCTAGTATGCGTAGATGCATTCTCAAAATTTGTGTGGCTAATCCCTGTTAGAAGAGCCACGGCCGAAATCACCATTCGAGCCCTCCAAAATTATATTTTCAAAATATCCGGGGTACCTTCCATTATTGTTTCCGATAATGCCACAAACTTTAAATCGACTCAGTTCAAAAACATGTGTTTTTCACATGGGATTCAGCATGTGACCACGACTCCCTACTACCCCCAGCCTTAACATGCGGAGCGTTTCAACCGAAACCTCCGGTCTGCCTTAATAGCATTCCTAGCGAACTCGCAGGATAGGTGAGATTCCAATCTGGTGTGGTTGCAAATGGCTTTCTATTCCGCCAGACATGAAAGTCACAAAACAACACCGTTTGAACTCATGTTTACATACCAGCCCAACACCCCACTCTCTAATCAATGGACGTTAAAAGAGTTACTACCAGACGACCCCAAGAACATTAAGGAAGTCTGGAGTAGAGCTCGTAAAAACCTGAACTTGGCCCACGAGGCAAGCAGGCAAAAATATAACAAAAAACGCTATCCCAATCCCTACAGAGTAGGAGATTTAGTGTTGTGCAGAGCACACACACTCAGCAAGGCGATCGACAAGAGGTCAGCCAAGCTTTCATATCGTTGGAATGGCCCCTGGCAGATCCAGCGATACCTCACGCCAGTCACGGTCGTGTTAGCCGACACCCGCTCCGGCGAATATCGCGCGCGCGCACACATTTCTCAGTTGAAGAAAGTACACCCCAACCTAAAATGAGGGCACTCTTCACTGTGTTTCTTTATACAAGGAACAGCGTTCCTACTATGGCATGCCATACTCAACCAACGTGTTGATATAAAAAAAAAAAACCTAGGTCATAATCATAAGTAAAATAAAAAAATCCATGGTACTAGTTTATAAGAAATTTAGGTTAAGAAGTGTTACACTAAGTTGTCTAGTTTAAAGGGGCGCCCCTAATTCAATAAGTTATCTGTAAGTTTTAGCCTTTATTTAAACACGTAAGAATTGTTAGCCTTTGTAAGTAGTTTACTACAGTAGATCCTGGTACAGGGTAAGTTTCTGAAACCCAGGTTTTTGGTGGCTCAAGTGGGCTACCCTGACTCCGTCTTTCAGGGGGGAAGTATGTGCCGTTAATTAGTAAATTCGACACAATATATTTTAAATTTTTATTATGATTTTAAATTTTTTGTGTGGAAATTTTATTTGCTCTACTATAGTGTGATTTTACTTTGTTAGTCTGGTGTACTCCTCTGAGTTAAACTTTGTCTCAGTGCTCTGAAGCCCCTTTCCCATCGGTGTATCGGATATTTTGCTGGCCTAATCCCTGACTGGCAGACAGCTTACCATTTCCCCCGCCTTCAGTCACGCCTCAAGCCTGTAATATCATTTCTCTTCGTGACCCTAACTGCATAGGCAAGCCTGTAGCCTGCAGGCGACCAGTTCTCAGAGACGAGCTGAGATTGGCCTTTTTCATCACGTATTAGTGTTAAGTTCGCTCCTCTGCAGGCACGACGGGACGTAGATTCCCAGCAGCGTTGCATTTTACCCTCCCCCCCCCCCTTCTAAGTTCCAAGTAAGACCAATGACCGGTCGTAACCCCCTGGACAACAGTGACCGTCCCCAAGTTCTACTCGCAAAAACGAGTGCGCCAGAACTGATAGCAAGCGCTACCTAGCGACCAAGTCGCGAACTTCTCCGCTAGCCTACCCTCTAGGGCGCCAGAGAGCAGCACCTGCTTTCCCTTGAGTTATATGGATGCCGTGGGCGAGTCGATTGTTTTCAACTCAGACCCCTCCGACAGAGTTCTCTACTGTCGCCCAGTGATGCCAACTTCAAAACTCCTGCCAGAGTTTTTTTTTTTCGCCCGCATTCGGGCAAGTTCGGAATCTTTCGGCGGCCCAGACCCCCCTCCACCTGTAAGAGCCGGCGGCCACTTTTAATTACCAGACGCGTTTGCCGCGACACAGATCAACTCGCGTCGCGTCTGCAGACAGATCTCCAGCGAGTATCGGCGAATCGGCAGACTCTGCAAGATTTCATCCGACCGCTAACGACTATGTAGTCGCTTTGTATAAGGGATGCTATCCCTCAAGTCAATCCTAGTAGATTAGTCTGACTGCATAGTTTAATTATTTACCTTCGAAATTTTTTTTTCTTTTAAATGTTATCATGAAGAAATCATCCGCGTCCTGCCGCGCAATTCGCGAGCTCCAGACCCTGGCTGACTCCACGACTGCAGCGTGCTGGGCAACTCCCCTGTTTTGGTGAGTGATAATTCGCGACCCCCCCCCCCCTTTTTTTTTTCCTTAAATTTTTTTGGGCATTTTCTGCCCCATAAACTGCCTGTATACAAGTTCTAATCAGTTTTGATTTGGACTTTTGCAGACAGGGTCGATGACAGGGAGAGACTGATTGCTCCCATCTCGTGGCCCCCCCCCCCCTTCCTGTTCCGTGGGTCACATTAGAAGAAACGTTTCTACTACCCGACGTGATCGTTTGAAGACCCCGGGTGGTAATGTAAATTCAACATTTCCCCCTTACCTAGCTACGAACTATCTTAAGTGGATGACCAACCCACCAGCGACCAGTGTTTTCCTCAAGAACATGTAGAACGAATAGAACTAATTATCAATGTAATCATCGGATCCATCCAATTTTGGGTGTGAAAATCATAATGCAAATGTTTATATTTCAAACTAAGAATGTAAATTGTTTTAAATAATCGCGGGCCGGCCCCCCCCTTTTTTTTTTTTTTTTTTTTTTAACTTGTTAAAACCTTTTGTATGTAAAGTAATGGAAACAAGATAATTCATCAGGGCAAATAAAACAGGGAAACTATAGATCAAGTTAATCGTGTAGTTTTTTTATTTATTGATTTTAACGATCCACCAACTTCCTCCTTGCTTGTTACAGGAAGTTCCTAAATTTGGTTTGTTCCCCACCTCGTGTCGCCTCTGGTAAATCAATTTATTTAACTTATTTTTTTTATCCAGCAAGTTTCCAAGGCTCCTTTTATTTAATTCAAAATAATTCAATTTTGAGGCACGAGAAGTGTTACAAGTTTTTAAAAAAAATTTCCTGGGAGGGTAGGTTAGGTTATCACAACTTAATTGAAAGTTTGGTTAGGATTATTTAGCGATTATTAAAATACTCCATGACCGTAAAATATCTAAATCCTTACAATATGGCGATTTTTCAGTAGTGATCGGTAACCTTCGAAAATTTCGGAAATGTTTGGGTGTCGCTTTCATACCTGTGAGCTGTAGGTGTAGAAACCAATTAATCGGGTGTCTAATATGTAAGTGTGTCTAGTTTTCTTTCATGTGTAGGCTTAAGTTGCTGACTGGCAGTGGAGCGAGTGGCCAGTGTAGCCACTCACCGTCAGAGTGGTGCTAGCACCACTGGTCATATATCCTGCAATGGATACAAATATAAAAGCAGACTACGCCTCCAAGTTCCCAATCCCAGCAAGTTAGACTCTTTTTTACACTGCCCAACTCTTCATCCATACCATCCTCTGTACCCTGTATACTTCTACGCAATTAATGCATGCTTTGGCATTCCACAAGACTGCGCTCAGGATTTTCCCTGTGTCTATACAGGTGTTACCAGAGCCCCAATTAACATATTTTAGCTACAAGTTTAAGATAGGGAAGTTAGTCAATGTTCCAAGTGCTATCACGGCTGGTCAATCTCCGCACAAAGCACACGATGCGTGCGACCCTCTCCCTGCATGGCTGATCCCCAGCACGACTGGGGTATAGGCTTCGGCCCGAGACGCACCTAGGTCCCTCCCTAACCCGGACTCCTCCTACAAATACAGTTAGTTTCTAGTTAGGTTAGAAAAAAAAGGTACACTGTAGGCTTGCCCTCAAGAGTCTGAAACACACGTGACACACTGGGACAGCGGTGAGGGCTGGCCATAGAGCATGGAGCATAGAGCATAGAGCATAGAGCACATGCTCGTCGTGGCTTCACTGCTTGTCTGTCTGAGCTGGACTGTAACGCTCAGCCACGGATTGGCGCCAGGAGCAGTGCCAGTGTTGACTCGTGAGAGCGGCTGCAGTGGTAATTATAAGAAAAAATAATGCCATGATTGTTTTAACGTGAACTACTGTCAACTGTTAACGTAACATACTCAGAAAACGTATACTTACCAAACAATATTATAAATTTTAACATCTTTGTAAATTTCATGTTTATCTAAAGGCATCGAAAATTGTGTTTGTAAAGCAAAAAAAAAAAAAAAATTTTCTTTTTAAGTTTAATGACATTTATTTATAAACAATTCAAACTCAAATAGCAAAATTTAGACTCAGAAAGGGCATCCTTTTTTTCTGCAAATAATAAATAATTTTAATACAGCGAGGTACTAATACAAAATAGCACTCATAAAAACTTCATCGATTGTGGTATTCTTGTATAAAAATAAGTATACATATTAACATTTTAATTGTAATATCAATTTGGTTTTAACAAAATAGAGGGTAATTTTTTTTCAGATTAACTTGATTGTAACATCAAATGTATGTATACTACATTATTACAATGCTACATTGACAAAAATAAAAGTTTCACTTCAAACCAACAAAATATAAAAATATCGTAACTTTAAGATTACATAAACACATTCTGATATTGATACTAAGTTTTTACACACTTATTTACTTTTTATATAAAATTAACCAGTTTATTTGCAAACGTAAATAACGTCTGAAAACAATTTAGTGTTTTAAAGATTTTTTTCAGAGTCACGAATCCAATCTAAGCCTGCATAACTATTAAATGCATTTTCAAATTGTATAGTCTTGTGACTTTATTTTCAAAGATTGTAGACTCAGTAAATGTAAATATGCGGATATCTGGAATCAGTCCTGTTCGTAAATTTCCGGGGATAATTTTAAAAATCTATAATATTACTTCTATAATCTTATATTTCGCTTCGATGGCGTACAAAGATGCGAACCATTAAAAAAAATAACACACCTTGATATTTTATTATAAACGCTTTAATGTCTTAGTAAGTAAGATATAAATACGAATATTACGGCTTGGATAATTAAAGCAAATATTCTGTTTCCTTCATCCGTAATGTAACTAGCAGGTTCCAGCATTTCACTGCAGACATGTAATCAGTATAGCCTGTCCAAGACTTTTATAGAAGTTTATGGTCAAAACATAGTTCCATTACCGTCAAAGTACTCGTGTGAAGTTAGGCTGGGTTCACAATTGAAAAAATAACAGTAACTGTAACAGTAACAGTAACAGTAACAGTAACAGTAACAGTAACAGTAACAGTAACAGTAACAGTAACAGTAACAGTAACAGTAACAGTAGGTCGTGTGCATAGGATATGAACGCCATGTTTCCTAATCTAACGATTCACAACAGCAGAAAGTTGGTCGTGCGCATAGGAGTGAAATGAATATATTTTATTTCGGTCGCGTACGCATGGCACAACAGCCAATGAGAGAAGAGCAGGGTGCTTTTTTGGCGGGACTAGAAATATGTATACATTTACTAACCATATTGTCGTAAGAAAATGTCGAGATAATAATAGTATTATCGTTATTTTGAAAGTTAATATGTTTATTTACTAACACTGCTAATAGATGTCGCATAGTTCACGAAATTTCATTGGCTGAAATTAACAGTAAGAATTCAATTGTGAACTAATTTCGCAGTTCGCACAGATCGTGTGCACAGGTCGTGTGCATGGCTTGTTATGCACTCGCTTAATTATTTTAATTGTGAACCCAGCTTTAGCCTGGCGACGGTGGCGATGCGCTCCGCCCAGTGGCGACCGCCTGCCAGGACTCCCGCGCTGCGCAGCTCACTGGCTCGAGTGGCGGCACGAGGTCCCAGTGACGTGGAAGCACGATGTGGCCTGCCTTACAAGCGAAGCTCCAGAGATGCCTGCCGCCTCAGCCATTCCCGAACCCAGTCTCCTCATGTTTCCCAGCATTGCATGCGTTCCTGAACCCGGAGATTGTTCGGAAATTGCTCGTCTTGCAACCACATACCTACGACCTATCAGAGTTTGTCGACGGAAGCTGGTCTGACCAAGTCCAGCGCACAAGACACCACACAGTTTACGATGCTCAAGAAAACTGTGTACTCGTAGTATGCGTGTTCCTTTTAGAATCACTCCATATCATGCGAGAAATTCACGAACTCCGAAATATCATGACTTTTCGGACAGTTGTCTCAAAAGTATGGCTTTTTGGATTTGAAGGAACGTGTTTTCCCTTTCCGCCTCGGATATGTTGCCTTAGCGAACTGACATTACTTACCAGCACTGGAAACTATTGTATAACTTTACACACGTGTGTGTGACAGCAATCTTAATGAGAAAAATCATCAAAAGTGTAAAAGTACGATTGTTATGATTTGATAAATTGGCGATAGCTGTTGGTGTATTTTATCCGTTTATGTGTAAAGTATGATTAGTGCAAGCAAATAAAACTCGTGGGTAAATTAAACTTCTTTAAAAAAATTATGTACTGAAAGAATCTCTTTAATCAATCTAATCGATTTATTTAGGAAAAAAAAGTAGGGGTAAAATATCGTGGTGTTTGGCCAACAAACGTTCTTCTGTGATAAGTTGTATGACTTCTTTTGTTTTTTATCTAAGCACCACTATATGAAGGGGGGGAAAAACATAAATATTCTACCTCACTTTTGAACGGTACGACGTATCTTTTGATTGTATTGTATTTTATTTTAATTTTTTAAGAATGATGGTGTGGACTTAAATTCTAATTATAAATTAAACGCAATAAAAAACGGATAACTTATACATATGAACAAACGGGATATGCCAAACTTAACAATTCAAAATGAGTAATGCGTGGATGGCCTGATTACTTATACACGTTACATTTATCATCTTTCTATACCAGGAAAATATACATTCTTGCAAGCTCGGTTTCTCAATAAACAAGCACATTAAAGTATTTTTCTCCTATATGAAAAGTGAACTTAACTAAAAAAAAAATCACATTAATACGTGACTTTTTTATATCATAACAGACAATTATTTTATTAAAATGACTGTTTGATAATTAGCATTGATTTGTTTATTTAAAGGAATATGTATGATATCGTGTTTTTTTCTTACCATTGAAGTATTCATACTCAAACAATTTTGCTTGCAATTTTCTATTTAACCTATTCTACTTTGAAATATTAGAAGAACGTTTATATGAGTAATTCTTATATTTTAAAATGTTAGAAACTTAGTGGAGAATTTTCATGTCAATGATTGTCAAAGCACAGTTTTTTAAAAATTATCTTCTAAACAACTGTCAAGTGAAAGAAATACTTTCGTGGCAGAGTACCATATCATCAGAAGCAAAGTATGACATGAATAGCGTCGTTAAAAATACTTAAAAATATTGACAAACAACAGTAAATATTAACCTATAAACCACAAACTGCCGTAAACGTGTGGGAAGGTTGTAATCCAACAATATTGGTTACAAACTATCGAACAGTTGTAACTTAGGTTATTCAGTTATGACAAATAGGAAAGCGATTTCAATGCTGTCCCCAGAACTGTCTTGGGGTTATAGCAGGACAGCTATATAAAACATATTTCAAATCTCACAACTGAGCTGAATACAGCCTAATAACGCCGGACCACCACTGACAATGGCGGAGTTCAACTGGTGACTGAACGTAGCTCACGAGAACAATGGCTGCTGCCCACGGGGATAATGGTAAATACATCGCTGCTCTGTTCACCGCAGCGAATCGGAAATCAATAACAGCTTTCATGTTATTTGTGCTACGGCAGGCTACTCAAGAGGTTACCCCCTGTATCATGTGTGTTTGTAAGGGAATAAGTCGTCAGTCTCGAGCAAGAAGTACTGCGCCATATCCTTCAGAACTGTGTATCTTCTCCTGGAGGAGCGTCAGTTCGGCTAACATACGAACTGGCCCTCAGCGACAATATCTTTGTTCACAGGGTCTACAAGTCACACGGCCATGAGCTGAGGCCTCACGGGTCCTCCTAGGTCACAGGCCACTTTAGACCACTCGGGTGGACTTAGTTCTCCCTAATCGAGACTTGCCGTGTGCTGGGTTACAGTGTGCGAATAAACCAGGGTAATGCCCCGTCTACATTGAAGTCATTAGTGACGGGAGACGGTTGTGAAGCGATCAGAATGGAGATTTTACCGAATGAAAAGTTCCGCAAAAAACATCCAACTTGCTTGTGAAAAAAATCCGGACGTTTTGCTCTGTGGCACAGTTGGAAAAGCACCTACTATGGCGCGAGGGGTTGGAATTTTCTGATTCTAAGTAAGGCATAATTACGAGTTATGTCTACCCCTACCTGAACCCCCTACTTGCCTAACGGCATAAAAAATCGGGGTGATATAAAGGAATAAATAAATTTTAAAAAACTTAACCCTACTATTTGGACAATGAATGTAGGTAAAACTGTCGTATTCACTAAGGTTTTTAGTATTGTAAATTTTTTAAGCAGCAGCGGGACATTAGATTATTATTTAAATTCGCTTTAACTTCATTTGATTGCAGGGTTATCGCAAATATTTCCATAGAGGTGAGTCAACACAGACACACTGCATGACGTTCCTTGCGCGTAAAGGCGATGCGACAAGAGATGCGCAAGTCAGTGTGGTCCTTATCACTCCAATTATTCAATTTCCAGAAGAAAGAAAAAGTATACATTGGTGATGATAAAAATTTGCTAACACTACTTTGTGGACACTACATAATTTTTTCGCTGAAAGAGCCGGATATTTGGTAGTGCCTGTAGGCGTGTTGACAGTGACGGACATAGAGCGGCTTGTTCGGTGCGGCCTTCCAATGAAGTTGCTGCAGCCACACACAACCCTGCTGATATCATCTGGCTAGCAACCGACTTGCTGTTCACGAGTTCAGGCATTTCGAGTGTTCAAATTAATATGCTTAATGATGCTACTCGCCACACGGATGCGACGACTCAGAGAATCCAGTCCACCGAAGACTCCTATTGATGGTACAATCAGTAGTTAAATGGTATTTGTGCGTCAAGTTAAATCCAACACAACGCAGTACAGTCTCTAAAATCAATGTTTAAAAAAATATCTAGACATATTAACGGAGGAGTCATACCTCTGTATATTAAGGCTAGTTAAAATACTGTTGCACCTCGGAAGGAATAACGAGGATTATTTTTAAACGAACTAATATAGTTTTATAAACAAAGTCAAAGTCAGATAAACAAGCAAATATAATTTCGGACATTGCTCATGCTCTCTTGTTACTCACTTCCCTTCTTGTCTGGCCAGTAGCTCTCTCGCGTGAACAGGCAACCGTTAAAAAATAAAAAAACATAAAATTAATATGCATGCATATTAGCTCTGACTGGCTTACAATTGCCGTGGCTAAACACAATGAACCGTGGCCTGTCATTATATCACAAATTTATTACACGATACACTTTGTATGTTTCTGTTGCCGTATGTTTCAATAAGCCGATTAAAATCACAACAAATATTCAAATAGTGAAGTGTTTCAACAAAATATATTCCACTTCACGAAAAAAATGATTATGTACAAATATTCTAACCAAAGTTTAAAAAGTACTGAAATGTCTCAGTAACTCACTCTCAAGCAACTTGAGTACAGTTAATTATTTACAACTTGGAAATACTGATTGTAAAACAAGGCACATGTTACAGTATGTCCTTAGAGTAACGACCGAAATGAATCACTGTATATAACCCCCACTGCACCTGGGTGTTTACTGTTGCCTCACTCGCCTGACATCATGCACCGACTTCTCCCACGTGTAAGGCAGCCAACACCAACTACAGTGCCGTGTATCAGTGGCACTGTCGAGAGCAGTCGACCGAGTATTGTGAGTACTGCGCGGACATGGTACCACCCAGGTGCAGTATCATTGCTGCTGGCGCGACCTAGGCAGTGAGGGGTGATGACAATTAAAGCCAGTAAAATGGCACCAATATCCGTAACATAAAAGTCAAAAAATTGTATGCAATAGTAAAGATTATATATAATGTACATATGACATAGTTAATATTGATTTATAAGGATCATAACATTCAAAGGAATTAAATTCAACTGTAAGTGGTTTGTATTAATCTACCTCGATTCCCATGAGGGGAAATATCCTCCGATTTTTCATTTCGGGTGAATTTCCGAAAAAAATAATTTACGTTCGAAAACGATACCGTTTAGTTTTACGTCACACAGTGTTGCAAAAGTCTAAAGATGGCGGCACCTCCGTAACCTCAGTGAACCCTGAACCACTTATCTGCCCACCAGATGTCGAGTTGTTGGGGTATAACTTGCGAACTTCGTCGCTTGTTTGTGATGCGATAGTGATCATGTTTAGGAAGGTTGTAATACCCGTCATCTACACGTTCTATACTCTGCAACGCACAGGTTGCAGTAAATATGTATTCATTCATTTGTGTCTCATCGAACCACGTGACCCAGCTTTCTGCCTTTGCTCAAGACAACATTGCTGGCCTGGAGAGACTATTACTACCACAAGGTAACTGAAGTGGTTTGTATGCCTACACACGAACAAACCACTAATGCCCAGTCGCAGTGGAAATAATTGATATTCTGCGAATTAAATAATCAGGAGAAAATAAATTAAAGAGCAATAAAATCAGATTAGATATTTAAATATTTTATTGTTATTGAATTAAATTTCCAGTTTTATTTTCTATATTCTAATTTATTTTCCCAAATTTAGGAATTCCATACGTTTTACGTGATTCGATCGTTTGTAATTAGTTTACAAACGAAAATAAACTCCATTACAATTAATCTTGTAACACATTCACGATATTTTTTGTTGGTGGCACTTGATCAAAAAAAAGTAAAAAAATATTTTTCTTTTAATTTAAATAAGTTTTTGGCAGATGCAACTGAGGAAGAAAGAAGTGAAACTACAATCGTTGCGTAATCCGTGGTTTATGGGATATCGAACTTCCTTGAGTAGTAAAATTATAGTCAGGGTTCAGTTATCTTAACTGCTGAGCGTAGCCTAAAACTGAATTATAAAATATTTAACTATAATTTTTCTCCGTGCTTCATATATTTCCTACTGAATCATTTAGCCATTGAATTATCTGTATAAAATTTTTTTACTAAAACAATATTTATTTTATTTCCTCTTAGGAATCGGTTTTTCTCCACAAGTATATCTTTGGTCGTTTGTTAACAAATGCAGAAGCAAAAAGCATATTGTGCTCGCTGTTTTTCCATTTGTGCTATAAAGAGAGTTTAATCTGAGTATAAAAATATCGTGAGATAGTTTTGTATGAGTGTACTTTTATTAGTATCACCGATCTGCTTTACGAGCAACGGAAAACGTAAGTTTGAAAGACTAACTACTAATAAGTGAAACATGTTCGACTGGATTTAGGCGCTAAGATCGACTTAAACAGTCGCGACTTGAGGCGAAGGAAATCTATTCTTACTATCCAGCCAATTATTTTAGTGTGTATTGACTGTGAAAAGCGGTCAGAGCCCTCTTTTTTTAAAATGAGAAGTCAATTCGGAAATTTTTGAGGTAATTATATTATATAATATTACGATCATACTAACTACGCAGGAACGTTGATAATTGAGTTTATTCGTGAACTAAAACGGCAATTAATATATAGTTAAACAATCTTAGAAAAATTAAATCGTTAAATGAATTAAAATTGAAAAACAAAAATTAAATTAAAGTTTTTTGTACAATAGCCAAAATAATTTTCGCGTAATCCAGTCATTTCAGCTATGCTTCAATATTACATGGAACTTTCCTTGTTATCTTAGAGCAGTCATGTTCTTCTTCTTGGAGACTTTACGCGACTAAGAGCTACACAAGCCTGTCAGACAGCAAAGATACGCGATCGAAAATAAACTGCATAATCTACAGTGCAGCCTTGCATTTTACGCATGGTATTTTGCTGGAAACTGAATGGCTAATGGTTTAATTATATGTACATCTATGGTGAAATCAATACGGACTGATGGAATGTTCGTATCATACAATTGATCACGCCGGAAAAGTGGCCAAATAATGTCAGATATAGTACCCATATTGCCATTAATGAACCCCGTGCACATTTTCAACCATATGCCTACCTCGGAAACACTCTATATTAAAATAATATTTTTTAAAATTTTCGAAAAATAAGGACATTATTAACTCCCCCCCCCCCCCCCCCACCCGGGTTATTTTCCACCATAACCCGACGTTTTGGATCGGAAACACTCCAAATAAAAATAGCAGTTTTAAATTTTTCGAAATTTTGGGTCATTAACAACCGCCCCCCGCCCCCCCAATTCACACCATGCCAAGACCTCGTGGATATAAAAAAGCCTGATTAGAATTTATTGACCATCTGAACACACCCCCCCCCCTTCTCCTTTACATGTTATAAAAATACTGTATTGTCAGAGGTTCTTTATATGTCTTTACAAATTTTATTGTGTATTTATGCCGATTGATTTTATAGTTTCATCATGTTTAGTAGTTTTCAATGTTTTAATAAATTCAAATAGTGTTAATTTAATGGCTAAACACTAACAAACAGAGATGTAGGTAATTCTGAAAAAGAGCCGTTTTTTTTTTTTTTTCATTTTATCATCCCAAAATACTTGTTATTAAATAACTTACATGTTTTTAAATCATTTACTAAGAGGGTATTTTGATAATTCACGTTGTTACCAGTATTTTATAATTTTTACGAGTAGTTGGGTAAGGTACACTACATAAAAAAATACTGTTATATTGAGGCAATAGTCGGCTGGACTGGATTTATTCAGTTCCATATTTTATTTCTAATTATTCTTTTGAGCTTCATTTTCATATTTTAAAAACTTCACATGTAAAGACTATTACAAATGAGTAACGTCATTTGTTGTGTGCTTTAATAGCGTAGCCGAGACCGTTTTTCCACGAGAAACTGGCCTGATTCTATTGTCAATGCCCTACTGTTTTCTTTATACAAGCTGCAACTTTATCATGTCTTTTTCCAGAGGTCCTTAGGAATATAGCGTAGCCGAGAATGTTTTCAAAAATAACAGGGTCTTAAATGTTTGCACTTTAAAACAGGTCCAGAACTCTTTTCTACCATAATTTGTTTTACATTAAAGTGAACATTACTAGAAATGGAGAACAAATCGAGTAGAAAGAAGTCTTACCTCGGACGTAACGTACTGATATACTAGTTCTTGCACAGAAATAATATGTTTGTTTGAATCAAACATTTTGTTTTATATATGGCGAAACAAATATTTACTTGATGTAATAAAAGATTTTGCTTGCCTATCCAAATTTGGGGGTTAGCGTAATTGATTTTTTACACCTAATAAAATTGGTTGATTCGACAAAATCATTTTATTGGGTTAACAAAATATTTTCTATTACAAATATTTGTTTGAATCAACAAAATATGTTTCACAATATATCAACAAAAATTTTATTGAGGCAAAAAAAAACATTTAGGCCCTATCTTAGTGGGAGTTTTTGAAGGGGGGAAAAAGACCACGCTAGATATCTTAGGAACTTTAGTGAACCATTGGTTGAAGATATATCTATTATAAAAAAACAGTAGGGTGGCAACAACAATAAGTGCATTCTCTATTGGAAAACAGTCTTGACTACGCTATCAAAGCACAACATATACTTAAGCTCTATATTTATATCACAGATAATAATTAAAATAATTTTACACCAACCATCAACCCGAAAATACCATTTTTCTGATGTTGCTAGTTTAACTTAATCTCAAATTAAAATGGATATTATGGGGGTACCACAAGTACAGCATAATATGAAAACATGCTCGGAGTAATTATATTTATTTTGGAATCTAAAATAAAATTCACATATTCCTAACCACTCGTTAAAACGGTAAACTGCTGGTAAACATCTTGAAGTATTAAACGCCCCCTCGAAAAATGACTAACATAATTACAAATTTATATTTGAAATCTAACAAAGCACATTATTTCATATGTGATTTACATTTTTGGATGTAACGTATATATGTAGTCTTTGTCGTATAAATCTGAAGTATACTTTCGCTGGTAATATTTAGGGATTAAAATTATTATCACTATAAATTATAGTTTAGTTATATAATGAAAACTCGTATGTAAAGGTTGTGATGAAACTTAAGTTTTTGATAATTACAAACTTATTTCCTGAAAGTAAATATTTTAAGATCAAATCCTGCAAACAAACCTTTAATTAATATCAGGAGTGAATGTGAAAAACGGGTCTTTAAGAGTATAACAACGATAAAAACTATGTTGCTATTTTTAATTCAGCTTAAATATCAAGTGGAAACACAAAACTATAAATGAAAAAATAATTAGGAAACTAACAATGTTATTGTACGTAAAACTGGGTTGGCAATGTTGTAAGTTTTCTTGAAAGTTCATTTCCTTTTTAATAAGTAATTTTCTGTGTCTAATTACCGAAAAGGTAAAAAAGTAAAGCCGAACTGATCCTTTAAATACGTCTTCAGACAGATTATCATGTTTATTTAAAATTGAACATATTTTTGCAAAAACCTAACGTAAATACGAATATATTTTTTTATAATAAATAATTCCTACAATCTCCTAGAGTAGGTAAACAAAATTAAAAAATGTGCCCTTATACGAACACATATTTCGGAAGCTGATATTGAAGTATGTTGTTATACGTTGCTTCTTTCATATAACCTCTGATCAAAGTTCTGTTTCAAGCGATATACTATCGGAGTCTGTGTGAAAACTTCTTTCGTTGCCCGGATTTTTCTTTTTTCTTTCGGAAAGGGTCGATATTTTTAACAGAGAAATGTTTGTATACAAGACGTTTATGATTATATTTGACACAATGCTATTCATGTCTGCTTTCCTGTTTTTCCCAATGTTGATATCATATTTTAACTACACAAATATTAGAGTAACCTCAGATGGACTGGGCTGTTTTGTTGGAAGGATGGGAAATTGTAGGCTGGAAGGGATTATATGAAAAACAGGCACACTGTGAACTCGTCCTCCGACTACTGCCTGTTGGTGGCATACGGACAAAGGATATAGGCGTCGAGTCTGTTCAATTCCGAGTGGCACTCTAGGCTCGAACGCGGTGGGGCAAGCCATGGCACAGAGAGTCTGCGGTGGCTTCCCGCTGCCTTCTTCAGGGCGAAGGGAAAAGGACTACACAACACTGAGTCTTGAATCCCGGAGAGGACATGATCCACAGGAGAACACTCCCCTATTGGGCAGGGAATCTAAAACGGCACATTTGGCTCTCCAGCCGGTAGCGTTAAATGTGTGGTGTTAGTTAACAACACTTCTAGCTAAATAACACCATAAACCATGAATTATAAGATGGCAGATGGTGAAAACCAAAACATTCATCTTCTGTGGGATGTACATATTAGCGCTTACATATGCGAGTGTTTCCGATCCACTATCTCGGACAATAAAACTCCTCTATTATGCTGAACAGTAGGCATGATCACATGAGTCTAGTGCACACGCGCCTGTACTTTTTAGCACTACAGTAAACTCGAGAGGAGAACAAGTGAAGAAAGCTTGAAGCTTAGTTAGTTCGCAAAAAATAATGGTCAACCCACGCCATACACTAGCATGGAAATACACTTTTGAACTTGCCATGACTACATATAATTAAAACTTTTTGTATTCAAAACCGAAACCCTGAGACACAATGGAGGGTGAAGTGATTTGGGTCAAACAGAATAAGAATATATTGGTGGGGAAAACAGGAGTAGTCCAAAGAAACTTACCGGCTCAAAGCAAAGCCCGCCATGTTTTACACTTAAGTAAAATCCAGTCGGATTCGAACGTCATTCGCCTTCGAATGAGACGAGTGATCTTCTGACATTCGACCATTTTACTTTTCAGTTGTGTGAAAACCACTGTCACTTTTAAGATTGATTACGATTTTAGTTTGAATTTCTGAATTCTTTGAAGTACTGTTCCGTAACTAGGTTCGGTGTATTCGTAAGGTAGCACTTTTCAGGATGGATGAACTGCACATTAGCTTTATCCATATCTTCACGGACAAAGTATCCTCCGCTCTTTATAACGAATATGAACCTCATAGGTCACTAAGTGAGCATGTGGTATTCGTTCTAACATCTCTATTAGGGGGAAAGTTTATGAAATAATTGCCTTCATATAAATTCGAAATTTAACCAATGATTATAATTCTAATTACAAACATAAAAATAATGTGTGTTTATAAATCATTTATCACGTCAATAAGAGTTGATTTATCGTTACTAAAATATAAAAAAAAAAATTTTTTTAATGTAGCATTTACTGGAAACATATATTTATGTGATTTAGCTACAAATAATGTGTTAGTTTATTGATGTTTAACGTAACTTCTTAGTTTAGGTTTAATTCGATTCTACATAATTTAGATATTTAAATACTTTGAAAAACTTATATACGACATTATATCTGAAGGTCATAATTTTTTGAGATTAATTAATATATATTTTTAAAATTTATGTCTTTACGAAAAAAGCCACATGTAAAAATTTAATTCTACATATTTCCTCCCCCAGTCATATTTTGACCCCTCCGAGCTCTCAGGAATGTTTTCTTGTTCTAAAAATTTGGATCTTTACTTAACAACTATTCATAGATAAGAATTTATTCCACCGAAAGAAAACAAAGGAATATTCACGTAGAAAAAAAAAATGTTTCAGTTGGAAAAAATTGAATTTTAGAAAAAGTGTTCTTAATTTCGTCCCCTTTTATTTTTTCCAAAAATAAAATTAAAATAACGCAATCTACACAATTTGTTTTTAAAAAAACTTAAAAATATTTATCTATGCAGAAATGTAACACGAAATTGTTAGAGACATGACACACTTTAACAATTTTTTCTTATAAAATAATTAATTTTGCAAAGATTACAGATGTTTAGCCTTCCAAACACGTAGCACAAATAAGTTATTTTTGTTCTAGGACCCGCAGCATAGTTCATGGTACCAGATAACACACATCGTACAGCGAATCCATTTCTCACCATGTTTATCTAAATAAATTTTTTTTCTACAAATAGGAATTCAGCATCATCATCGCTATCTTCATCATCAGTTGAGACATATTCAATGTCTACACTACTGGCAATGTCACTGGAAACGGCTTTGACAGATTTTCTTTTTTTTATTATGGTAGTTGATTTTTGTGGAGCCGCGTGTCGTTTGCTGCACACCTTGTTTCGTTTTGCTACAGCAACTTCAACACTTTGTTTGTGTGGAGAGCTTGTCACCACAACTGCAGAACCACGTCTTGTAGATGTCGATGGCTGGATCACGGGAATAGCTCTGATGTGTTGAGGGCTGACTGCAGGAGATGGTTGGGAGCTGGTAGCAACTTCTCCGACTTCATTTGTTTGTTTAACATGATTGACAACTGCAGAACCACATCTTGTAGATGTCGATGGCTGGATCACGGGAATAGCTATGATGGGTTGAGGGCTGACTGCAGGAGATGGCTGGGAGCTGGTAGCAACTTCTCCGACTTCATTTGTTTGTTGAACATGATTGACAACTGCAGAACCACATCTTGTAGATGTCGATGGCTGGATCACGGGAATAGCTATGATGTGTTGAGGGCTGACTGCAGGAGATGGCTGGGAGCTGGTAGCAACTTCTCCGACTTCATTTGTTTGTTGAACATGATTGACAACTGCAGAACCACATCTTGTAGATGTTGATGGCTGGATCACGGGAATAGCTCTGATGTGTTGAGGGCTGACTGTAGGAGATGACTGGGAGCTGGTAGCAACTTCTCCGACTTCATTTGTTTGTTGAACATGATTGACAACTGCAGAACCACATCTTGTAGATGTCGATGGCTGGATCACGGGAATAACTCTGATGTGTTGAGGGCTGACTGCAGGAGATGGTTGGGAGCTGGTAGCAACTTCTCCGACTTCATTTGTTTGTTGAACATGATTGACAACTGCAGAACCACATCTTGTAGATGTCGATGGCTGGTTCACGGGAATAACTCTGATGTGTTGAGGGCTGACTGCAGGAGATGACTGGGAGCTGGTAGCAACTTCTCCGACTTCATTTGTTTGTTGAACATGATTGACAACTGCAGAACCACGTCTTGTAGATGTCGATGGCTGGATCACGGGAATAACTCTGATGTGTTGAGGGCTGACTGCAGGAGATGGTTGGGAGCTGGTAGCAACTTCTCCGACTTCATTTGTTTGTTGAACATGATTGACAACTGCAGAACCACATCTTGTAGATGTCGATGGCTAGATCACGGGAATAGCTATGATGTGTTGAGGGCTGACTGCAGGAGATGGTTGGGAACTGGTAGCAACTTAAACTGCATTGATTTGTTGAGCGTGAGCCAAAAAATCCAATTCACTGAAGACGTTAGCATTGTAAGGAACGATGCCAGTTTTGCGGAAGCCATTGACTGAAGTTTCCATAGTTGCTGCTCTTACGTATGCTTGAGAAAACAGCCTAGCAAGTTGCAGATTAGTGATAACACGACCAGGGTTACTACTAAGCCAATTCTCAATTGCCTGAGAATGAAATGTTTTAAAGGGAAACATAAAAGCAACATCGAGAGGTTGGAGTTTGGCTGTAGAATGCGGTGGTAAGCTGTCAATGGAAACCCCATTTTCACGAGCACAATCAATCACATTTATGTTACGTGTGTGGGAGTAGTGTCCGTCTAATATTAAAACAACAGTATCTTCAAGCGACGGTTTAACTGTAGATACAAAATGCTGGACCCATTTGAAAAATAGATCGCCCGTGATCCACCCAGATTCGTGAACACCCTCAATAGTTCCCGGGGGTGCCCCATCTAGAAGTTCTGCTTTCATAATTTTTCTTGAAAAAATCATCATTGGAGGGATGTATTGGCCTGCTGCCAACATACACACCACCACAGTCACCAATGACCCCCTTTCAGCAGAAGACATTTTATGCACTTCTCTTTTCCCTTTTATTGCGACGACTTTTTGACTCTTGTGCTGAACAATAGAAATACCTGTTCCGTCCACATTGAATATTTTTAGAGGGCTGTGTTTTACGTTTGCAAGTTCTGGCTCTAGCACTGCGAAAAAATTGCTTATATTTTCTTGACTGAACCCATTTATTCTGGCAAGAGATAATGGCTGTGGTTTCCTTAGCGATAACCGAGGATGTCATTTTAGGAACAGACGTAACCATTTGTGACCAGCAGATTTCTTTTCAACTGAAAAAGGATGTTGAATATTGTTGCGTATCGCAAGTTGAAACGCCATGCGACGAAGATCTTTTACAGTTAGACCATAATAATGGCTTTCCATTGTCGTGCAGTAATCCACTAATAATTTCTCCATAGTTTTGGGCAAAATTGGTTTTCTGCCTATTTTCATACACACTAATTCTTGTGTTGAAAGGTCACCACTTCTTTTAACATAGTCTTTCAAAGTTGCGCGAGGAATGTTAAAAGTCATGCTCGCAACTTTGTATCCCATTTCTTTGGCTTTAACTGCACATATGGCTCTCTGCATAGCTTCTTTAACCCACGTCTTGCGTTTCGCCATCTTCTAAACAAAACCGAAAATAAATTATAGTATATGTTATGACATGAATTTATGAATAAAAATAAGTTCCTAATTTCGTCCCCTGGACGAAATTTGGAACCCAAGAGGGACGAAATTAGGAGGAGTCTCTCCTTAACACTGGAAGCCATTTCAGATGCATAAAAAAATTGATGGTGCCTACGCAATATTTATCAGTGAAAGCTTAAACACTCATAAGTGATTGACATAGATTTCAAATTATATTCATACATACTTTCGAAGTAATATGTTTCAAAAGTAGATGTACTTAAGAACTTACCGCATCAGAAAACACAAAAACGTTGTCAACTACAAAACTGCCATTACTACACTATCTGCACTCTAGCGGAATGCTAAGAAGCAAGCGTTCTTATAGTTCCACGCGCTGTCACCAGGTTGCAGCAACTAACAGGCAAAATACAGGAGGGGACGAAATTGGGCACGGGGATGAAATATGGGCCCCCTACCTATACTGCATACCGTATAATTTAAATGTTTACCATTGGCAAGAAGACATAGAGAAATAAAAAGGTAAATAATTGAATATACTGACCCATAAGTATGAGAATATTCAAGTGGTAGTGCTTGCTCACACGCGCCGCAAAGAAACAAACACAGACTCTGTGTTTCTGGCCAGTTGAAGGGCTGTGACCCGCCACAGCGAGGTCCTTCCAAACACACAGCAAGACAAGGCAGGGCTCGGCTTCTTTCGCGCGCTCCGGTTATCACACGTGCGAGCCGGACTTACAGTAATACCAAATACACTAGAGATTAATACCGGACAACAGCACCGAGATGTTTGTTTGAAAACCTGGCGAGCCTCCTCGATGGCAGACGGTTACAAACAATGTACTTGGTACCAACAAACAATGTACATGGCAACAACATTATCGTAACGTAAAAACACAATGATTCACTTAGAAAAACTATATTTGTTATTATATACCATTATGAAGTCAATAAAACTCCGGTGTTTCACATTTATTAAAATATAGTTTACAAGGTTTGACAACATAACACATACATAATTTGACAATTTATTTATCCATAACATCATTTTGTAGTCACAGCTGTTGCCACTCTCTCGTCAGTGTTGCTGGCATGAAGCTGAGCGGTGCTAGTCTCTAGTGTACTTGGTAACAATGCAGCCCTGGGAGGCGTGTGGGCGGGACCCGTGCAGCACCGGACAGGCCTCGAGGCCAGTGGAGCAATCACTCACTCCGGTTGAGACCCGTCACTGTCAACCGAGCTTTCTACGTGATTCATGTAACATAATATGAAATGGATGTGGAATCGCTGATTTGGCTACTCGAAGCTCTACCCTATCATGGGACAACACCTTTCTTATTTATTATGATAGGAACAGAGCCAACAGTTTTGGAGAGAAACGTTTGAATAGCTGAAAGAGAACTAAGATGCAATAACCTACGTTATTTATTTTTACCGTAGCGGTGCACATACAACATAGCTATATAGCCAAATTACACTCGCACAACCCAACACAACACTTGTACAATGACGTACACCCGTCCGGTTTCAAACAGTTGAAACCGGAGAGCCGAACTATTTGTCTAATGTCCGATACCAGACGGGCAAGACAAATCGTGTGTAAGAAACCATACTGTGGCGGTAACCAGCAATACTCCATAGTAGGGAGCCATCCAGCTTTTGTCTGAGTGATATAGAGAAACCACAATAGGAATGACCCATAGTCAGGTCTGTTAGTGAGGCAGAGTGATAAGGTTGACGCTCGCTGGTGCTTCTAGCGTCGTGTCGACTGTAAGCTCAAGGCTGTGGACCAGCAAAACTTCGTGCTTAGGGAAAATTTGGGATTATAGTGGTGACCATAACATTATATGGTGTAAAAACGAAGATTAAAGTGTAATGCAAGTCGCTTGAGTTTTTTAAAGCATCTTTACCGTAGATGTCATGCCTGATAATTAATCAGAAATAAAAACGTGTTTTATCATTTTTCACTTTCCTAAATAAACAGTTTGAAAACCAAATACGTAAAAAGAACAACTTACCCGCTCTCAGCGTATTCTTGAATGCTGTACGTAAACAGACAGCATTCGGAAGCCCTGCACACTTGTGTGCGCTTGTAGGGCAGCCCCTTGAGGCCGCTTAGCACGCAACGTTTTGAGCGACTATATGCCTGCGCTGTTACGTATTCGCAGAGCACCCATATACTAATTACACTGAGCAATTAGTTGGAATATTTTACCTTAGCCAAATACTTACGGTAAACCACTCTCGTGGTCATAATTGCCCTGTTTGCCGCCCAAATTACCGTCTTGTACTTCTGTACAATTACTTCGCACTTCTGCCATTCCTATTACTATACTCCTTATTTTAACTCGCTAAGAACAGTAGTTGTTAGCATGATCACTATTTTCACTCTCTGGGTCACCCATGAACGATAACTACCGTCTAAAGGCAACGGAAGCCGGAGTGACTTTCCACGCGGAGAAAACTTACCTGCTCAGTCTTTCGACTCTTGAGTTCCGTCTTTTCGTCGAACTGAGTACTTTGTAAATTTGCGTTACGTCTCGCCTGCAGTGACGGGAACTGCGCAAGTGGATATTTTTTCTCAAAGAATTGCGTGTTGACCGGGCTGAACACAACGCCACCTCGCCCCATGCCAATGCAGATGTTCTGTGCTGCGGTGTGTGGAGCTTACACAAAAAGCGACACCATTTAGTCATTTAAAATATCGCGGATTTAGTTTCTACACTTGGGGGAAAGGCAACATTATATGGTGAAAAGCATTTAAAAGAAATCTTGTATGCTAGTCTATGCACATAACTTCGAAATGCAAGGCAACAATGTATTTAAATTAATTCTCCTGAATTCATTTTGCCTATTGAAAACTAAAAACTATTTCCTTAAACATTCTTTTGGAAAATTTTATTTTCAATGAACTAACGTATAAAATTTTATTTATTTTCAAGAATATAGTTTTTCGTAAAAAACTCCAGAATTGTTAAGAAAAAAACGATTTAATAAACAAAATGTTTTTAGTGAAATAGATCATTTGATACAACACACGAACATAGATGTAAATTAGGTTTCATGTGCATAATTGCTCTAAAAAAAAATTTTTGTGTTCGTAAACAACCATATTATGTGGCTCTGCAAGTGAAATTTGGGAAATGGGTACTTCTTTTAATAACTCTCTAGTTTTGGACAAGTAACCCAAAACAGACTTAAATATCGACCACAAGCGCAACAACCCGAGATTTTTTTAAATGTTTTTTATCTTATCAAGATAACATACTAAAATCACGAATTTTTTCAAGTTGTTCATTCGAATTAAAATGTAAATACGATGAGAATTACTTGTTATACATAACGATTTTATTTTCTTAAAGGAAAATTCCTTCAAAAAATGTAATATCCCTCTTATCTTACGATTTTAATTTCAGGACGCTATTAAATTTCTCCAATCGTTATTTTTATTTCTCAGTAACATATCTCAGGTATACCAAAATCACCGGAATGAGTGTTTAATGTACGTGTGTCCTACGTCATAAACTTTCATTTATGGATTTTATGTAGCTTTCTTAGCTAATACTTTCCCGAATGTTCGTAAATAAAAGTTTGAAGTGAGTATGAGAAATAAAACTGCAGGGAAAAGGAAAAAAAATGTAAAATTTACAAACACAAGATATTAAAATCTAGTTGCAGACGTTTACATAATATGAACCCTGTAAAAATGTTTGTAATAAGTGTATAAATATTATAGTTAAAAATAATAAAGCAAAATATTTCAGTACATATATATATGTACGTAAATACATATATATCGGTAAACTTCAGTTTTTAATGTTACAATTAATATGCTGAATGCATATTAATAAACTACCAATTAAAGATCATATCAAGACACAATTTCCCACTTACAACTGAACTTTATAAAACAGGCTGCATTGTAGACGAAATATTATCTGAAACGCATTAAACAAAAGGGTCAATTTATTCATTAAAAAACTAAACTTATGAGAAAATGTTTTATTCGCTGTTTTAGTTTACTACAACCCACTTATTTTATCGCCATTCATCTCTGAGCTCTTTTAGTACAGCTGCACCAGTTTATTTGACCCCTCTGCATAGAAGCACGCCACCTGAGATATAAACCAGTTGACTACGGCAATCTTACGTTCCTCGTCATCAGCTTGACCGCGGCCACGGAAAAAACGTCAAAGACAGTCCAGCAAACAGCAAACAGCAAACACCAAACAGCAGCAACAGCAGCCAGTCTCTTGAAACGCCGAAGCAAGCAGGCGAGTCACGCGCCAGGAAGCTCGGGTACTCGCAGTACAGACAAGTGAAGCGGGAAGCCTGCACACAAGGGCATTGGTTTGTAGCAACGCAGGCCCGTCGACGATTAAGCCGATGGCATCTTCGAGAGTCATACGCCTGGCAGGTATGGTCTTGTCACATAGGGTGGCCAGCAGTAGCCATGCCTGTCAGGCGTGTGACTAGCAAAGATGCCATCGGCTCGATCGTCGAGGAGCCTGCGATGATACGAACCAACGCTCCTGTGTGCAGGCTTGCCTCTTTACTCTTCTGCACAGCGAGTAGCCGCACTTCCTAGCACTTAGTTTCTATGCAGAGGGGTTTAAAGAAACTGGTGCAGCGTTACAAATAGTGCTTAGAACTGAATAGCGATTATGTTGAAAAGTGAAGTAGATATGCATTAAACTATAACTGCCAATACAAACCTTTACTCAAGGGGTTTATTTTTTGATGACAAATGGACCATATTTAAAAACAGCTCTTCTACAAAAACATGGAAAATTCACTGACAGACGAGAAGCCGCAATACCACGCTCCACTATACATGATATGGTGGCAGGCCAGCTATACTGTTGCAAGATATAATGGCGAAAGAATCATTTATTAAATAATTAAAAACTTTTCTACTATAAAAGAGACATTAGTAGTATTGACCACTTTTAGGGCTTTCTCTCAACCTCACAATGCTTTGTGCATCCAGGATTTTTCTTCCCTTTACCTAAGCCCCGATTGAAATCCAGGGAATAATCAGTTATAAAGCAGTTTCTATTCTATGAAGTGCTCAACATTTAATTTCTGATATCTCGTTTTTGTCTTCACCTGAATGGACAAAATGCATGCCAAAAGTGTTTTATGGATTGTCCTTTTAATATACAACTTATAAATAATGCTTATTAAAATGAAAAAGGGGCAAAATAAGGGTTTATAAAGGATTTTAAGTCTATAAATAAAAATAATACCATCTACTGAATGCTGTTATGCGAAGATAACTAAGTGCTGCTTGATTTCAACGTCACCTGTGAAATAATAGAACTTAATTTTTAATTATAATTTATAATTGCATTAAGAACGGTATTTTTCTAGAAATACAATCATCCCCCAAAATAACATTATAAAAAATTGAGTCTATGGTAGTTATTTATTTATTTGTTCCTTAGAAAATATAGGAGAAATAAATACAATCTAACACGAACAGAATATGCATTTACTACCACGTATATATACGCATATTAGGGAATATAAGTCAGTCAAACATAAGAAAATTTTCGAAATGTTTTTACATTTATGTCTAGATTTTTTATATATTTCAAGCTATAATAAAGAACATGCGATAATTTTTAAAGTAGTTATAAATAACTGTTTCCGGTTATGTGTGAGACAAAGTTACCCCTTTAAAAAATAGTTAGTACATATTAGGCAGTTTAAAATCTTACATTTATTTTAAATTCCTATTTCACATTTGTTTTAATATCTTGGAACATTAAGAGCTGAAACCGTTTTTTTTTAAAGTACTTATTAGATGATTCAGAAATATAAGTTTAAAATTTCAAAAAATAGTGTATAAAATTAAGCTTTGACAAATTTTTAAGGAATATATTTGTTAAATCACAAAAACGTTTAACAATGCCTCCTGAATTATGTACTTGCTATCCTTATGTATTCGATTCATTAAATTAATTAAATTAATTAAGTATAAAAATCTAAGTGTGTGAAAATATTTTCTAGTCATCAACACTAAATATTATTTCCGTTGAATAATTAGATACCTCAACCAATACTTACGCTAAAAAAGTTTCGACTGTACGAAATTATTTAATTGAGGAAATGCAGACTCTACTTAAATTAAAACTAAAAACAATTTTAAGAGAGTATCCCGTAATTAAAGCAGTCTTCAATTCAATGTGATGTCAGATATTCCGAAAGTGAAATATTAATTATATATTAATGATTGATGTCTGTAAGGCATAACGACGCAGTTTATAACTTCTATGTAAATAACCTGTGAGCATTATTTGTTCCGCGCTCAAAGGGGGCGAGTAGTGACAAGCAGGACTCGCTACTTTGAACTCGGGTGTAGGCAGACGTGTGAAACCTTAACATTTGAGCCTAATGTGTGCATTATTAGAGATATTTTTGATAATCCTAGAGGAAAAAAATATTCTTAATGTTGAAGTCTATGGATAAACGTTATCAGTTCCAGAGCCCTGTTTCATAAAACTTACAAGTTCACAAGTTACTCGTGAACAAGCTTGTGTCTAGTAAAAACACATCTTTCTTCTTTTCATTACAGTATAAGATATCTTTTCAAATATTAGAAATTTAAAAAAAACTAACGATATACATTTTTAAATTTATTAATAAGTAGCGTTTCTTAAACCAAATTTTAAGAGCGAAGAGTTGTACAAAGTGATTGGTTACCAAAAACAAAACCTGGAAAAGCCGAAAAGCGCTTTTGTAAATTATAATTAATAATTAAATAATATTTTGGTAAATATACACTGATGCTGGAATGGAAAGAATTTCAAGAAAGGCGTTAATATTAACTTTGGGATGATTTCTGTATGAGATCACACAACATAGCAAAAAAAAAAAAATCCAACAAAGAATTAGGTACTTTCCGCGGCATCAAACTAGTAGAAAATGAAGGCAATAAATGGCGAGAAACAGTAGTGCTTCGCACTTCTTGAAGGGCGGCGCTATGATGTTGGAGACATGCAAGGTACAATGCCTATTCAAGCCTTGCTGATGCATGTGCCAAGAGAACGTGGAGTAATTGTGAGTTTTAGTGTTGTAGGTATATTATTTGACTGTTGAGTTTGATACTGAGTCGGAGCGATTTAGTTAGTGCTAATGGCGAGCACCGTCTCAAGTTGAGTACGTGTGTTGTTGCGGTGCAGTGTCGCGGGGAGGACAGACAGCGGACAAGCAAAGCGAAGCAGGGGGTTCTCGGCTTGGTGAGGGGTTGCGGACACGAGACGTGTGTGACAAGTGGCAAGTGTAGGTGACTCCCGCGGCGCCTGCTGTGTCGACCATGTGGTTGAACTGTGTGTACATTATTTACTTCGAGTACATAAGGTTCTTACAAGTGTGAATTTTAAAACTAAGTAATAAATCAAGTACAATCATTAAATTTCTATTCTTTCGTCATTAAGACCTTTATCCCAAAATAATTTACTTCGCTACTTTCAATTTTTCTTAAAACGTTTGTAACATTATATATTATTGCAAAAGTTCTGTAGCGAGAGTCTCTTTGTATTCCTAACATTTGTCTTGATAACTGCCTCATATAAAACAACAAATAACACACTTTCACTCATCATATTTGCTTTTTAATTAAAAATTTAAATTACAATTAATGTTACTTTATGATTTTTTTTCTCAGTGTATCAATAAAACTCACTGAGCCTTAACCATTTGCAGACTTCTTATATTTCACTAACAAATTTAAAAGAATTGTTTTTCACAAGCCTTGTTATTGAATCTTAACTTTAGTCACTATAACAAGTGTAAAACAAACATTTTAATGAAACACATTTCACTGAACTTGTAAGTTTTAACAAATAGTTTGGCAACTTGTTTCATTGACACAAGATATAATTACACGTCTAATTTCTTCGAGATTCACTCACTGCCATCAGTGTTTGCAGCACGTAATTTGATATCTGAAATATGATACTCTAAACTCTGTATATCACAACTATGTATATAACCTCTAAGGCCCCACAAAGTGGCGTGACATTTTAAGTTATATGAATTACGACGGTTACTGCGACCCTTTAGTATATGCGTGGAACGACATTCAACAGCTAGAAAAATACATACTTTATCTATGGTCAGGATTAGATTCATACATATCAAATTACTGCAACATATTGATATTTATTCAAAAATAAACATAAAGAAATAGCAACTCGGTCACTACAACACACTATAATAATGACAATCCGTATGATGACAAGGAAGAAATAATGTTCAAAGCTAGTTGCCGTTACGGTGCACACAATTATTTCTAAAGTTCATTCATATTTGTAATGTTCTAAACATCTCAGGGAATGTTTTCCTTAAACTGCTCCGGCGTAATTCGGTAAGGTATTTCAACGAAACGGTACTCTCAGGACTACTAGTCTTGGTAACTCTAGCGTGTGAAAATATATAATTGAATTTGTTAAAATGTCGAAATAGTTCACCTTGAAGTCATAAAGTCACTAGGGAAACGTGATATAACGTGGCGTCACCTCTAACCGCAGTAGGAACAGCCTACCTTAGCCGATGGATGCTGGGGTCCAGATGTAAACGCAGATATCACACTCACGCACGTAATAATCGCGGAGATTATTACACACAAATGTTCACGACGATGTCGTGAAACCGATTTAATATGACAAGTGTGTCAGTGCGTGGTTTATTAACCAAATATCCCGATTGCCAAGACACCGTTGGCACGGCACGCACTCAGGACAGCCGTCCAGGAAACCTTCTATATTTACATTGTCGCTTTCGTACCGGCCGCTCCTCGGCCGGCCAATCACGACGCAACATCGCGGAAACGGCTGTTGAAGTTCTAACTAATTTCTTTAAAATTAAAATAAATAAGTCTGGAATGTTTACTGTTTATATTTGCAACAAATAAAGTTTATTGCTAGGCAACGACGGTAAAAATGTAACACAAAGCGGGCGGACAATGTTAGAACTCGGTAATATAGTAGATACATGTTATAATACATATATTCAAATGGCCATTTTTGTTAACCTCTAAACATAACACATCTCGTACGCTCCGATGACGGCATATCCATAATCCACTCCACTGCTGCGAGCAAGTTTCACTGCAAACAAATCTGGTCCGCAGGCGAGCTACGCATCGCTGAGTGTCGAATAAACAGACCGCAAAACATACTTATTCGCCCCCGAGAAATTATATGTGAAATTTTATTTTTCATCACAGAACATTGTTTTCTAGCTGCTCTTTTATCTTAAAATTATTTTTGTTTTTAATTAAATGCAACGTATTTTCACGATCAACACTGTACTATAGTTTCATCGATTCCGGCGCAGACTCAGGACTGAAGATGGGAACAAAGACCGTCAAGAAGATAACCACTAACTTGATCTTGACCTGGATTTTGAACGTGCATCTTTAAATACGATATATCGACTGCAATTCAATGCTTCGGGTGAATTTGACTTCCCAACTTCGTTTTTACCTAGAAAATTATTATTGGTTTCAGCCTTAGGTAAAGTATTCGTTCAGTCGCAGCCACTATCTTAAATGTCACGGTATTCTATTTATTAAAAATTTATTATTCTGTACAAATATTTAAATAAGTGGTATATTTTACTTTAATCGACTTCAGAGTCTCCGGTTTAAATCTGCCGAGTGAAAAATTAATAAAATATAAACAAACATAATTATAAATAATTGATAAACTAATTCCTTATTTAAAAAAAAAACACCATCATCGTGGTCTTGAGAGTCCTTGGTACGAACCCTGCGAGGGCCATTAACGAGACTTCAAGACCAAGCCCAACACGCCTGGCCAGAGTCGAACTCTTAGCCTTGAACTCTACTCGCTGGACCGACTCAGGAGAAAGGGGAAAGATTATTAAGAGATTCGGGATGATTACATTGTGTGAGCTTACTCGTTACGAGTGGAGTCGCAGGCTAGCAGCGAGTGAACTCGCTTAGTTCCAGAGGGGTCAAAATGTTTTCAAGCATATCAGAAGACAGAACACTCCTGCATCTAGCGTCTCAACCTGTTCGTAGCTGCGTAAACACTGTGAACTAGGCAGCTAATTGAATTATGACTAAATGTGTTATTTAAAGTGCTATATCAGAAACGGCCAACCACAGGTATGGTTTTTTTTTTTTTTTTTTTTTTTTTTTTTTTTAGTTCTCGAATTGGTTTCACGGTAGCTCGAATGGCGCGGAATCACCGCAAAATACCGCGTTATCATGAACACGCAATTCCAACCACGCAACAAATACCAGCACGCTGTACAATCGCTCTGTGTATCCGACAGCCATCAGTGGATGCCGTATCTAAGTGATCCACTGAATGTGCACCATACGTTTCTTCTGAATTATCCCAAGGCACGCCGATGCATCCCTACATGCGTACAACAAAATCGATATTTCTAGGGATGCGACACTCCAATCCATTGATGCGTCCCTACACCCATTAGCAATGGTTATCGTGTTTTATTTTGTTTGCGTATATTACTTAAGATTTTCAGGATAAGATATGTTTTAAACGTAATAAGTGTAAGTAATATCTCAAATAGAGAAGAATAAAAACGTTAATAAAAATAAGCGAAAAGTGAAACAAATAATAGGGTTATTTAATGTTTATTTTAATTATATTTCATATTATTAAATTCGTAACATAAAACTTTTTTTGATCGCTAACAATTATAACATGCACGCTACATTAACGTTTTTAAATTAATCGTTATTTACGTTTAGCTGAATATTTGTAGAATTATCGACTACAAATATTGCTATATGTATTATTTATTCTACATAAAAAATATGGCTACGTGAATATTAGTACGACCAACCAGCTATAGGTGGTGCTAGCAGTATTAAGTATTCGGATAAAATCCATCCATTATAAATGAGTCCTTTAACTTGAGGCTGCATTTGCTAAGGGATGTATGGATGTGTGTGGAATGGACGCATCCATACGCATTCGTATACAGCTTTAGTTTGATGGAACTGTTAGAGAAAATTTTGTTTAGTAAAAACTTGAAATAGGCGAGCAATGACTGAACTACAACGTACTAGTACAACCATGATTGAAAAACTTAAATCTGACGCTCTGTTCAGTAACTTTGCGCCCAAGACGCGATGGATAGAGAAACAGTTTATGTTCGGCAAGTCTGCAGCGCCGCAAATTTTATCGCGCTGACGTCACAGATGTGTCGATGGGATTGATTACCATCTTACTTTACTCGCGTGCTGTGTGATCCCAGCATTAGAGGAATATCCGCTTGATTAGACGGTAGTCTAGAGTCCAGTTCTAGATCTGGTGGTAGCTGAGTTGGCAGCTCAGAGAACAAGCAACCAGTAATCGCGGCGTGATGTGACCCTGTGAGGTGTTACTGGAGAAGTGAGGGGGGGACTACCACGAGGACAACGTCCGCCACGTTTCCCATTTGTGAAGAGCCAGAGGTGACCACGCCGGCTACAACACACGCACCAACTTGGTGGGAGCCAGGTTAACAAACCAAACACCGTAGCACCTTATTACCTTAGTAATATTTGGTGTAAAAGCTTCGTATGTTTTATATTTTTGACTATTTTACAGTTTCGCGTTGCACAGATGCACGCACGTCGCTGTAGATTTGATCATTTCGTGTAAACCTGATATGTATGATAAATTAAGATCGAAGCGCTACTAGACATGAAATCTGCAGCTTTAAGTAGTTTTCGGAACACTAAACTTCAAATGAAGGCCGAAATGCAATCCGAAGCGCAAGGTGCTGAAAGTAAGTCGTTGCTTGCGTTGCGTCTTTGCGTCTTGCGTAGTTTATTTAGGGGTATTTGAAAACTCAGTTATTAAACATTTTTGTATCTTGAACTTCTTACATTTTTGTGTTACAATTCCAGCCGCGAAGTTCATCTAGCTCATGTAAGTGTTACGCTGTATCTCGTATAACTCTGAAGGCAGTAGTTTACAATGGTGACATTTCAGCTGTAACCACATGTTGAATCTAGTCTTGAGAACAGATGTCATTCTAAAACTCATCTTGATATGTATATTTTTTTAATCTTATATAGTGTGTGTGGATCTCTGACTGATCATCAGAAAGAAGACTCTGACAAATTAAATTTACTTGTGATTTTTTTGACGATTGAACAATGGAAAATTTACAAAATTTTTCTCAATCTAAAGAAGGAACCAATATATTGTCGGTTCTTATACTGTATAACGTAACACATGTAAGAGTTTTAAATTGAGGTGCATTTTTTGAAATTTTTGTGTGTTAAAATCACTTGTCAAACATTTAATACAATTTAAGGAAAATTAAGTTTAAAAAATGCTACAAATATTATTAATGCATTAATGTATGTGGTACTATTTAAATAATTATTGGACAATGTAAGCAGATACGTTATAAACGAGGTTGATTTTTAAAAGGTCCGCAATTTAAAAAAAATTAACATTGAAGGTAACATTTAAATATTTGTTAGCACTATCAACAAACAAATAAATTTTATATTATAGCTGACAATGAGACCGACAATCGTCAAATTTATTACTGTAAACATAAATTAATATAGTTTGTGCAAATAAATACATAGTTATAGTAACTAAAATTTATTCTTTATAAATTGTTCAATAATTATATTCATATTGAATTGTGCTGCAATGTTGTGGAAAATACTCCGTACGTTACGCTACGTTCCTCTTTCTCCCTAAAAAAAGTTTGCTATTAAAACAATTAAATTGATTTGTGCATTAATTTTTTTTTATTTCTTGGGCACTACGAACCCTCCATTGCAAAGATCTGTTAATATCGGTGTTCTCACTAAAAAAAATTAGCCTTGTTTAGTTCGCAGTTGGTGTTTGTCAGCACTACTGGAATCCTACTGACATTACATTAATCACAAGCTGGCGAAATCCATGAATATCGGGATTTACTCTATATTCCTTCCGTTATGGTAAATTACCTGCATTACACTCCCGGGTATAAAATTAAGTTAAGCTTGTCTGGGTGTTACAGTACATTATAATATAAAATGTGTTGATAAACACGATTCTTATTCAAATCCTGCTATGATATAACAAGCCTACAAGTTTGAATTAGTATATCTGATGTTGCTGTAGTAAACAAACATGGCAAGCCTTAGGCTCCTCTCACACTATCCGGGACCCGGAGGGCAGCGTGATACATGAGGGGCATGAGGGGCATGAGGGGCATGAGGGGCATGAGGGGAATGGCCGCTCCGAACACCCGGCTGCCTGATGACTCGCCGGACTACACTACACCCGCCCGGGTAACTGCGCAGTAGTGCACTGCGCAGTACTGGTGCGCTCACACTGCCGGCAGTTTACCGGGCAATACGAGTGAAGTGTCGTGCCACAGTCGTGTACAGTATAAGTGAACTCGACACTGATGTTTGGATGTTTCAAATGAACTTGAGAAGACCATGGAATTCATAGAGTGTTCTCGCTGACAAAGGAATATATTTTCAAGATTTATTTTCTTATCTCGGTTCATAAAAAATATAGGAAACGATTTTATTTCATGCATTTTAATTTAAGAGAATGTATACAAAATATTATATTTAGCTTTTCTTTAATGTGTTTGTACCAAACTTAGCTGAGCGCATAACTTCGGTTGTCTGTCCATGGGTGCAATAACCAATGCAAACTCGCACATATATGTTGTAGTGTGCCGAACACAAGTACGTGTCAGAATAATCGAAAGCAAACATAAAACATAAGAGAATCAACATGAAACTAACAACTGATATAACAAGCAAATTAGTCTATAGCTTTCCAAGTGATAAAGCTTTTGTATGTAGAAACATATTTACAATCTTAAAAAATTCAATGTTTCATTAGGTCAAGGCGTTAATACAAGTGGATTGAAGTAATGTATACTATAGCGAAGTAAATTTTAATATTACATAAATTATACTAACACTGGTTAAATAATAAAATCTTAAGCCATACTTTTATACACGTATGAGTGAAATAATTATTTGCCTGATATGATGGCAAAGAATTTAAATAAATCTTGCAGAAAACTCTTACTAGTATAAATATAAAGAAATGGGAAATTGGTGTGAACGATATAAGTTAAATTAATAATTAATGTCTAAAGAGAATACTAATTCCTTGATGTGGTGATGTTGACACATAAATTTGACAAGACTAACTTCATGATGACCTGTTTATTATTGTTTATAACTATTAAATAATCTTCTAGCATTAACATTTATCATACTACAGTTTGTTTTACTAATGTATTGCCAATCAGAATAACTTGAACTTTAAAATAGACGCCTGTTACATATATAGTACCTCAATGGCTCTTACATACTGTAATTAGAAACAAACTTTTCATAGAGGAATAGAGTACACAACATCGAACGCAGAACTAACAGTTTCTGAGAAAGACTGAAGTCTGGTGGTGACTACAGGAACTAAGTTCTCAATGAGATACGTCTACTATGTTAACAAGGTTCTCGCCTGGATGTGCTGCAGGTCTGCAGCTGAGTTAATACAATGCCGCTGAATTTTCGGCGTATATTCAGCGCCATCCTGCCCCGCCGGTGGGGTGATAACAACAGGGCAGGAGGCAGCAGGCACATGGCAGACAGACCTGCTGTGCTGCGTGCAGACGTCATACCGCTGCCCGACAGAATCCCGGACATGACAACTGCCACTGGCACGTCTCTGCTGGGCCGCCTTTCCGCCATCGCAAGTGGCCGACGTGCCCGAGGTAGGAACGATAAGGGCGAAAGCCGAGCCAAAGTGGCGCCCGACGAGCCCAAAAACACACCAACGAAACGTCGGAAGACAAAGTCAATCTTTACCAGGCTCCTCCAACTGCTACGACGATTGACAACTCTTCGACGTACCCGACAAAAAAGCATGATAGAACATAATACACAGAACACTACAAATTTGACTACGCGACATAATAAGTTAAAGCTAACTACCAAATTACAGAGCAACATATTTATCACCATTCCTTCCAGCCAAGAACACAATGAAGAATGTATTCAACAGCCAGATATTAGTACTACAAAAATTAAAATAACCAGCAAAGAAACTAATACAGAAAGAGACTCTATTGTAAAAACACATTGTTGTGAGGAATCTCAATCCATGCGGCGTTCAAGTTTGTCAACCATTAATATGGAAGATATTTATAACATGATAGGACTAACTTCAAATGAAATATATCTACTTAACAAATATAGTCAACTCCCGGAAAGAGCTGCCTTCGAGAAGCCTACAACTAATTTGTATGAAAAATCATTCTCAATGCGGCCTTCAAATTTGTCAACCAATAATATGGAAGATATTTATAATATGATAGGACTAACTTCAAATGAAATATATCTGCTTAACAAATATAGTCAACTCCCGGAAAAAGCTGCCTTCGAGAAGCCTACAACTATTTTGTATGAAAAATCATTCACTACAAAGGGCAAAGATGAATTTGAAAAGAAGAACCAAGACATGTCATACAAAACTCCAGTTCTTCAGCAAGAAAAAATGTCCTCCAACGTCAAAATTACACCAGTGATATCGTACCCTAAGTCATTTGTAAGAAATAGCATTAGTGCTCATGAAGGACCACCCCAGAGTATTGAAGATATCACGAAGACTCATTCTGAGGATGTCATGACTACGACGGCTCTAAATAAAATTTCCGCCCATGAAGTATTAAAATTATTAAAGAGCGGATACTGCTTCACCTTACGACCAACGTAAGTTAAAATCCATCATTTTAACTAAGAATTAATCTATTAACTTCTCTGTCATATCGCTTACAATTTTCGTCTCGCCCTTAAAAATAGTCTTGGTTTAAAGCCCAGTTACTTTATAAAACTGCACTAGGGAAAGGTTTTCGGCATATTTTTATGCCCGTATCTACTGAAATTGTTAGTTATTGTTGTTAATAATAGTATTTTATTTTGTGGAATAATTGAACCTTCTAAAAGGCGCAGCACTTAAAAGTTATAAATTAATTTATTCTTACATACATACTATTGACTTGATGTAAGTTTTTGGACATACGCCATTGCTAAGAACTTTTTCTGTTGAAGAAAAACTAATAAATAAAATAAATAAATAAAAATAAAAATAAAAATACTCAAAAAAAGATACAAAAAACACACAAAATTAAGCAAACAATTGCTGTTGTCAACAAGGATATGAACACCACAAAATATTCCGAAACAGGAATATGGTCAGCAAACAAAGAAAAAACAAAGAAAAATGTACTAAAGATAACATACATACTATTATATTTATTCAATTATTATTTTCTGTGGTGTCCAAAATCTCATTATCAAGCCAAGAATCGTTTCATGGCCAAGAAAGATTGGTTCTGAATTTAATTAGGGAATTAAAAGAGTCGTAGTTTTTGGGTTATAGGACTTCGTTTTTAAAGTTTTAAATCACTATAGAGCACTTAATTATTTGGTTGAAGTGTGTTTGGAGAAATTATATAATAGTTTGTGGGGTTATTGTTTATGTTAAGCTGAGTTAAGTTAGTTTATTCTATAGAATGTTTGAACCTTAATAGCCTAATTTATTGTTACATTATTTAACTAGGTTAAAAATATGTATTTTTTTAGTATGTTTAGTCACATAATTTGAGGGAGGGGAATAAACAGGGTTGGGGAGAAGTGGAGTAGCTGTCATTACGTCACGAACTTGAGGCAAGGGCCTTCTGCTCGCGGCCATCTTTGGATTCTATAAAAATATTTGTTTGACATGTTATGAAAATGTAAATAGCTAGAGCTGGCTGTGGTTGATTTGTAGCTGAAACTGCGTAGCGGTGTCTGTCTGCAGATAAATGTTACTCGTGCGAGGGAGAGGAGGCTACTGGGTTTATAATTCTGCACTGGCAAACACACTTCGACCTGAGATACGTGGAGGGGTGGGCTGAGCTGTTACTATTCTGTGCGCGCGTTTCGTTTGCAAGGAAAAGGGACTGTGGGAGGCATGTATATGAACATAATATATTGTTATGGCAAGCATCGTAGCAAATTTATTATACGGAATAGTGGTTAATAGTTTCTGAATGTCGACGCATATAATGTCTTTAAACTAATAGTAGAATTAGATGGGTAAACTGGAGTAGTACGAGAAAACCATTGTTTAAATGTATGCATTATGTGATGAGGAATTTTCTAAGCTTTAGCGATGCGTGTAAATATGATTTTGGGAGTTGTTAAAAATTAAATGTTTACTTATAGAAACTGCATGCAATGCACCTGTTGTGATAAATCGTGGGAAAAATTAGAAAGTAGGCTGCGTGTAAAAAACATAGGTGTAAAATATATTTTATGAGTGTTTATAATATAAAAAAAACAATTGGTATTTGGTATGCATTCTTAAATGAGTCAGAGTAACCTTGCAGTGTCAGTTGTGTGTAAAATTTAAAATGTGGGGTTGTGTACATTCAGCATAAAAAAACAACATAAAACTGATTTTTCCTCATAATTATAGTAAACACTTGTTTTTAATTTGTGGTAAGAATACGTTTCTTTATATGTTACTTAATGTTTCAAAAAAAACAATTTTTATTAATTATACTGTACAAATAAATTATAAACGACAGGAATAAAATTTCACACTTTTTTAAAAAACTGATAATTATTAATTTTTATCAGGTTTCCTGACAAGGAATGGCCACCTAATAAAAAGGATTACCCCCTCTTGCACATTGAAGGGCCGTAACCTTGTCAGGCAAAGAAGAAAATACATTTTGAACTAACTCCACCGGCACAGAATCCCATTCTCCATGAAGAGCAATTTGAATCTGATTTAAGTCACTAGAAGGAGGATGACGATGCCTAACACGTCATATCACCCTAAATTGTTCCACAAATTCTCTATCGCATTCATATTGTAAGATCGTGCAGGCCAGTCGAAACCTGTAACTAGCACGTTCTCCAATTATCCCGTGACAAATTCTTGCGGTTTGCGGGCGTGAAGTATCTTGCATCGCAATGAACTGTTCACAAATAAATGGAGCAAATGGAATCAAAGCCTCTAGTTTCAATTCCTCAGTGAACACTTTGGGCAGTCTGAGTTCCATTATCAATGAAAATAAAATCATTACGAGCGTGTAAATTTATCCCTCCCAAACCATAGCTGATTGCCTTTGTAAAGGCATGACTCGCGAAGAGTACATGAAGCTAATTGCTCCCCTGGTCATTTGCACACGTTTTCTCAATCTTCGGAATGGTCAGACAGAAGCGAGACTCTTTTTATGTATTTGTTTGTGCTTTTATGCCTGACAATGTTACGGCCCGTCAGCGTGCAAGAGGGTGTAATACCCGTTATTAGGTGGCCATCAATTGTCAGGAAACCTGATGAAATTGAAGAACTATCACTTTTAAAAAGAGTATAAATTTTTTATTTCTATCGTTTATAATTTATATTCTCAGTTTAATTACAAAGATTCTTGATTAGGACAAACTTTGTTTAATAACATATAAAGAAACTAATTCATAACAAAAATTAGAAAAAAAAAACAGTTTTTACTAGAATTATGGAGGAAAATCAGTGTGTCCGCTTGTTTTTCCTGCTTAGTGTGTTCGCGTTTATGTATGCCTGTGTTAAAAATGATTGGTGGATATCGAGATGTTAACAATAAATTTGTTATTCCGAGGATGATAAAGGGAATATACTGTTTTAATAAGAGGTCCAACGTATTATATAATATAAGGGGGGGGGAGTATATACTTACGTGTATCACAGTCACAGAGCTTCAAATTATTTTTATAAATTTAAGGAAAGAGCTTGGTTGTAAAGCAAATGTGATGAAAGTAAATGACATAAAATTCTAACTTTGATGGTCGGTCCTATGTGACGTGAAATATATGCACAGTGTGCAATTATCTGGTTTGTAGAAGAGATGGTGATGCGTGGCTACAAATTACATTTCAAATGCGCAGTCCTAATGTTTAAATGAGTCTGAAAAAACACAGCTGTAAATAGAAACAGGGTGTTTGTCGGGTGTAATAATTGGTTGTGTATATGTTTATTTATATGTCATACGAGCTAAATGTAACAACATGAAGTATATAACGCATTACCAATGTTGCTATATTTATGTATGTAGTGGCAAAAATAAAATCTACTATAATGGAAGGAATTGCAATGAAGACTTATGAAAGGGACCCCATTGATGAAATGCATATCCTCCAAGGCACAGTATTCCTTCATGAATTTGCAGCGTCTGTGGCATATATAGCTTCTGTGGTCTGCGGAGTCTGTAGCGTCCGTAGCCTTAGTGGCATCTGTGGCATCTGTAGCGTATCTGGTGTCTGTAGCGTATGTGGCGCCTGTAGCTTATGTGGCGCCTTTAATGTCCGTTGAATCTTCCTGAGAGTTAACGCGATCTCACTGCCATAACGTTTAAATGCTTAGTGGGAATAGGCGACGAGTCGAGAAGAAACGTTTAGCTTCATCAAAAGGTAAAAGCAGCAATTAGTCTGTTCTTAAAGCACTATTCATGTCGTGAAACTCTTCGTTTCAAGCAGTCGCTGGTTAGACCTACTATTCTTTACACGCATGTTAGAAAATAGATGATTTGTTTTTTGTTAAGGCCATCAATGAATATGTCTTAAGAAGTTTTTATATTTATTAGAACAAGTTAGCTTAGTTAGTGAAATATAAAAAAATGTGTGGTGTTATTTGATATAATGAGAACATGTCAATAATTTTTAGTATTATTTTTAATTCATGTACACCGAGATGTGTTTATAAAATATTTGAAATATTAATAACATTTTTAATACCTAAATCCAAAGGTCTTCTTTTGCAAAGAGATTCACTGTATTATTGCCTCTCCAAATATTAAAAAAAAAAAAAAGATGAACATATCCTTTCTTAGATAAAAAAGACCCGAGAACCTTATAGCAACAGGCGCTTTGTACACCGTGTGTAGGCCATCGGTGGTTAATGTGTGCGGATACAGATGTCAGCTGACAGCGCTTAGAAGTCAAAGTATTCTCACGAAAAAAAATCTTTAATACAATTTGCCTACATATTATTAAACAACATTATTTGATACATTTAGATTTTTAAAGTAAATATTTAAAATATAAGTTTTAGTTATTTCATCATATATTAATCACTGTACTTTACATACAATTCATGAAATATTTGTGTAGAATCTCAATAATTAATTCATATGTACCTGGATTTCGGGTGATTAAAGCTGGCTATCAATGATCTACTTACTGAACAGTGTACTGTCTGTAAAATTAATTAATTGTTTAACAAGAGTTCACGACCTATAAAATCCCTTATTTTCGTTTGTTTCAGAACCGAGTGTGTTGGGAAACCAAGTTTTAAAATAATCCAGAAGCTGGGAAGAGGTCGATATGGGAAAGTTTATTTAGTCGCAAAGACCCATGGAGAAGACGATGGAGTTGAATATGCGATGAAGGTGCAAAAACCTAAAAAAGAAGCCTTAAGAGAGATATGGGCATACTTACGGCTCTCCAATAGTGTCTATGCAAACCAGTTACACTATGCGTTCATCGATGAAAACAAATTTTACTTGGTTCTCAAACTGTGCATTGGGTCTCTGCACGAAGTCATGAATAACCCAAGGTTCCCTATGACGAACAAAATATTGAAGGAGCTCATGGCCGAGCTGATAGTTGGAATCGAGGAGCTACGAGAAATTGGCATTAAGCATAACGACTTCCATGAGGGAAACGTCTTGATTGAATACGACGGTCATATAGCAATTACCGATTTTGGTTTCGCTACATGCAGCCACTTTGAGAACGAAGTGAACAACGAAATTCCATGCCTGGCAGACATACTCTGGAAAACTCTCAAGAAAAAACCATACTTGCAAACACCGGAGACATATGAATTATACAGGGAACTTTCCAATTTGTGTAAAGACAGTGACATAGATAAATGTCTAAAACATCTGAAAATGCTACCATACTTCAAGAATATAATTTGGGAGAAAGTCCGAGAAAAGACCTCGACCACGCCTTTTTGACAATGCTTGCAATAGAGCCACCAACACCTATAATGCCCAGTATCAGAAGACTAGTAAATATTAAAATACTAAGAAATATTCGTGCGGGCCACCTTGGAATCGACGCCGCCTGCTTCGCGCGCACCGCTAAAGGTGCAGCACCTCTTCCGCATGCCACGTGGGCCCCCTTGGAAGCGACGCCGCCTGCTGCCGCGCGCCTTGCTTAAGGTGCCACACCAATTCAGGCTGCCACGCGGACCACCTTGGAAGCGAAGCCGCCTACTGCCACGCGAGCCGCTGAAGGTGCCACGTCCCTTCCGTCACCACCGCGGGCCACCTTGGAAACGACGCCGTCTGCTTCTTCGCGCGCCGCTGAAGGTGCAACACCCCTTCCGTCTGCCATTAGGGCCACCTTGGGAGCGACGCTACCTGCTGCCGCGCACGCCGCTGAAGGTGCCACGCCCCTTCCGTCACCACCGCGGGCCACCTTAGAAAAGACGCCGCCTGCTTCGCGCGCGCCGCTAATGGTGAAACACCCCTTCCGCCTGCCACGCGGGCCACCTTGGAAGCGACGCCGCCTGCTGCCGCGCGCCTTGCTGAAGGTGCCACACCCCTTCAGGCTGCCACCCTGGCCACCTTGGAAGCGACGCTGCCTGCTGCCACGCCGTTGAAGGTGCCACGCCCCTTCCGGCTGCCACGCGGGCCACCTTGGAAGCGACAACGCCTGCTGCCGCGCACGCCGCTGAAGGTGCAACACCCCTTCCGTCTGCCATTAGGGCCACCTTGGGAGCGACGCTACCTGCTGCCGCGCACGCCGCTGAAGGTGCCACGCCCCTTACGTCACCACCGCGGGCCACCTAAGAAAAGACGCCGTCTGATGCCGCGCGCACCGCTGAAAGTGCCACGCCTCTTCCGCCAGCTACGCGGGCCACCTTGGCAGCGTAACCGCCTGCTGCAGCGCGCTCCGCTGAAGGTGCCACGCCCCTTTCGTCTACCACGCTGGCCACCTTAGAAGCGACGCCGCCTGCAGGCGCGCGTGCCGCTGAAGGTGACACGCCCCATCCGCCCGCCACGCGGGCCACCTTGGAAGCGACGCCGCCTGCTGCCCCGCGCGCCGCTAAAGGTGCCACCCTCATTCCGCCTGCCACGCGGGCCACCTTGGAAGCGAAGCCGCCTACTGCCACGCGAGCCGCTGAAGGTGCCACGCCCCTTCCGTCACCACCGCGGGCCACCTTGGAAACGACGCCGTCTGCTTCTTCGCGCGCCACTGAAGATGCCACGGCCCTTAGCCGGCCACGCGGGCCACCTTGGGAGCGACGCCGCCTGCTGCCGCGCGCGCAGCTGAAGGTGCCACGCCCCTTCCGTCTGCCACGCTGGCCACCTTGGAAGCGACGCCGCCTCTTGCCGCGCACGCCGCTGAAGGTGCCATGCCTCTTCCGCCTACCACGCGGGCCACCTTGGAAGCGATAACGCCTGCTGCCGCGCTCGTCGCTTAAGTTGCCACACCCCTTCCGTCTGCCACGCGGGTCACCTTGATAGCGATGCCGCCTAAGGCTGCGCGCACCGCTGAAGTTTCCACGCCCTTACTGCCCACCACGCGGGCCACCTTGGAAGCGACAACGCCTGCTGCCGCATTCGTCGCTGAAGATGGCCACACCCTATCCGTCTGCCATCGGGCCACCTTGGGAGCGATACCGCCTAAGGCTACGCGCGCCGCTGAAGTTTCCACGCCCTTACTACCCACCACGCGGGCCACCTTGGAAGCTACGCCGCCTGCTGCCGCGCACTCCGCTGAAGGTGCCACGCCCCTTTCGTCTACCACGCTGGCCACCTTGGAAGCGACGCCGCATGATGCCACGCGGGCCGCTGAAGGTGCCACGCCCTTTCCGTCACCACCATGGGCCACCTTGGAAACGACGCAGTCTGCTTCCTCGCGCGCCGCTGAAGGTACCACGGCCCTTAGACGGCCACGCGGGCCACCTTGGGAGCGACGCCGCCTGCTATCGCGCGCGCAGCTGACGGTGCCACGCCCCTTCCGTCTGCCATGCTGGCCACCTTGGAAGCGACGCCGCCTGCTGCCGCGCACGCCGCTGAAGGTGCCATGCCTCTTCCGCCTACCACGCGGGCCACCTTGAAAGCGATAACGTCTGCTGACGCGCTCGTCGCTGAAGTTGCCACACGCCTTCCGTCTGCCATGCGGGTCACCTTGGGAGCGATGCCGCCTAAGGCTGCGCGCACCGCTGAAGTTTCCACGCCCTTACTGCCCACCACGCGGGCCATCTTGGAAGCGATGCCGCCAGCTGACGCGGGCGCCATTGAAGGTGCCGCGCCCCTTCCGTCTGCCATGCGGGCCACCTTGGAAGCGACAACGCCTGCTGCCGCGCTCGTCGCAAAGTTGCCACACCCCTTCCGTCGACCACGCGGGCCACCTTGGAAGTGACGCCGCCTGCTGCCCCAAGTGCCGCTAAAGGTGCCACGCCCGTTCTGTCTGACACGCGGGCCACCTTGGAAACGACGCCGTCTGATGCCGCGCGCGCCGCTGAAGGTGCCACGCCCCTTATGCCCGCATCGCAGGCCACCTTGGGAGCGACGCCGCCTGCTGCCACGCGCGCCATGAAGGGGCCACGCCCCTTCCGTCACCACCGCGGGCCTCCTTGGAAACGACGCCGTCTGCTGCCGCGCGCGCTGCTGAAGCTGCCATGCCCTTTCCGTCTGCCACTCTGGCTACCTTGAAAGCGACGCCGCCTGCTGCCGCGCTCATCGCTGAAGTTGCCACCCCCTTTTCCGTCTGCCACGCGGGCCACCTTGGGAGCGATGCCACCTAATGCTGCGCGTGCTCTGAAGATTCCAAGCCCTTACCGCCCACCACGCGGCCCACCTTGGAAGCGACGCTGCCTGCTGCCGCTCGCTGCTGAAGGTGCCACGCCCCTTCCGTACGCCACGCGGGCCACCTTGGAAGCGACGCCTCCTACTGCAACAAGCGCCGCTTAAGTTGCCACGGTCCTTATGCTTGCCACGCGGGCCACCTTGGGAGCGACGCAGCCTTATGCCGCGCACGCCGCTTAAGGTGCCATGCCCTTTCCGTCTGCCATGCTGGCCACCTTGGAAGCTACGCCGCCTGCTGCCGCGCTCGCCGCCGAAGGTGCCACGCCCCTTCCGTCTGCCACGCGGGCCACCTTGGAAGCGACAACGCCTGCTGCCGCACTCGTCGCTGAAGATGGCCACACCCTATCCGTCTGCCATCGGGCCACCTTGGGAGCGATGCCGCCTAAGGCTGCGCGCGCCGCTGAAGGTGCCATGCCCCTTTGGCCCGTCACGCGGGTCACCTTCGAAGCGACGACGCCTGCTGCCGCGCGCGTCGCTGAGGTGCCACGCCCCTTCTGTCTGCCACGCGGGCCACCTTGGGAGCGACGCCGCCTGCTGCCGCGCGCCGCTGAAGGTGCCACACCCCTTCTGTCTTTCATGCGGGCCACCTTGGGAGCAATGCAACCTAAGGCTGCGCGCGCCGCTGAAGTTTCTACGCCCTCACTGCCCACCACGCGGGCCACCTTGGAAGCGATGCCGCCTGCTGCCACGCGCGCCCTAGTAGGTGCCACGCCCCTTCCGTCTGCCACGCGGGCCACCTTGGGAGCGATGCCGCCTAAGGCTGCGCGCGCCGCTGTAGGTGCCACGCACCTTTGGCCCACCAAGTTGTCCATTTTCGAAGTGCCGACGCCTGCTGCCGCGCGCGCCGCTGAGGTGCCAAGCCCCTTCCGTCTGCCACGCGGGCCACATTGGAAGCGACACCGCCTGCTGCGGTGCGCGCCTCTGAAGGTGCCACGCCCCTTCCGCCCACCACACGGGTCACCTTGGAAGCGACGTCGCCTGCTGCCACGCGCGCCGCTAAATGTGCATTGTCCCTTCCGCCAGCCACATTGGCCACCTTGGAAGCGACGCCGCCTACTGCCATGCACGCTGTTGAAGGTGCCTAGCCCCTTCTGCCCACCACGCGGGCCACCTTGGAAGCGATTGCGTTTGCTGCCGCGCGTGCCGCTGAACGTGCCACGCCCCTTCTGCCCGTCACGCGGGCTACCTGGGAAGCGATGCCGCCTGTTTGGGCATAGTGCTAGAACGTGTGGTGGTTTGGATATTTGAATTTGGCGCCATCGATCGTGAGTGCGCCACTGTGGCGGCCATCTTGTTCAGCAGTGCCATCTGTAAATAGTTTCGTCAGTCTTTTACCGTTTCTCCGCGTTGCTGGGCGTCATGCAGCTAAACTATTAGTTTCAATTCAGTTTTGTGAACATTTTTTGGTCCTCCGGGCCGGATATCTGTATGTTTGAGCCAGTTTATTCGGTGGATCGCATAAACAACGTAAAAGCCATTCAGATATCGGTCTTCTTTGTTCAAAAATTGACATGTGCAGTACCGTTACGAATCGCGTGCGTGACTTTATCCGGGACTATAGTGTTGTGCTATCAAGAAAATATCAGTGTATACGCAAACACTGTATTATTTGAGCTCATAAATGTACTTTACGTAATTTTGATTGCGTGCAAGCGATTATAGGCAACACGTGTGGTTTTAGGTTAGGCCTAGGTTACCTATCTTGCATTGGTTCGTGTATTGCCGGTGCGTCCGAACGTCTGCAAGACCGTTACTTAAAATGTCAAATCAAGCCAAAACACGTTTGCGCCTCGTTAAGTGCCGCATTACAAGACTTCTGACGCTCGCCGACGAAGTCGAGCGCAACCCGAGTCGCGCGGGACTTTTCAAGGCCACGTGTACCGATTTACACCAATTGAAGACAGACTTTGAAGAAAATCACATGCAACTTGCTATTCAAGCTACAGAGACCGAGTCGTTAGTGGAATCTGAAGCCAGCGAAAGGGAACTTGAGGAATTTGATGAAGCCTACTATAGGATACAGGAAGTATTTAACAAGATCACTGTTAACGAAACAGGCCAGAACAAACAACGCAATCAAATTGCCAAGACATCTTCGAACGTTAAGTTGCCGAAGCTGCAGTTGCCAGAATTCAAGGGTCTCTTGACTGACTGGCCCACATTTTATGACCTTTTCACATCCTTGGTGCATAATAATGAGGGCCTGTCAGATGTGGAGAAACACCAATACCTTCTGACATCACTATCAGGTGAGCCATTTAATCTAATAAAGACACTCCCACTGTCTAAGGAAAATTATATTCTGGCATGGCAAACTTTGGTAGATAGGTATCACAATGTCCGGGCAATTGCAAACATGCATTGGGACAAGATTGTGCAACTTCCTCGTCTGTCAATTGTTGCGCCTGACAAACTGAGAAATATGGTAGATGTTCTAAAGGAGAATCTGGGTGCCTTGAAAGTTCTGAAGTTGCCTGTTACTGAATGGAGCTTTGTGTTGCTGAATCTAATGTTACCAAAGCTTGATCCAGATACAAGAAATCAGTTTGAAATAGCACACAAAAATGTTCAAATGCCCACATTTAATCAATTGTTAGAGTTCGTGGAGCTGCAGTCTAAGGCCCTGATGATGTCAAATCACACTCCAGCTGTAGTGCCTGACGCACGCCCTTTTCCAAAGAGGTCACTGCCTAAAAACCCAAATTTTAAATCCTCATTTCTAGTGACAGCAGAAGCAGAGCCCTGTAGTGCCTGTGGAGACATGCATGGACTTCACAAGTGCCCTGTTTTTACGGGTCAGTCAAGTGATGACAGGATAGAGTTTGTACGTAGGAAGATGCTGTGTTTTAACTGCTTACAAGGTCACAGAGTGAAGGATTGTAGGTCAAGAAGAAACTGTTATCACTGCGGCAGGAGACACCATTCTCTCCTTCACACTGCGGTTCCCAATCAAGAAGTGAAACTACCTGCAGGTGAATCCATCCAAGAGATTACTATGCCACAAGCAAGTCACAAGGAGGATGCTGCGACAGTGGTATCGCTAACTTCTTCAACTGCAGTTTCAACCACTGTCGTTCTAGGTACTGCTATGGTACGAGTTCAGGATGCAAGTGGAATGCTGCAAAATGTTAGAGTACTACTCGATTCAGGATCGCAGAGCTCATTTATTACCGAAGAATGTGTTCATAGGTTGGGGCTAAAGTGTCGAAGGGCTAAGGTTCCTGTTGTGGGTCTGGCTCACTCTGTTGTTGTTGCTAACAGTGGTGCAGTTACTTGTTTTCTAACATCATGTAAGGGCGTAGGAACTGACGTTGTTACTGATGCTTTAGTGTTGAAGAACATAGCTGCCAATTTACCCACCATTCCCCTTCCCCACCATGTGAGAGACATGTATCGACATCTGGAACTAGCGGACCCATCTTTCGATACTCCAGGAGCAATTGATATCCTTCTTGGTGCTGATGTATATCCAGACGTGTTTGATGGTGGGCGGTACCAGCCTTCGAAGGGAGTTCCTGTAGCGTTGCACAGTATATTTGGTTGGGTTATTATGGGTAAGGTGACTCAGGTTGCAGATACTTCCAGTAGTGGTGTTGTCTCAATGTATGCGTCATCGGATACAGCCCTAACAGATACCATCCGCAAGTTCTGGGAGACCGAGGAGTTACCATCTGTCCAGCATTCCAGCCTAGAAGACACAAAATGTGAGAATCATTTTGTTGAGACTCACTCACGAAACCTCGAAGGAAGATATGTACTGAGACTACCATTTAAGGAGAGAGACCCAGATTTAGGAGATACACGTAGTCATGCAGTTAAGAGGTTACGTCAGTTGGAATCCAGACTACATCACCAACCGGAAGCCTATACCGAATATTGCAAGTTCCTCCGTGAATATGAGCAACTGGGGCACATGCATTGTCTAGATAATGCAACTGGTCAGGAACGTCGTTACTACATCCCTCATCACTATGTGTGCAAGGAATCCAGCTCAACAACAAAGTTACGAGTGGTGTTTGATGCCTCAACTCGCTCCACTTCAGGGAAGTCACTCAATGATGTTTTGATGACTGGACCCAAGCTTCAAAATGACATTGTGGACATAATCACTCACTTCCGTCTTCACCGTGTGGTATTAACTACAGACATCTGCAAAATGTATCGTCAGGTTCTCGTGCATCCAGACGATGCACCATACCAGGTAATTCTGTGGAGGGAGAACCCTGACCAACCAATACGTGAATTCCAACTTGACACTGTCACTTACGGAGTCTCAGCTGCTCCATTTATGGCGATGAGAGCCTTACAGCAACTTGCAATGGAAGAGGGTCCTCTGTATCCGATGGCAGCAAGGGTTGTGATGGATGACGTGTTTGTAGATGACATTGTGACTGGTGCAGCATCAGTCACAGAAGCTCTCGCGTTACAGCAAGAATTAATAAATCTCCTGAAACAAGGTGGTTTTGAACTAAGAAAATGGTCCAGTAATAGTAAGGCAGTTTTGGATGCAGTTCCAGAAGATCACCGGGAGAGTCCACTTAGTTTTCATGGTAGCAATGAAGTTATTAAGGTACTTGGTCTTCAATGGGATTGGAAGGCAGACGTTTTCTCATATCATGTTCAGCATGCCAGTGCAACAGTCACCAAGAGAACCATCCTTTCAGAAATTGCTAGGTTATACGATCCGCTAGGGTGGATTACTCCAGTCATCATTCGAGCCAAAATCTTTCTCCAAAGGCTTTGGTTACTGGGAGTTTCTTGGGACGACACCCCACCACTAGACTTAGTTGCTGATTGGCAGGTTTTCATTGGCCAGTTGGATGTCCTAAGCAAGCTGTCCGTACCTCGTCTTGTTTCTGCACCACAGTCAGAATACCAGCTCCATGGTTTTAGTGATGCATCCAATGAAGGTTACGCAGCTGTTGTGTATTTGCGGACTTCTAGCCACGGTGAAACAAAATCACATTTGCTTCTCGCCAAGTCACGTGTTGCACCACTGAAGACCGTCACACTTCCGCGACTTGAATTGCAGGCTGCACTCTTGCTTATCAAATTGATTGAATCACTGATCACAACACTGTCCGAGCGAATCCATATAAGTTGCATTTATGCATGGTGTGACTCGACCGTAGTGCTTGCTTGGATTAAGATTCCGCCACATCGGCTGAAAACATTTGTGGCGAACAGAGTTTCTCGTATTCAGGAGAGCAAGGTTCCGGTTCACTGGAGACATATTTCCTCTGCTGAAAATGCTGCAGACTGTGCATCAAGAGGACTCTCACCCAAGGAGCTTCTAACACACCCACTTTGGTGGACTGGGCCAAGTTGGTTGACAGCAGAGGTGGATTTATGGCCCAGTCAAGGATATACCAGTTCAGAGGAAGGTAAAGAGGAGTTGAAGGCAATCACGCTAGTCTCATTGGTTGGTCAGTGTATACCGAACATTCTTAACATCCTTTGTAGGTTTTCGTCCTGGTCACGACTGCAAAGAGTACTTGCGTACGTGTTGAGATTTGCATTAAATTTAAAGGTTTCAAGGGAGTTGCGACACACAGGTCCTCTCACTGTAGCAGAAATTGACGCTGCCAAGAAGGTGTGTTTGAAGCAGCTTCAGCAAGAGAATTTCAAATTAGAGTTTGATTGTTTGGCTGCAGCTCGCGAATGTTCTTCTGGAATTAAAAGACTACAGCCATTCATTGACGCTGATGGGATCATCCGTGTAGGTGGACGCCTGCAGAATTCACATGTAGCCTATGAAATGAAACATCAAGTCCTGCTTCCCAAAAGGAGTTTTGTGACAGAAATGATTATTGACTACTATCATGTCTTACACCTTCATGCTGGCCCCAGTGCCACACATGCTGCAATTCGGTGTGAGTACTGGATAGTGGCAGGTAGAGGAGCTGTCAAGACTAGGATACACGCTTGTGTAAAATGTTACAGATTCAGAGCCACCAATGTGCAGCCATCCATGGGAAATCTTCCACCAAGTCGAGTGCAACAAACAAGACCATTTCTGAATGTGGGTGTTGACTATGGGGGCCCTTTCCAAGTCAGGCTTTCGAATGGTCGAAACAGTCGTTCATCCAAGGCCTACCTGTGCTTATTCATATGCTTAGCAACTAAGGCAGTACACTTGGAAGTTGTTTCATCATTGAGTACCACTGCCTACTTAAATGCCTTTTTCAGATTCGTGGCTAGGCGTGGACTCTGTAAGGCTGTTTTTTCAGATTGTGGAACCAACTTCATAGGGGCACGTCGCTACTTCAATGACCTTCAAAGGTACCTGAGGAACACCTCTAACTGGCATTGTGTGGCAGACACTCTGGCTACTCGTGGGATTCAGTGGAACCTCAATCCTCCATCTGCGCCACATTTTGGAGGCCTGTGGGAGGCAAGCATCAAGTCTGCGAAGTACCATCTCAAGAGAGTCGTTGGCCAGCAGATACTCACGTTTGAAGAGCTGTCGACTTTGTTCACTCAAATTGAAGCTGTCCTCAATTCACGTCCACTCTGTGCCATTTCATCAGATCCAAATGACGTGGAGGCCCTTACGCCAGCACATTTCCTTGTTGGCACTTCTCTGACATCTCCTCCAGCTGCAGACCTCACGGAAATTCAGACCAACAGATTAGACAGATGGCAGCTGGTACAAAGTGCATCACAGCACTTCTGGCAGCGGTGGCACAAGGAATATTTGCACACACTACAACCACGTGGCAAGTGGACCAAAAGCGAAGGTGACCTGCAGGTTGGTGACCTTGTCCTCATCAAAGAAGACCACCTTCCACCCCTGCAGTGGCAACTCGGCCGCGTCGCAACCCTACATCCTGGTCAGGATGGTGTGTCAAGAGTAGCTACTATCAAACAGCAGCATCGAGTGGTGAAGCGGCCAGTGATAAAATTGTGTCGGTTGCCATTCAACTAAGAACCAGTGTAGTGAAACATAAAAAATGTTATTTTTGGTGGGCGGTATGTTTGGGCATAGTGCTAGAACGTGTGGTGGTTTGGATATTTGAATTTGGCGCCATCGATCGTGAGTGCGCCACTGTGGCGGCCATCTTGATCAGCAGTGCCATCTGTAAATAGTTTCGTCAGTCTTTTACCGTTTCTCCGCGTTGCTGGGCGTCATGCAGCTAAACTATTAGTTTCAATTCAGTTTTGTGAACACCGCCTGCTGCTGCGCGCGCCGCTGAAGGTGCCACGCCCCTTCCGTCTGCCACGCGGGCCACCTTGGGAGCGATGCCGCCTAAGGCTGCGCGCGCCGCTGAAGGTACCACGCCTCTTCCGCCTGCCACGCGGGCCACCTTGGAAGCGATAGCGCCTGCTGCCGCGCTCATCGCTGAAGTTGCCACACCCCTTCCATCTGCCACGCGGGCCACCTTAGGAGCGATAACGCCTGCTGCCGCGCTCGTCGCTGAAGTTGCCACACCCCTTCCGCCAGCCATGTGGGCCACCTTGGAAGCCACGCCGCCTTCTGCCACGCGCGCCGCAGAAGGTGCCATGCTCCTCCGTCACCACCGCAGGTCACCTTGGAAAAGACGCCGTCTGCTGCCATGCGCGCCTTTGAAGGTGCCACGCCCCTTATGCCAGCCACGCGGTACACCTTGGAGCGACGCCGCCTGCTGCCGCGCGCGCCGCTGAAGGTGCCACGTCCCTTCCGTCTGCCACGCTGACCACCTTGGAAGCGACGCCGCCTTCTGCCACGGGCGCCGCAGAAGGTGCCATGCCCCTCCGTCACCACCGCGGGTCACCTTGGAAAAGACGCCGTCTGCTGCCGCGCGCGCCGCTGAAGGTGCCACTCCCCTTATGCCGGCCACGCGGTACATCTTGGAGCGACGCCGCCTGCTGCCGCGCGCGCCGCTGAAGGTGCCACGTCCCTTCCGTCTGCCACGCTGGCCACCTTGGAAGCGATGCCGCCTGCTGCCGCGCGCGCCGCTGAAGGTTCCACGCCCCTTCTGCCCGTCATGCGGGCAGCCTGGGAAGCGATGCCACCTGCTGCCGCGCGCTTAGCTGAAGGTGCCACGCCTCTTCCGTCCACCACGCGGGACACCTTGGAAGCAATGCCGCCTGCTGCCGCGTGTGCCGCTGATGGTGCCACGCCCCTTCTGCCCGTCACGCGGGCCACCTTGGAAGCGATGCCGCCTGCTGCCGCGCGCGCCGCTGAAGGTTCCACGCCCCTTCTACCTGTCACGCGGGCCACCTTGGAAGCGATTCCGCCTGATGCCGCGCGCGCCGCTGAAGGTTCCACGCCCCTTCTGCCCGTCACGCAGGCCACCTGGGAAGCGGCACCGCTGTTTGACGTTGAAGGCGCCGCGACGCTGCATTCGCCGCCCACCTCGGCATGGATTGGGGTTGTTGACATTGTTCCTCTGAGCGCAGATTCTCATGTGGTGTCGGCGTCCGCCATCTTGGATCGTGACTTCACGGCGGCTATCTTGGATGATCGTGACCTTGACCTTTGACCTTGACTCCAGCGGCCATATTGTATCCGCCATATTGGATCCACAATATTGAAATCGAGTGCCCCACTCATGATGAAATTTTCGTAATGTCTGCCATATTTTATTTTTTCCTGTTCCACTTGGATGCCATCGAGTTGGTTTCTGGTGTTTTGTTCCTAGAGAGCGCCAGCGTCGCTCGTGTGCTCCTGATTATTCTTGTCAAATATAATAGTGGTTTTCTCAGTGTGCTCCCGATTATTTTTGACAATATTATGGTGGTTTTCTCCGTGTGCTCCTGATTATTCTTGTCATTATTTTGTTGGTTTTCTCAATGTGCTCCTGATTATACTTGACAATATTTTGATAGTTTTCTCCAAGTGCTTCTGGTTATACTTGACAATATTTTGATTGTTTTCTCCAAGTGCTTCTGGTTATACTTGACAATATTTTGATGGTTTTCTCCAAGTGCTTCTGGTTACAGATGAGCAATTTATATCTGCATGAAGGATTTTTTACTTAATGAGTCATGTCGTTTTATTCAAGGTTACATTTAATTAGCGAATTTATGCTACTTAATCAACACTTTCAAAAATTTTATCAGGTTAAATTAAAAAAAATAACAACTATTACTCAGTCAAATAATAATAAGCTCTGAGAAATCTGTGAAACAATAACTGGAAGAACAAACTTCCTTCTCCTTGGAGTCTAGCAAAGCCATCCTTTTTTTTTTTTGTGATCGTTTCTGAACATCCCGCATCCCGCATAAAAGAAATAAAAATGTTGTTTACCTGCAAGTGACACGTGGCGTCATCTGTTGTTGAAAAGCAGAACTACTTACAAAAAGTACCTTTGCATGGGATAACTTAACTCTCGCTGACGAAATATTTAAAAAATTATATTTAAGTAATGGATTAAATTTTAGAAACTCTTAGTTTGCATTTGCCATTAGTCGTAGAAGCTAACATGTACCCTGGTCCGATGTCTGTAGCTGTATCAAAACGTCATCACTGTAGATACTGTAGCAAGGTATTTGCCTTAAGAAAGAATGCTAAACGACATGAGAGAAGCGAGTGTAATTTGGGTCCTTGTCAAAAACCATTTCATTGCAGTCAGTGTCAGGAATCCTTTGGAAGAAGATATTACTTGGATAGACATTGTAAGACCTGTACAACTCACTTGAATAAAGATAACGAAGACTGGGCTACAACATCGCGGAAGAGGAACGAAGGCGAAAAAGCTAATACTTAAAATACTGATCTAGATCATGATAAAAATTTAAAATTTAAAACAAACGAAGAAAGTTGCGACCACATTAGAAATGAAAATATATTTACACCAATATCTAGTAGTCTCCATGAAAATGTGAAAGATGGAGAACCACCTGAAGCTTACAAGGCCGAAGACTTTGATGAATCATCTGAAGCTAGCATGATTGAAAATTGTGATGACACATCTGAGGCTGGCATGATCGATGACTGTGCTGACACATCTAATGCTGAAATGATTGAGTACTGTACTGAATCACCTAAAGCAAGCAAGATCGAAGACTGTGATGGCGGTCTGAGACCAAAAAGATGGAAACGACGTAATAAAATTAATTATCCTGATCAAGTTTGTGATACTGACACGATTGAAGACTGTGGCGACACATCTGAAGCTGACATGAACGATGACTGTGCTGCCACATCTAAGGCTGACATGATTGAGTACTGTGCTGAAGCACCAAAAGCATGCAAGAGCGAAGACTGTGATGGTGGCCTGAGACCAAAACGATGGAAACGTCATAATAAAATAAATTATCCTGATCAAACTTGTGATAATCACTGGCTCGATGACGAGAGTGACCTTGTGGTTGGCGTTAAAACGAAAGAGACCAGAGATAATTATATTTATTATAATCATGCAAGGAAGATAAACGTAGCAGAAGAGATTGATTATACATCATGGGAAGATCCTAACATATTGGTTGACAGGCTAAGACTACTACATGGTTCGCTATGTGCAGGAAACTATTCGAACAACGAAGAAATATCATTCATACAAAGAACTAAGGGGAGCTGGCTACATACAATAATGGCTTAAATTATATGTATGTGTATAAACTTAAAGATAAATTAATATTTTTTTCCAAGATGGTATCTATCATTTCTCGAAATCTGATTTCAAAATAAAACTTATAACTTAAAGGTGTAAAAAACGTCACCACTGCCATTCAAAATGTATACTAATAAAGACATGCAAGTAGACATGCCAAGTTTGATAAAAGAAAACTAATTGAAATCAGTTGGAGTCAATGACTGATGGAGCTTTGGGCACATTTGGAGCTTTTGGAGCATTTGGAGCTGTTGGAGCATTTGGAGCCTTTTGGAGCATTTGGATCCTTTTGGAGCATTTGGAGCATTTTGGAACATTAGGAGCAATTGGAACCTTTAGGAGCATTTGGATCCTTTTGGAGTCTTTCGGAGAATTTGGAGCCTTTTGAAGTCTTTTGGATAATTTGGAGCCTTTTTGAGCTGTTGGAGCATTTGGAGCATTTTGGAGCTTTGGAGCTGATGGAGCATTTGGAGGCTTTGAAGCATTTGGAGCCTTTTGGAGCATTTGGAGCTAAAGACATTTTTATTTTTCTTAAGGATATCAGGTAGAACATAATCAATCAGATTACTGATGAAGTAACAACGTACGGACCTTTAAATTATAACATGTGGCTGAACTGTTTATATGGTAAATCGTATCCGTTCGAGGACCTAGAAAGGAAGTCCTCTCAAGACATCGACCTTTACAATTTTACAGTTCTGACGATGTGAAGCAATCTGTTAAACATGGTATCCAGGAACTCTGTCAAGAAGAGGAGGACTATGTCAGTAACGGTTCTGGTTGGTCTCTGTCTAGTACAAACCGATTGGAGCTAAGAATTAGTGATTTCGCACCTATGCAGGACTTAATGATTATAAGATCGCTGGCTTTCACAAGTTATCCTGTATTGGAATAGAAATTATGGAATAAATATTATGTTTGTAAAATAACTTGCGGTGTTTTATTTCTCGAACCTTACACTTTTCTGGTATTTAAATTAAATTATTTTGCTTTGTCCAGGATCGTGCCAAGGACCTTAGTCGATCTAATTAATCAATATATTGTTTGCAAATTTATTAATGAATTTTTAAAATTTTCCTGAATTTCTAGGTTAATTATTACGAATTTCCAATTTGGTCTTGATGGCCTATAGGATGATGGTAGTAAAGATTTAAAGTCTCTTTAAGAATTTTGAACATGGTTTATTGAAATTATTATTTTTTACATAAAATTAAATATTATTACATCGATCGAGTATCGAACCAAGGACAGGAGCTGATCGAATCAATCTGTAAAATGATTGTCAATTTGTTTGGTGAATTTTGGAATTTTTTCCGTATTTCTAGCTAAATAATTACACAATTTCTAGATGGCGTCCATATGACAAGATGACAGGTGTCAATGTAATAATAAGTGATTACTGCACTCTAGCGGGTAAGAATTAAACTAACATGGCGTCAGCGCACTCTAGCAGTCGATATCAAGATGGTGGCTTCCAGCAGATGAAGACAAGATGGCGGAAATGACGTCATACCAGGTGAAGGTATATATCTCGATATAAGTGGTGGGGGGAGTCTGTCTGCCAGCGGCTTCCTTGGAGTAAGATTTTATTTCGATTTATATTTTTTTGCCCTCACCGGGTTCGAACCGAGGACTCCGAGCTCCATCTCGAAAAGTATGTTTTTTTTTAAATGTTTTATTAAATTTTTATTAATTGAATTTTTTATAAACTTAAAACTTTTTTTCATTAAAATCTGATGATAAAAAAAGATTTTCAAGATGGCGGCCGTAACGGAAATTGCAACGGTGACGTCATAATCCAAGATGGTGGACATTATCCTGGATGACATCAGAGGCTTATAGGAGGCTGTAGACCTGGATGCTTAAGCCTCTTAGGAATTTTCGTGGTTTCTAAGGCAAAACGACTCTTGAGGATTTTTTAAATCCTCATTTTTGAATTGTGGAATTTTTTGAGAATTTTTGGCGGTTTTTTTTTTCCAGAAAAATTGAAATTTGTTGAAATGGAGGAATTTTAGGTCAATTTTCCCGAATTTGGCAAATTGGACAATTTTGAGGGTCAAAAGTCAAGGTCAAGGTCAAAGGTCAAGGTCAGACTCATCCAAGATGGCCGCCGTGACGTCACAATGTAAACAATCTTCAATCTACACCCTGGACTCTGTGCCCGGACCGGATGTTTTATACTACTAGCGACCAAAAACTTAGGCCCGCCTACATCAACCAGTTATGGCACACCAGCTTTGGTTTTCTATGGCCTGCGAACAATGTCCTGTTGTGGCCTGCAAGCAAACGCCTGCCAAATCCCATCAGCAACAGCTTAATAATGTTCCACCAGCAATGGTTTGCTAAGGCCCACCTACAATATCCTGCTATGACCTGCCAGCTAATTTGTGCTAGGGCACAATAAATATTCCTGCTAAGCCCGCTAGCAACATCCTGCTAAGGCCCGACAGCCACCGCCTGCTATGGTCGTCAGCTTTGGTTTTCTGTGGCCCACCATCAATGTTATGTTGTGTCCTGCTAGCAAAGTACTGCTAAAGCCCTCCAACAAGGTCCTGCTAAGTCCTGCCATAAATAGCATGCTATAACACACCAGCAATATTATTCTAAGGCCTGCCTGCAACGGCTTGTTAATGTCCCGCTAGCAATGGTCATCTATAGGCCGGAAATAATATCTTGCTAAGGCCCGCCAGCCATTACCTGCTATGGTCCACCAGCAAAATTCTGCTTAGACCCGCAAACTACATCCTCCCAGGCACACCTGCAACATCCAGCTATGGTCCGCCAGAAACGGCCTGGTATGGCCTGAAAGCAAAGTTTTGCTTTGGCCCACCAGCAATGTCCTACTGTGGCCCGCCAGCAATGACCTACTTAAACACCGCCAACAACGTCCTGCTAAGGCTCGCCAGCAATAGCCTGCTAAGACATCCCAGCAAAGTAATGCTAAGGCCCATAACTAACGGAATGTTAATGTCCCGCTAGCAATGGTGTCTCAACCTCGACAGCAACAGCCTGCTATGGCCCGCCAGCAGTGTATTAATGTATTGATGTGGCCCGTTAGCAACGTCCTCCTAAGGCCCGCAAGCAAAGCCTGTTAATATCCCGCCAGCAATGGCCTGCTATGGCCCGCAGAAACGGACTGGTATGTCCTGCAGCAACGGCTTTTTATGGCCCAGCAGCAAAGGGCAGCTATTTCCCCCAGCAATGTCCTTCTAAAGCCCGTAAACAACGTTCTACTATGACGCACCAGTAAACGTCTTCTATGGCCTGCCAGCAAGACCTGGCAGTAACGGCATGTAAGACCTGCCAGCAACAGCCTGCTATGGCCCACCAACAACTATCTGCTATGGCCCACAAACAACTACCTGCTATGGCAAACCAACAACGTCCTTTTAAGACCCACCAAAAACTAATTTATGTGTTGTCTGTAGCGTATGTGATTTATGTTTAGTATGTGGCATCTGTAGCATATGTGTCGTCTGTAGTGATGTGGCGTCTGTATAGTTTGTGCTGTCATTAATGTCAGTTGAATCTTCTTGATAGTTCACGCGATATCAGTGTCGTAACTTTTAACTCTCAGAAAAAAGTAAGTTACGATTGAAGCAAAGATGTTTAGATTTATCAATAGGGACAAGCAGCAATTTATTAGTTCTTAAAACTCTATTCATTTAGTGAAACTCTTCGTTTTTTTAGCAGTCGCTGATTAGTCTTCCTATTCTTTATACGCATTTTGGAAAATTGTTTATTTGTTTTTATGCTAAGGCCATCAATGAATACGTCTTAAAAATTTTATATTTATTAGAACATGTTAGTTTAGACAGTGAAATATTTAAGAAGGCATGTTGTTATTTAATATAATGAGAACATGTCAATTTTCTTAGTATTTTTTAATTTGTGTACACTGAGATGTATTTATAAAAAGTATATTATTTATAATATTTTAAATACCTAATTCCAAAGCCAACTTTTGCGATCAGATTCAATTTATTATTTTATCTTCTAAAAATAAAATATTATATATATAAAAAATTAAGAATTTAACCTTTTTTAGATAACAAAGAAAAAAATCTAAGTTGTCACGAAGAAAGTATGTTTTTTACAAATTTTAATTTATTAAATATTAGTTTAACTCAACAGTACAATGATTAAATCGTTTCTGCTAACTACAATTCTTACTATAGCCAACTAACAAAAATAGTGTTAATCATTGTGCAGTATCATTTAATAATGTAACATAGCAGATAAATATAAAATTAAAGTTATCTTCTTAATAATATTTTTGTGCGAGAGTATATTTTGTTATTTATTTCAAAATATTAGCTATATTTTTTAGTAAAATTTAGTGCGATCATAGAAAGAACAATTTTTCTAAAAATAAAATGTTTTCATTCGGTTGAGAGTTAGCACTTGGCGGGCCGCGGGCCACATACTCCCGCTGTCGGTCCGCAAGACACGAGCGTAGGCCATCGGTGGTTCATATGTGCAGTCACAGATTTCAGCTGACAGCGCTTAGAAGTCAAAGTGTTCTCGCTAAAAAAATATCCAATTTGCCTACATATTTTTTAATATTATTTGATAATTTTAGATTTTTAATTGACATTTTAAAAAAAAATTAGTGTTTGCATCAATAGTTACACATTTTATTTATTAATCAGTGTAGATTTCATATAATTCATGAAATATTGTATTAAAAACTCAACATACATTCAAATGTACCTGGATTTCCAGGAAAAAAAGCTGGCTTTCAAAAAACAACTTACTGAACTACGTACTCTCTGTGAAAAGGACAAGAGTTCTCTGCCTGTAAATTCCCTTATTTCGTTTGTTTCAGAACCGAGTGAGTTGGAAAATCAAGCTTTAAAATAAGTCTGTTATGGCCCACCAATAGCGGTCAGCTAAGACCGCAAACAATGGCCTGCTTTACCCCGTCAACAACGGCCTGTTAAGCCCCGCCAGCAACAGACTGTAAGTGTCCCGCCAGAAACGGTCTTCTTAGGTCCACAAACAACGTCCTGCGAATTATTGCCAGCAACAGTCTGCTAAGAACCGCTAGCAAAGTCATGCAAAGGCCGGCCAGCAACAGCCTGTTATTGTCCCACCAACAAAAGATATATTACGACCTTGCGGCCGGCATTTCTCAACGTTCCCTTCCCAATATGCGCCTTTGAAGGGTAATGTGGGAGTATCTTCCAGTTCTATTTTTAAAACATTCATAGGCTTTTTAATATACAGAACAGTTAGGGATCGCTCCCTGTTGTTGATTGGGTGGGTATTGAGCTTCGGCGCCGACCAGCGGCTGGGGCCACCAACCCAGCATAGTCACCTCGTCAGCCTCTCTACCACACTCAGCTAACCAGACAGTTGACTGTCTCCTGTGCCCTAAGACTTTATTAGCACTGCTGGCGCCTTCCCCAATCTCCCACATCACACTGGGACCCCTTAAAAAACACCCAGTAAACCCGTGGTCCGGTGGAGGCCTATCCAACCTCTGTTAGCTATCCAGGCTAGTACAGGAGCTGTGTCGTCACTACCACGTCGACTTCGGATCAGGCTAGGGAACACTTGGAGCCTACTCCATGAGTTCGGAGCACCACTACCAAGTACGAGGCCTACCCAACAAGAATCCAGGGTCTTAGAGGAAACCTCAGCTGGACACCATTCAAACTTAATGGATCCTTCCCGTACTACTACCAATTTGGCGACGATTAGGTAGACTGTTCGCTAGTTGCTAACCGACTGCCACTCTTCAAAGTTACCTGACAGGATTCCCTGTCTCCTCGGAAGACCCTCCGACCTGCCGTACCTCGGCCCAGCAGATTTACAGCCGATTAAGGCCCGGAAGTGCCTGAACTCATCCGGCGGCGATCGCAGGAAGCCCTGGCTAGAAATGACAACCACAGTGTGTATGCGGGAGGGCATCGGGGATGCCTCGGTACCTCCTCCGACCACTTGTGCCGGTTATTAATCTTGTTTCGGTTTGCTAAACCTCACCAAGGTAAATTACGGCAGAAGATTCCAGGACCTTAGGCTCAATGGCACGGCACTTTGTTGTATTGAATAAATAATGAGTAGAGAGGAAATATGCCGACTGGGAAAACTACCGAACAAAAGTTGATAACCTGTTAAGAATTTATATAGATAAGAAATTAAATAAAAAGGTTAGGTAATTGCAACATAAAATACACACTGATATCGGGTCAGCCATAACAAAACATATTTATTTAAAACACAATAAAGAGTATTAATTGAGTATTCGTACATTCAAAACAAAACGGGGCCCCAACATTTTTTACTTAGTTACATCTTCACAATATGATTAATTAGTTACATTTTTCAAAATGATTATTACTTAGTTACATTTTCAAAATAATTAACGTAAATTTAAGATACAGAAAGAATTAAAATATTACTCAGGAATTAAATGTAGATTACGATGCCAAAGGGGTAGTTTGATGAAATAGTCGTTGAAATTGCAAGATACGCGTGGCCGAAACAGGTTAACTACCCATGCTGCATGCTTAGGATTTAGTCGTCGAAAACTTTCCTGGGATATTTGTTGGCGGCTCCCATCGCCGTAGAACCACGGGACAAGCCCTGGGGTGCCCAGATGTTATGGGCGAAGCTTATGGATCACACCTCAGGCATGGGGCAGCGAGAGGTCGCCAACTCCCGGACCGCTAATGCGGTAGTAAATACACCACTTTCGACATGGATGTCGATAGATACGTGACGAGCACAAAAATTTTGATGTCTACATTATGGCTGACAAAAACAGAAAGGAAAGTGCTACCTTTTCCTTTCCAATATGAAGATGACCATAGATATGACAATACATAGAGATGAGAAACTTAAAAAGTTACACTTTCCTGCACTTAAGTGCAATAACTCAATAATTAATCTTAACCACAATATTAATATAAACAAAAGGAAAAAGGAATTTATGATGTTTAAAGTCTTTTAAAGTCTTTTAAAGTCCATATGTTTTTCTTTTAAATCCACAAATCTTAACAAAGACATAAATATCTTTTAACAAAAAAAAAGATTTTTATACAAAAACAATTATTTCTTACAAATTGATACTTAAAATAATTATTATTTCATTATTCTTCAAATAATCAAAAGTTAAAAACAATGAGTTATTAAAAAAAGATATAAAAAAAGTAGCCTCCCAGTTTGCATTTAATAAAACAACATATAAGCAATAATGGGCGCATGCCCACACAACAAGTGCACAACGGCACACACTGACTAGGGGAACGTATCACACTTAGTCGAGCAGTTTACAGCTCTTTTTTTTTAGCCCGGGTGCACCCGAACACAGGGGTGCCTTTCATGGTTCATCCATTACCATAGGTCTGATCCATTCACTATGGGGCCGTTTGGGACCGTGACGCCGGGGCTCGGCAGTTGAACCCCCCAGAAAGGTTTCTATCGCATCTGCTGTTGCCCGCAGATTAAGCCCATTCACCATTTCTGGTCCCATACATGCAATTGAGGATGCACTGCGGCAGGGTTATGACCAGAGGTTGAGGCTACCCATCCCAACATAATCACTACGATTCGCCCCCAACAGCAGTGCCCACGTAGAGGCAGAGGATTGCCACTTGGTGCGGAGAGGCTATATATTCGCATCCTTGCACCCATTCCGTGATACTAGAGCCGGCAACAGCTCCGACACCTCAAATGACAATCACCTTCCCTGCAGGGTCAAGTCCACTCCTGCCCACCAGCAACGGTCTGCTAAGGGCCTTTACCAACATCCTGCTATGGCCAGAACGCAACATTCCACTAAAACCCACAAACCACTTACTGTTTAGCCCACCAGCAACATCCTGCTATGTCCTACCAGCAATAACATGGTAAGACCTGCTAGCAAACTCCTGCTATAGCTCCCAGGAATGTCCTGCTATGGCCCGCCAATAAAGTCCAGCTAAGGCCCAGAACCATTGCCTTGCTATTGCCCGGCAGCAGCGGTATGCCATGGACTGCCAGCAACATCCAGCTAAACCCTGCCATCAACGTCATGTTAAGGCACGCCAACAACGGTCTGCTACCCACCATAAACAACATCCTGCTATAGTCCGTAAGCAAGAGCAAGATATGGCCTGCAGCAATGGTCTGGTATGGCCCACTAGCAATGTCCTGCTGTGGCCTGCCACCAAGGGGCTTCTATCACCTGTCAACAAAGTCCTGCTTAGGCCTGCCTGCAACAGCCTGATCAGGCCCACTACAAAGTCCTGCTAAGGCCCGCAAGAAACAGAATGGTAATGTCGCGCTGATAACAGTAAGCTAAGACCCGCCATCAACATTCTGCTAAGGCATGCATGCATTTTTTTGCTAAGGCAAATCAAAACATCCTTTAATGCCCTGCCAGCTAAATTCTAGTATGGCCCGAAAAAATAATTCCTGCTAGACCCGACTGCAACATCCTGTTTTGGCCCGCCTGCAATGTCATGTTTAGGCCCGCCAGCAACAGCCTGCTATGTCCGGCAGCCACGATTTGCTATGGCCTGCAAAAACGGTTTGGTATGGCCCACTAGCAATGTCCTTCTGTAGCCCGCCACCAAAGGGCTGCTATCTCCTGTCAAAACAAGGCCTGCTAAGGCCCGCTTGAAGCAGCCTGCTTAGGCCCGTATACAAAGTCCTGCTAAGACCCGGCGGCAATGGCCTTTTAATGTCGCGCTAATAATGGTCTGCTAAGGCTCACCAGCAATTACCTGCTAAGGCTCATCAAAACATTCAGCTATGACACACCAGCAAATTCTTCTATGGCCCGCAAAAAATGTCCTGCTACGCCCGCCTTAAACGTCCTTTTTTGACTAGCCTGCAACATACTGTTTTAGCCCGCATGCAACAGCTTGCTATGGTCCACAAGCCACGGTTTGCAATGGCCCACTAGCAATTTCCTGCTGTGGCCCACAAACAATGGCCTGCTAAGTCTCTCCAGCAACAGCCTACTAAGACCCACCAGTAAAGTCCTGGTAAGGTTCATCAGCGATGACATGTTAACGTTCTGCCAGCAACCGTCTGCTAAGTTCCCACTGCAACGGCTTGATTTCACCCACCAGCAATAGTTTTATATTGCCCGCCAGCAATGTCCTGATGTGGCCTGCTAACAAAGTTCTACTAAAGCCTGCCAGCAACAGCCTTGTAATGTCCTGCCAGCAATACTCTGCTTAAGCCTGCTTATTGTGTCCTGCTGTGGGCTACCAGCAAAAATCTGCTAAGGCCTGCAAACAAATTCCTGCTAGGCCCACCAAAATATCTTGCTATGGCCCGCCGGCAACATCCTGAATAAAACCCACCAGAAAATTCCTGCTATGGTTCACAGAAACGGTCTGGTTTGAGCTGCAGCTATGTCGTGCTATGGCCCGGCAGCAAAGGGCTACTATGGCCCGCCAGAAATGTCCTTCTACGGTCCGCCAAACCCATTCTGCTATGGCCCACCAGCAAAGTTCAGCTAAAACCATGCAGCATCGGCCTGCTAAGGCAATTCAACAGGGTTCTGATATAGTCGCAGCTTGCAAAGTCCTGATAAGGCACGCTAGCAACTACCTGCAATAGCCCGCTAGAAACGTCCTGCTAAACCCGCCAGCAACGCCCTACTAAGGCCTGTCAGCAGTGTCCTAAAATAGTACGCTAGCAATGTTAATCTAATGCTCGCCAACAACGTCTATCTAAGGCCCGCCAGCAAAATTCTGCAAAGGCCCGCAAACAATTTCCTGCTAGGCCCGCCTTCAACGTCCTGCTTGGCCCGCCAGAATGGCCTGCAATGGCGAAGGCGTTGATACAAGTAGATTGAAGTAATTTAAGCAACAGCGAAGTAAATTTTAATATTACGTTAATTATATTAACACTGTTAAAAAATAATAAAATCTTAAGCCATACTTTTATACTTGTTTAAGTGATATAATTTTTTGCCTGATATTATGGCAAAGACCTTAAATAAATCTTGTAGAAAACTCTTCTTAGTATATAAGGAAATGTGAAATTTGTGTGAGCGATATAAGTAAAATAATAATTAATGTCAAAAGAGAAAGCTAATTCCTTGATGTGGTGGTGTTGGCACCTAAATTTGACAACACTTAACTTCATGATGGCCTGTTTATTATTCTTTCTAACTAATAAATAATCTTCTAGCATTAACCTTTATAAAACACAGTTTGTTTCACTAATGTATTGCCAACCAGAATAACTTGGACTTTAAAATAGACGCCTGTTCCATATATATAACCTCAATGGCTCTTACATACTGTAATTAGAAACAAACATGCCATAGAGGAATAGAGTACACAACATCGAACGCAGAACTAACAGTTTCTGAGAAAGACTGAAGTCTGGTGGTGACTACAGGAACTAAGTTCTCAATGAGATACGTCTACTATGTTAACAAGGTTCTCGCCTGGATGTGCTGCAGGTCTGCAGCTGAGTTAATACAATGCCACTCAATTTTCGGCGTATATTCAGCGCCATCCTGCCCCGCCGGTGGGGTGATAACAACAGGGCAGGAGGCAGCAGGCACATGGCAGACAGACCTGCTGTGCTGCGTGCAGACGTCATACCGCTGCCCGACAGAATCCCGGACATGACAACTGCCACTGGCACGTCTCTGCTGGGCCGCACTGCCGCCATCGCAAGTGGCCGACGTGCCCGAGGTAGGAACGATAAGGGCGAGCGCCGAGCCAAAGAGGCGCCCGACGAGCCCAAAAACACACCAACGAAACGTCGGAAGACAAAGTCAATCTTTGACAGGCTCCTCCAACTGCCACGACGATTGACATCTCATCGACGTACCCGACAAAAAAGCATGATAGAACATAATACACAGAACACTACAAATTTAACTACGCGACGTAATAAGTTAAAGCTAACTACCAAATTACAGAGCAACATATTTATCACCATTCCTTCCAGCCAAGAACACAATGAAGAATGTATTCAACAGCCAGGTATTAGTACTACAAAAATTAAAATGACCAGCAAAGAAACTAATACAGAAAGAGACTATATTGTAAAAACACATTGTTGTGAGGAATCTCAATCCATGCGGCGTTCAAGTTTGTCAACCATTAATATGGAAGATATTTATAACATGATAGGACTAACTTAAAATGAAATATATCTGCTTAACAAATATAGCCTACTCCCGGAAAGAGCTGCCTTCGAGAAGCCTACAACTATTTTTTATGAAAAATCATCCTCCATGCGGCGTTCAATTTTGTCAACCATTAATATGGAAGATATTTATAACATTATAGGACAAACTTCAAATGAAATATATCTGCTTAACAAATATAGTCTACTCCCGGAAAGAGCTGCCTTCGAGAAGCCTACAACTATTTTTTATGAAAAATCATCCTCCATGCGGCGTTCAATTTTGTCAACCATTAATATGGAAGATATTTATAACATTATAGGACAAACTTCAAATGAAATATATCTGCTTAACAAATATAGTCAACTCCCGGAAAGAGCTGCCTTCGAGAAGCCTACAACTATTCTGTATTAAAAATCATCCTCTGTATCAGCCACTACAAAGGGCAAAGACGAATTTGAAAAGAAGAACCACGACATGCCATACAAAACACCAGTTCTTCAGCAAGAAAAAATGTCCTCCAACGTCAAAATTACACCAGTGATATCGTACCCTAAGTCATTTGTAAGAAATAGCATTAGTGCTTATGAAGGCCCACCCCAGAGTATTGAAGATAGCACGAAGACTCAGTCTGAGGATGTCATGACTACGACGGCTCTAAATAATATTTCCGCCCAAGAAGCATTAAAATTATTTGAGAGCGGATACTGCTTCACCTTACGACCAACGTAAGTTAAATTCCATCATTTTAACTAATAATTAATCTATTAACTCCTCTGTCATATCGCTTACAATTTTCGTCTCGCCCTTCAAAATCGTCTTGGTTTACAGCTCAGTAACTTTATAAATTTGCACTAGGGAAAGGTTTTCGGCATATTTTTATGCCCGCATCCACTGAAATTGTTAGTTGTTTTTAAAAATAGTATTTTATTTTGTGGAATAATTGAACATACTAAATGGTGCAGCTCTTAAATGTTATAAATTTACTTATTCTTACATACATACTATTATATTTATTCAATTATTATTTTCTGTGGTGTCCCAAATCTCATTATCACGTCAAGAATCGTTTCAAGGCCAAGAAAGATTGGTTCTGAATTTAATTAGGGAATTAAAAGTGTCGTGTTTTTTGTGTTATAGGACTTATTTTTTTAAAGTTTTAAATCACTATCCAGGAGTAGCTGATATGACGTCACGAACTTGAGGCAAGGGCCTTCTGCTCGTGGCCATATTTGGATTCTATAAAAATATTTATTTGACATGTTATGAAAATGTAAATAGCTAGAGCTGGCTGTGGTTGTTTTGTAGCTGGAACTGCGTAGCGGTGTCTGTTTGCAGATAAATGTTACTCGTGCGAGGGAGAGGAGGCTACTGGGTTTATAATTCTGCACTGGCAAACTCACTTCGACCTGAGATACGTGGAGGGGTGGGCTGAGCTGTTACTATCCTGTGCGCGCGTTTAGTTTGCAAGGAAAAGGGACTGTGGGAGGCATGTATCTAAACAGAATTTATTTGTTATGGCAAGCATCGTAGCGAATTTGTTATACGGAATAGTGGTGAATAGTTTCTAAATGTCTACGTGCATAATGTCTTTAAACTTCACGTAGTAGGTATTGGAATAGTAAGCTGGAGTAGGGCTAGAAAACCATTGTTTAAATGTATGGATTATGTGATGTGGAATTTTCAAAGCTTTAGCGATGCGTGTAAAAAATGATTTTGGGAGTTGTTACAAATTAAATGTTTACTTATAGAAACTGCATGCAATGCACCTGTTGTGATAAATCGTGGGAATAAATTAGAACGTAGGCTGCGTGTAAATATAGGTGTACAATATATTTTATTAGTGTTAATAATATAAAGAAAGACCATTGGTTTTTGGCATGTTTTCCTAAATGAGTCAGAGAAACCTTGCAAGTGGCAGTTGTGCGTAAAATTTAAAATGTGGGGTTATGTACACTCAGCATAAAAAAAAACAACATAAAACTGATTTTTCCCCATAATTATGGTAAACACTTGTTTTTAATTTGTGGTAAGAATACGTTTCTTTATAGGTTACTTAAAGTTTAAAATAAAAAAATTATTTTTATTAATTATACTGTAGGTACATATTAATTATAAACGACAGGAATAAAATTTTATACTTTTTTAAAAACTGATAATTATTCATTTTCATCAGGTTTCCTGACAGGGAATAGCTACTAATAACGGGTATAACTCCCTCTTGCACACTGAAGGGCCGTAACCTTGTCAGGCAAAGAAGAAAATACATTTTAAACCTACTCCACCGGCACAGCATCCCATTCTCCATGAAGAGCAATTTGAATCTGATTTAAGTCACTAGAAGGAGGATGACGATGCCTAACACGTCTTCCTAAATTGTTCCACAAATGCTCTATCGCATTCATGTTGTAAGGTAGTGCAGGCCAGTCCAAAACTGTAACTACCTCGTTCTCCAAGTATCCCGTGACAATTCTTGCGGTTTGCGGGCGTGAAGTATCTTGCATCGCAATGAACTTTTCACCAATAAATGGAGCAAATGGAATCAAAGCCTCTAGTTTCAATTTCTTAATGAACACTCTGGGTAGTCTAAACCCCATTATCAATGAAAATAAAATCATTACGAGCGTGTAAATGTATCCCTCCCAAACCATATATGATTGCCTTCGTAAAGGCCATGATTCGCGAGAGTACATACAGCTAATTGTTCGCCTGGTCGTCTGCAGACGTTTTCTCAATCTTCGGAATGGTCAGACAGAAGCGAGACTCTTTTTATGTATTTGTTTGTGCTTTTATGCCTGACAATGTTACGGCCCGTCAGCGTGCAAGAGGGGGTAATACCCGTTATAAGGTGGCCATCCCTTGTCAGGAAACCTGATGAAAATGAAGAATTACCTATCACGTTTAAAAAGTGTAAATTTTTTATTTCTATCGTTTATAATTTATTTATACAGTTTAATTACAAAGATTCTTGTTTACGACAATCTTTGTTTAATAACATATAAAAAAACAAATACATAACAAAAATTAGGGGGAAAAAAGTTTTTAATAGAATTATGGAGTAAAATCAATGTGTCCGCTTGTTTTTCCTGCTTAGTGTGTTCGCGTTTATGTATGCCTGTGTTAAAAATGATTGGTGGATATCGAGATGTTAACAATAAATTATTTATTCCGAGGATGATAAAGGGAAAATACTGTTTTAATAAGAGGTCCAACGTATTATATAATATAAGGGGGGGGGGAGTATATACTTTCGTGTATCACAGTCACAGAGCTTCTAATTATTTTTATAAATTTAAGGAAAGAGCTTGGTTGTAACGCAAATGTGATGAAAGTAAATGAGATGAAATTCTAATTTAGATGGTCGGTCCTATGTGCGTGAAATATATGCACAGTGTCCATGTGTCTGGTTTGTAGAAGAGATGGTGATGCGTGGCTACAAATTAAATTTCAAATGCGCAGTCCTAATGTTTAAATGAGTCTGAAAAAACACAGCTGTAAATAGTAACAGGGTGTTTGTTGGGTGTAATAATTGGTTGTGTATATGTTTTTTTTGTACGTCATACGAGCTAAATGTTAGAACATGAAGTATATAACGCATTACCAATGTTGCTATATTTATGTATGTAGTGGCAAAAATAAAATCTACTATAATGGAAGGAATTGCAATAATGAAGACTTATGAAAGGGACCCCTGCGATGAAAAGCATATCCTCCAAGGCATAGTATTCCTTCAGGAATTTGCAGCGTCTGTGGCATCTATAGCTTCTGTGGTCTGTGGCGTCTGTGGCGTCTGTGGAGTCTGTAGCCTAAGTGGCATCTGTGGCATCTGTAGAGTTAATGACGTCAGTAGAGTCAATTGTGTTCGTGGCGTCTGCGGCATATGAAGTGTCGGTAGCGTCTATAGCGGCTGGAGCGACTGTGGCATATGTAGTGTTTGTACCATCTGTAGCGGCTGTAACATCTGTTGCGTACGTAGAGTCTGTGACATATTTGGCGTTTGTGGATTTTGTGGCGTTTGTGGATTTTGTGGCGTTTGTAGCGGCTGTGGCGTTTGTAGCGGCTGTGGCGTTTGTAGCGGCTGTAGCGTAAATGGCGTCTGTGTCTTAATGGTGTTTGTGGCATCTGTATAGACTCTGGCGAAAATGGTCACTTTGGCATCTGTAGATTCTGTAGCGTCTGCAGTGTTTGTGGCGTCTGTATTTCTGTGGCGTCTATAAAGTCTGTGGCATGTGTGGCGTCTGTGACATTAGTGGCGTCTGTGACATGTGTGCGTATGACATGTGGTGACTGTAACGTATGTGGGGTCTGTAGCGTATGTGAAGTCTGTAGCGTATGTGGCGCGTGTAGCTTATGTGGCGCCTTTAATGTCCGTTGAATCTTCCTGAGAGTTCACGTGATGTCAGTGCCGTAACGTTTAATCGCTCAGTGGGAAACAGGCGACGAGTCAAGCAGAAACGTTTAGCTTCATCAAAAGGTAAAAGCAGCAATTAGTCTGTTCTTAAAGCACTATTCATGTAGTGAAACTCTTCGTTTCAAGCAGTCGCTGGTTAGACCGACTATTCTTTACACGCATGTTGGAAAATAGATGATTTGTTTTTTGTTAAGGCCATCAATGAATATGTCTTAAATAGTTTTTATATTTGTTAGAACAAGTTAGGTTAGGTAGTGAAATATAAGAAATTGTGTGGTGTTATTTAATATAATGAGAACACGTCAATTATTTTTAGTATTATTTTAAATTCATGTACACCGAGAAGTGTTTATAAAATATGTGAAATATTAATAACATTTTAAATACCTAAATCCAATAGTCTTCTTTTGCAAAGAGATTAACTGTATTATTGCCTCTACAAATATTAAAAAAATATAAAAAAAAGATGAACAAATCCTTTCTTAGATAAAATTTTTTTAAGTTGTCATGATGAAAGTATGTGTTTTATAATTTCTATTTATTAAACATTATTTTAATCTTACAGTACAATGATTAATTTATTTCTGCTTACTAAAAATCTCACGTTAGCCACCTTACGAAAATAGTGTTAATCATTTTGCAGTATCGTTTAATAATATAACATAGCAGATCAATGTAAAATAAATGTTATCTTTTCAGTAATATTTTTGTGCGAGAGTATTTTCTGTAATTTATTTCCAAATATTAGCTATAATTATTAGTAAAATTAAGTGCGATCGTAGGGAAAAAAATTGTTTCTCAAAATAAAATAATTTCACTCGGTAGAGAGTTAGCACCTGGCGGACCTCAGGCCACATACTGCCCCTGCGACGGTCCGCAAGACACGAGCAACTTCTGGGAACAGGCGCTTTGTACACCGTGTGTAGGCCATCGGTGAATCATATGTGCGGATACAGGTGTCAGCTGACAGCGCTTAGAAGTCAAAGAATTCGCGCGAAAAAAAAAATCTTTAATGCAATTAATCCTCAATATTATTAAACAACATTATTTGATACATTTAGATTTCTAAAGTACATTTTTAAAAAATAATTTATAGTTATTTCATCATACATTAATCACTCTTCATTACATACAATTCATGAAATATTTGTGTAAAAACTCAATTATTAATTCATATATAGTTGGATTTTGGGTGAATAAAGCTGGCTATCAATGATCTACTTACTGAACTGTGTACTGTCTGTAAAATTAATTTTTTAACAAGAGTTCACGGCCTGTAAAATCCCTTATTTTCGTTTGTTTCAGAACCGAGTGCGTTGGGAAACCAAGCTTTAAAATAATCCAGAAGCTGGGAAGAGGTCAATCTGGGAAAGTTTATTTAGTCGGAAAGTCCCATGGAGAAGATAGTGGAGTTGCATATGCGATGAAGGTGCAAGAACCTAATAAAGAAGCCTTAAGAGAGATATGGGCATACTTACGGCTCTCCAATAGTGTCTATGCAAACCAGTTACACTATGCGTTCATCGATGAAAACTAATTTTACCTGGTTCTTAAACTGTGCATTGGGTCTCTGCACGAAGTCATGAATAACCCAAGGTTCCCTATGACGAACAAAATATTGAAGGAGCTCATGGCCGAGCTGATAGTGGGAATCGAGGAGCTACAAGAAATTGGCATTAAGCATAACGATTTCCACGAGAGAAAATTCTTGATTGAATACGACGGTCATATAGCAATTACCGATTTTAGTTTCGCTACGTCCAGTCACGTTGAGAACGAAGTGAACAACGAAATTCCATGCCTGGCAGAAATACTCTGGGAAACACTCAATAAAAAACCATACTTGCAAACACCGGAGACATATGAATTATACAGAGAACTTTCCAATTTGTGTAAAGACAGCGATATAGATAAATGTCTAAAACATCTGAAGATGCTACCATACTTCAAGAATATAATTTGGGAGAAAGTCCGAAAAAAGACCTCGACCACGCCTTTTTGACAATGCTTGCTATAAAGCCACCAACACCTATTATGCCCAGTGTCAGACGACTATTAAATGTTAAAATACTATGAAATATTAGTGCTGAAAAGACACCAGTTAAAATTTGTAACATTAAAAATAAGCCAATCGAAACAAGTCAGATATATCTAGCCTCAAGCAGCCAGTACCTTGCAAACATATATATGTAGGAAGATAGGTTATACTAAATCCTGTCAACCATGACAAAACAATACACACCAGCCATAGATTCCTAAAGTACGCCAAATAAACCCTTTCAGGACACACCACAAAATTTCTGCTAGGGCCCACTAAAAACGACTTGCTAAGACCCTCCAGCAACGTCCTGCTAACTCCCGCCAGAAACGGACTGCCAAGACATGCCAGGAACGGCCTACTATGGCCCACAAACAACATAATGTATAGGCCCACCATCAGAGTTTTTTTAAGGCCTGCCAGAAAATTCCAGCTAAAACCCACCTACAAAAACCTGCTGAGGCCCGTAAACCATGGCCTGCAATGACCCGCCAGCAGGGTCCTGATATGTCCCACCGGCAACGACTAGATATGGCCATACAACAAAGACCTGCTAAGGCCCACCAGTTACTTCTTGCTTAGGCCCAGCATTAACATGCTTCCAAAACCTGTCAGCAAGAGCCAGCTATGACCAGTTATCAACGACCTGCTATGGTTCGCCAGTAACATCCAGCTAAGGCCAAAAGCAACATCCTGCTAATGCCCGCAAGCAACTACCTGATATTACCCGCCAACAACGAGCTACTAAGGCACACCAGCAGGGTCCTGATATGGCTCACCAACAATGTCCAACTAAGGCCCTTGAGCAACTGGTTGCTAAGGCCCACCAGCAAGTTCCTGAAATTGCTCGCCAACATAACCAAATATGACCCGCCAACAAATACCTGCTAAGGACCGCCAACCAATACTTGTAAGGGTCCGCCAACAATGTCTTGCTAATAATTAGCAGCATGTCCTGCTAATGTCCTCCAGCTTCGGGCTACTAAAACCTTCCAGCAACGGCCTGCTAAGACCCACAAGCAACAGACTGTTAAAGCCCGACCTTTAAGGATTGCCAGCAAATTTCCACTTAAGCCTGGCTTCAATGTCCTGCCAAGGCCTACCATCAACAGAGTCCTGATAATACACACCAGCAATGTCCTCCTAAAGTTCGCCACCTATGTCTTGCTAAAGCTTGCCAGCCTCGACCTTCTAAGGTCCACCAAAAATGTCTGGCTAAGGCCTATCAACAGGGTCCTGATATGGCCCGCCAGAAAAGTCCTGCTAAGGCCTGCCAGAAATGGCTTGCTAAGGCCTGCCAGTAACATCCTGCTAAGACCCACCAGCAATGTCCTGCTAAGGCCCACCAACAAAGACTTGCTATTCTCTGCCAGAGAAGTCCGGCTAAGACCCACCAGATTCAGTCTACAAAGGCCTGCTAGCAACGACCTGCTAAGGCCTGCCAACAACGACCTGCTATGACCTACCAGAAAGATATGATATGGCTCGGAATAACAACTATATTTGGTTTGCTGGCATCGACCAGCTTAGATCCGCCAACAGTGTCCTGCTAAGGCCATCCAAAAACAGAATGCTATGGCCCACTAGCAACGATCAGCTATTACCCAACAGCAACGACCTGCTAAGTTCTGCCAACCCTGTCCTGCTAAGGCATGCCATTTACACCCTGGTAAGACTTACCAGCAAATTCCTGCTAAGACTCGGCATCAACATCCTGCCTTGGCCTTCCAGCAACAGCCTGCTATGGCCCGCCATCAACGACCTTATTTGGCCCTTCAGTAATGTCCTTCTGAGGTGCTCAAATAACCAGATAACGCTTGCTAGCAGGGTCCTAATATGGCTCACTAAAAACAGATATGGACCACCAAAAACGAACTCCTTAAGGTCTGCCTAAAATGTCTTGCTCTGACCAGCCAGTGGGGTCCTGATATGGCTCGCCAACTATGACATGATATGGCTTGCCAACCAATACCAGCTAAGGCCCACCAACAACATTCTGCTATGGATCGCCAGCAGGTCCTGCTAAGGTATTCCAGCTTCGGACTACTAAGGCCTGCCAGCAACGGCCTGCTAATACTAGCCAGCAACAGCCTGCTATGGCTTGCCATGAACGACCTGCTATGGCCTGCCTGAACGATCTGCTATGGTCCTCCATCAACATCCTGCTAAAGCCCACCAGCAGGATCCTGATATGGCTTGCTAGCAACGACCTGCTAAGATTCAACTGTACTGACACTTTTCCATACAGATATATTTTAATTTGTGACATTATTTTAGTAATCACTGTTAATATTTATCTATGTTTCTTTTTCAATACTTATATACGGTTCTACCATAGTCGAACGCAATGACATTTTGTCTTTGGTACAAAGGTAACAATGTAATAATAGAAGTTTGATTGATATGAACTAGATTTGTTCATTGGAAGTAAATTATAAAAAAAGGTATAAACCTGAATTAAATTGAGGAAATACTAATTAATACAGTGATATTATCGTATGTATCTGGTATGTAACCTTAAAAGGATAAAAGTTAGTACTGTTAGGGCTTCAGCCAAAGCTAGAAGTTATTAGGAGTGCTAAAGTAAGTAATGCTTATATGCATTTTATATTCATTTGATTCGTAAAAAATCTACGAGTATAATGTATAACTTATTGATTCAACTGCTTAACAATGAATTACGGTACAGTACCTCGAATAGGTGCAGATCTGGTTGTGATAATAATTAGTATCGTATGAATTTAAAAATATTTCAATAATAAAATAAATTTTAGATCAGAATAACCTACATTGTAACAAAATACACTGTAATCTCAGGGGTCTCAGTGTAGATACTTTTGAACTCCAACTGATAACGCTAGCCACACACACACACATATATACACACATATATATACATTTTCGTATTCATCTTATTTAGAAACTTTCTGTGAATTAATCTAAACATATAAATGTACAATAATTAAAACTGAAGATTTTGCTGGAAAATGACACTTGATATTTTTCTATAAGCCCCAGGCTAAATTCCTGATTATTAGCAAGAGTTAAATGCTCACGAATTAATACTTGACTTACTATTTGCAACAATAGCAAGGATATTGAATGATTTGTTATATGTTTCTTAGGTTGTAGGACTACTGATATTGTGTGGTATATTTATGAGTTAATATATGTTATTGTTGTGTTATGCATTGTATATAGAAATGAACACGCAACAATTATACCTAAATGCAAACCATATTTCATAACATTCTATTAAGTTTAAGTAAACACATTATTATTAATTCATTGTGATAACACTGGTAAACAAGGTGTATGTAACACAGATCCGAATAACATTTTTATTATGTGTTTACCTTCCTGATAACGAAATAGTTAATAAAATATAGCTATCACGTCCCATTTTTATGTTAACAACATATGGTACCATCATATTTTACCATAATATCACATTATTTCTCTATTTGAAGCTCGACAGTTGGCAACACTGCAGAAGAGGGAGGGGGCAGTTTGATGTTCTTTGTTTTCTTCTGTCACTGTCAGTGAAGTGCTGCATCTGTGAAGTGAGGTTATGTGTGTTTTCATTTAAAGTTTTGTGCGAAAATGACACCAAAGCAGCGAAGACTTTGTATAAATTCACCAGATAAGTTTTGTTATATTTGTGAATGTTATGTATTAAAATATCAAGGTAGGCATATGAATGAAGATGTAAAAAACTGTTTTTTTTTTTTGTATTTTGGATGCAAAATAGGAGACCAAGATAAACAATGGGTGCCACATAGTAGTTGTGTGAGCTGTCACGTAGGTAACACTTATTCAGTGGATGAAGGGTAACCGAAGCAGTATGCCATTTTCTGTACCTATGGTTTGGCATGAACCAACTAACCACTTTAATGACTGCTACTTTTACCTTACTAATATTGAAGGTTATTCAAAGAAGAAGAAGAACATTGACTATCCGACTGTACCTTCAGCCATTAAACCTGTTCCTCACGGTGAAGGCCTACCCGTTCCAACTCCACCTTTGAACTGGGAAGATTTTGTAATTCCAGAACTAAATGACAATGAAGACTTACATTCGGAAACTGAAGAGTTGTTGGAAAAAACCATTGATCCTACATATGTTCCTCCGTCTAGTGAGCCTCACCTTATCAAGGAAAATGAACTAAATGATTTGGCCTGTGACTTAGGCTTATCAAAGCAGCAGTCTGAATTACTAGGTTCAAGATTACAAGAGTGGAATCTTTTAGCAAAAGGCACAACCATAACGTCCTTTAGAAAGATAAATGCTAACTTCTCTGTATTTTTCAAAATTGAAGGGCCTATGTGTGTATGTTTCGACATTGTGGGGTTAATGAATGAACTTGGACTAACTCATGTTTCTACAGAGTGGCGACTTTTTATTGACTCCTCTAAGTCTAGCCTCAAGGCTGTTTTACTCCACAATGGAAATAAAAACCCGTCAATTCCAGTTGCTTACTCTGTTTCAGTAAAGGAGACTTATGACAACTTGGGTGCAGTTCTAAGGGCAATCAAGTATGAAGATTTTAAGTGGCAAATTTGTGGTGACTTGAAAGTGATAGCAATATTAATGGGACTTCAGGGTGGCTTATAAAGTATTTTTGTTTTTTGTGCTTATGGGACAGCAGGGACCAAAAACAGCACTTTGTTAAACAATCATGGCCGCCAAGAAAATCTTATACTCCAGGGGAACAAAATGTGTTAAACGATCCTTTGGTTGACCCTAAAAACGTGCTACTTCCTCCTCTGCACATTAAGTTGGGTTTTATGAAGAACTTTGTAAAAGACATGGACAGAGAGGGACCTGGTTTTAAGTACTTGTCGGAACTTTTCACAAAACTTAGTGAAGCGAAAATAAAAGAAGGTGTTTTCACTGGACCTGACATCAGGAAGGTCATACGTGATGCTGAATTTGAAAAAAAGCTAAAAAAGAAAAAAAGAATTGGCAGCTTGGAAAGCATTTGTGAAGGTGGTAAAAGGATTTCTTGGCAACAACAGAGAAGATAACTACAAGAGTTTAGTTCTTAACCTTTTGAAAACATACAGAGCTATGGGTTGCCGAATGTCCCTTAAAATTCACTTCCTTCACTCGCATATCAACTTTTTCCCGGAGAATCTTTGAGCTATAAGTGATGAACAAGGTGAGAGATTCCACCAGGATATAGCAACTATTGAAACGAGATACCAAGGCCGCTGGGATCCTGCAATGCTCGGAGATTACTGTTGGTTTTTGAAGAAGGAAGATGCCACTCCACATAAAAGAAAAAAATGAAAAAAACATGAACAAACTGTATATATTTATATATTTCAAAGATGCTATAGGTAAAATAATGTGTTTAAGTTTTTTGAAAGATAAAAAAATTAATGTGTACAATTATATAACAAATTTTTGTTTTTATAATAAGTCTGTGGCGTTATTTTCCCTATATTTACCACTCTATTGCCATTGTCTCTATAACAAAAAAACCAGACGTGTTAGATATTTTTCAGTGTCATTTTCGGATTCAGCAGGTAAAAGTACATAGGAATAAGTAAAAAGTATTCATGTTACATAAAAAAATTTTTTTTTGTAGACTAGTGTAATTGTAATTTTATTACTAATATCAACGATATAAAGTTTCCCATGGTATGTATCAATACCAAAACCTTAATATATAACTATAAAATTTGTCAACTTAATAATCAGTAACGAAGTTTCAAGTAACATTACAGAGAGAGAATAGTATCGTGTGAAATTAAATTATTTCAATAATAAAATAAATTTTAGACCAGAATAACCTACATTGTAACAAAATACACCATAATCTCAGGGGTCTCAGTGTAGATTCTTTTGAACTCCGACTGATAACGCTAGCCACACACACACACACACACACACACATAAACATTTTCGTATTCATCTTATTTAGAAACTTTCTGTGAAACAAATAAATCCTGCGAAGGTTCGCCAACTTCGACCTACAAATGTCTGCCTGCCAACAACAGCCAGCTATGGCCCGCCAGCAACAAACATCTAAGTCCTGCCAACAATGTCCTACTAAGGCCTGCCAGAAACATCTGCCAAGGCATGCCAGCAACCTCCTGCTAAGGCCTGCCAGCAAAGGTCTGCTATGGCCCGCCAAAAAAGGCTTGCTATGCTCCGCCAACAATGCCATGCCTTGACTTGCCAGCAAAATTCTGCTAAGTCCTGCCCTCAACACTGTTTTCCAGCCAGAAGGCCAGCTTACCTCCAACCCTCCCCTCCTATATCTGCGCCTTTTTAGGGTATAATAGGAGTTGTCTTACAGATCTTATTTAATCCAGACCCCAACATCTGAATTAGACTTGGAAAACAGGTCCCCTCCGCAATGTCCACCTTGCAGACCACCTACTACCTACGCAAGTCAATGGACAGAGTTTCACAGGAAGTTCGCCTCAGTTTTCCGCCCACCGGCAGGCACAAACCCAACCAGTATGTATTAACTTCGGAAACTGGTGACCACCACGGTCTACCACCAGACAGGCTTCAACCAACTAACTTTGCCACCGAAATGAGCCAATCTGGGTAGGAAACCAACACCAAGCCCCAGAGATGAATGGCATTACACACCCCCTCCAAGTACACCATTTTGGAGCAGAGGACAAGGATGGTTCTTCAACCAGGGTGATTGGTATACACACTCCAGAAGCCAGGCATTATTTCCAATGACAATCAAAATGGAGCACAACTGGACAGAGCAGTAGCTACCAAGACCCAGACACTACACACCCTTTCCTGGTACACCATTTAAAGCAGAGGACCAGGAAAATCTTTAGACCAGGATGATTGACAGTGGAGCCCGCCCTTCTCAGCAACCAGCAATTCCAAAGGCATGGCCCCAGCAAGAACCTGTAGAGTGTCATTACACACAGTGCGATAAGCTTTGGTAACCACAAGAAGGGCAGCATGCTGTGTGGACTGCAGCTTCCTCTTCAAATGAACCAGCCCAGGCCGATGGTACCATGCAACTGCACCATAGGTGATAACCAGGATGAACACCCCGAAGATAATCTCTGGTGGTCGGGGAAAGTCCATGTAATCGATAAAACAGTCCCACTGCCTTCCGGGACATGTACTCCAAATGGTGAAGGAAAAGGAGCCCGTCATCTAGACGAACACCCAGGTACTTGATACTAGTAACAAATTCAAGGTGTTCACCCCCTAGGTAGTACACATGTGGATAGTAAACCCAGGCTCCCTTAAACCGGCCCTTCAGCATCATACACCTGGACTTGCCTGATGAGAACCGAAGCTTCACCGAAGCAGCCCAATAAATTATCTGTTGGGTGATAACCTCGTATCTCCACTCTAAGTCGGTGCATGAGTTACCCGGAACTATAATTAATCCATTATCAGCAGTACAAAAGTTACACATTCCTCTGAGAGCTGAGTTCGGAGCAATCCATCGAAGAGGATGTTCCAGAGCAAGCGACCGAGAACGAAGCATCTCGTGTTTCGCAACTCCAACACACCTTTGCGTTCGCGAAAGTAATCCATCGCCAGGTAATAGAGGTTCCGAGGACACTCCAGTTCACACAATCGGCTGAGAATACCCGGCCACCAGGCATTGTCGAATGCACGAGTGATGTCCAGAAATATTCCCAATAGGTATTTTTCCCTAACTGCAACAACACTGCTGAGGAGATCGTGAAGGGCAGTTTCGGTTTAAACACCTATCCGAAAGCCGTACTGACGGACATGTATACCCCTTTTGCTTCAAAGTGGTCCGCAAACCTAGCATTCATGAGATTTTCCAATACCTTACCCAGGACCGGAAGGAGAGTAAGAGGCCGGTAGGACTTAACCTCACCCAGATCCTTACCCTCCCCTTTATAAAGAGTTCTAAGTAATCCTTTCTTCCAGATCTTAGGGAATTTACCCTCAGCGAGGGCCTTGTTATACAAGTGCAACAAGTACTCCGAAATCCTGGGATAGACTCGCTTCAACACCTCTGCAGAAATGTTATCGTGACCAGAGGCTCTCGTGTTCTTTAATGTGTATACAATGTTCTTAAAGTCCTCCCTCTTGAGTGTCCTCCGCATCGTATGGAGTGGTCACATTCAAACTTGTGTGCTTATACAGAGTCTCATCTCCCTCAAGAGATTCGTCGGGAAGAAGAACTCTCAACAGCTCAGCCACACTTTATACCACATCAGTGCTGAACCACGTACCCAAGATCAGGATGTGCAAGGGAGTCACCATTCTCTGTTTTTTAACAGCAATCATGTAGACTAGACCCCAAGGATCCCTGTTGCCCTCAGTTTCCACGAAGTGCCTCCATTATTCAAGTTTTACTTCACTGACTCATTGGTGGTACTCACGGCAGCGAGCTCGGTAGAGCCGAGCCCCCTCCGCTCGGTCAGGACCTCGCAGAGAGGATACTCGATGACGAGCCACCCTATGCCGATTATGAGCACCATTCAGGTCGTCCGTCCACTAGATGTTTCCTTTATTACTACTTCTGTGCTTCTTAAGCACCGCTGCAGACGTAACCTGAATTACCTCCGTATTCGCCTGTGCTTGGACTTCAACAGAGTCGGCCATCAACAAATTCTTGTACTCTGCTATGGACTGTTGGAGTTTCTCATCAAACCTCCGCCAGTCAGTCCCTTTGTGGATACAACAGGTCCTTGGTGTCGTCTAAATATCAGTATCACTCACCTCAACCCTGAAGTCATTGACTGTGAACTGAATAAGCTAGTGATCACTCGAGGACTTTTCAGTTACTATCCAGTCCTGGACCAGACCAACTCCATTCATTGTACAGAGAGTCACATCCAGGAAAGACTCACCAACTTGTGCTGCCGACACATAGGTCGGGAGATTACCCGGAAGATTCAGGATCTAGTTCCATGAATGAGCAGAAACCTTCCAACCTCCTCACCCTTATGATCTGTAATGAGTGAATGCCACAGTTACGATTTGACATTAATATAAGCACAAAAGAGTACCCTCTTATGGCCAATATCTCGCAGTATTCGATCCCAGTGGTCCAGATGTACACGTACATAATCCGCAAATTGGAAGTATGAGGAGACAAGATAAACGTCATCACGACCAGTACCTGCAACTTCCACTACTACATGGTGAGGACCAGAGAGGTGGCCACACACCAGCAAGTCTAGTGACTCATTCCATACCACAATCGCTGTCATAGGGTGATCCCCAAAGGACACTTTATGCTCAGATAGTCCAGGGAGATTGCCACTAACAGAGTAAGGTTACTGCACCAAAGCTATCTCGATCTCATTTTCACAGCATATGGCTTCGAGCTCAGCTGAAACCACCGAAGATCTCTGAATGATCAACTGCACACACTTAACCACAATCGATGCGTAAAGCCTCAGTGGCAGTTATCTTCGCCAACATGGGGCAGGTTCGCGCAGTAACCTCATGTTCCAGATATTTCAGGTTCTCCCTCTTACAGTTTACACAGCAGACCTTAGTTGTGGGATTACATTGCTTGTTTGAGTGACCTTATTGTACATAACATCCACAGGTTAACACCTGCTTACGACTCCCAGACTGGTGACCATATCGTTGACATTTATAACACCTCAGCGGGGATAGGTAATCAGTCACCCTGCAAGAGGTGAAGTCCAAGTAAATCCACCCAGCAACAACCAGGAGACACCTGACCCTTCCATTACATTGTATGACCAAGTAAACTTCATCACACTTTCTGTCACCGATCACATACCTGATCTTAAAATCAATTTTAAACTCATCAAGAGTCATATGATCACAACCGAGGTTATTCTCAAATATGTACCTGGTCAGCCAGTTGAACATTAGCCAGGTTTCAGGGCACATCATACAATAATACCGAAGGAAGCAACTTCCTCAGCTCGTAACGCGCACCTCTGCAGACTCCTTGAGAACAGTGCTTATTTCAACCAGTCTAACATCGTCCCTTACTTCTACCAAGACTCCTCCCTTAGAAATTAACCTTATTCCTTTTATTTTCACATCTTTGGCACTCTTCTTGAGGCCCTCGACCAAGGTGGCTTTGGTTGTCATGTTAGGAGCCAAGATATCAATGGGGTAGACCACCACAAACTTCTTCGCTGGCCTGATCGGGGCAGATCCAGATCGGCGTCTCAACAACATAGGCTGGCCTGGTAGGTTTCATGGTCCCTGTCTGAATTGCTTCAGCATATGAAGGTCGCTGCTCAACTGGCACGATAGCCTACACCTCAATTCTGCCCTCAAGGTGACCGGACAGGAAGAGGTTAGTGTGGACCATCCAATGAATGATCATTTGGATTGTTTGAATTCTTTGATTGATATGCAGTGCCGCTTCTGGTTCGACTAGGTCCTTGTCATTGGTGATACTCAAAAGTTCACTCATCAGGGTGTTGGTGGTCACACCCAATAGGCTTATATTTAAAGGACCCTCAATCACAGTAGCCTGAGCTTGCAGCTCATCAAATGGCTTCCCGGCCATCACTGGGTTCCGAGACTGCCTGAGATCATCGGTGAATATCCCTCCATCATTTGACTTACCCTTTAGACGTAGGTCGAATATTTTTTTATTATAATTGTGAGTTTTTATTGTGTTTTCTAGAGCTAGTTTCCTATCTCTTTTTAGATTTTCTTTTGTACATCTCGATCGCAATTCAAGTGGTAGAATATTCACGTTTTTCACCTTCCAAAAGGTACTTTGGAGCAAATCTCGCGACTGTGTGTTCTGTTTCGTTATATTTTTCTACACATTTCTATGCAATAGTAGACCATGTTGTTTTTTTTTATCATTTCCATTTATTTTACATCTTATCTTATAAACTAAAGTTTGATTTAGCCTTCCGTTTAAAAATGGTGCATCCACAGCAGTGAAAACCAGTCTTATGTTTTCCTTCTTCAGAAACTGTTTAAATTCTTTGGAATTTATGCCAGGGTATTGGTCAGTTAATACCATATCAATATTATAAGTTTGTGTCACAGTTTGTATTAGTTTAATAATATCACTGGAGCTTTGATTTCTTGATGTCAAAATGTAAGCATATCTTGTGAAATGATCAACCAGAATATGTAAGTATTTTTTTGTTGACCATTTTCCTCCAAAGCCTCCAAAGGTATCAATAGATATAATTTCAAATGGGTATGTTGCTGGACCTAAATGTGACATCAAGCCATATTTTGACTTCCTCCTTGATTTGTTTTTTATACAAATTTCACGTTTTTCACAAGTTTGTTTAATATTTGCGATGATATTCTTTGCTGTGTAGAATGGTGTTATTTTATTTATCATCTGGGTTTTACCAATGTGGCAGTAAGTATCGTGGACATCATTTATTAAAATTTTGCTAAGTTTTTATGATACTATGATTTTCTTTCTTCTTTTGTTCTTTTTGTAGTAAATTACATTTTCCAATATAAGTTTTCCATTATGGTGGTCTAGATTTGTGTGTTAGTCATTTTTTATATCTTCTAGGTTTATCAAATTTACTACTTTTAAGAAATCGTCAATATTATCATAAGGTTCTAGAACTGTATTTCTGCTTACACAGTCTGCTTCTTGGTTTGATTTTCCTGGGTTATACATAATTTTAAAATTATGTTGGGATAAATAATACGTCAAATCCCCTAATTCCTCATCAGTTATAGCCTTGATATTCATATTTTCTAATGGTTTATGATCTGAGTAAACCATAAATTATCTTCCCATAAGCCAGTGCTGCCAATATTTCACAGCTTCTTTTATTGCCAGACATTCTAGATGTATATCTTTCTTCTTTTTTTGTGCTGCAGTTAACTTTTTTTGAAAAATAAGCGACTGGCTTACTGTTTCCGTTTTCATCTTGTTTCAACACCGCTCCCACTCCTTTGATACTGGCATCAGTATAAATTTTTATTGGTAGTTCAGGGTCAAATATAATCAGAATTGGTTTTGAACACAGCAGTGTTTGATTTTATCAAATGATTCCTGACATTCTGCGGACCATATGAACTTCACATCTTTTCGTAGTAAATTGTGTAATGGGTCAAGGATAATTGCACTGTGTGGTACAAATTTATGATGAAAATTTATTTTTCCTAGGAACTGACGTACATCTTTTCTTGTTTCTGGAATAGGAAAATTTTTGACTGCGGTTAAATAATCTTTTAGAGGTCTAATTGAATTGTTTTCTATTATGTGACCTAAATATTAGACGTAATTAATTGCAAAACTGCATTCCGAATATTTTAGTCTAAAGCCTTCTGTTTGTATTGCTTCCAGTAGTCTTGATAGAAGTTGTATATGTTCTTCAAAGGTTTTTGAAATAATTAAGATATCGTCAATAAAATTTACTGCAAAACTAGAGAGTTTGTATTTTCTTATGATGTTGCTCAGTATTCTTTTGAAAATGGCTGATGCAGTTTTTAATCCAAATGGGAGACACGTCCATTGAAAATGACCTTATTGTGTAACAAATACAGTTTTGTATTTATCTTGAATCTTCAAAGGGATTAACCAAAATACTGAATTTATGTCCAATGTAGAAACATTTACTGTTGGCAGTTTTGACCATTAAATCCTCAATCAATGGAAAAGGTTTTGATTGAGGGACGACAATTTTGTTCAAGTCTCTGAAATCTATACATAACCTTGTTTCTTTTCATCTTATTTTTTATATGCTAGAGTTACTGGAGCAGCAAATAGGCTATAAGATTTCTCAATTAAATTATTCCTTAATAGTTTTTATATTTGATTTTCTATTTCTTTTCTATCTTCAACTGAGCATCTGTATGGACGTTTGTAACAGATTTATCCACCATCAAATCAATATGTGCTACATAATCTCGTACAGTACCGACATCATATTTATCCTTGGCAAATACTGGTTGGTATTTTTCTATCAACTTATCGATTTCTGATTGTTGATATAAATCTAAATGGTTTACCAACATTTCAAATCCATCCATGTTTATATGTTCATTAAAATTTATTTCAGATTTATTTTTGTTTTTAGTTTCTTGTTTTCAGAGTGTAAAAATTTTCTTCATTGTTGTCACCAAATACATTAGGTATTCTGACTTTTGTTACATTTGAAGTATCATTTTTTGAGTAGTTTTTGTTTTTGATATCCTCTTCATTTGAGGTTAACTTCTTTTTTTCATATTGTTACATTATATGATATTCAATTCTTCATTTTGCAATAATTTGAAATCTTTTATACAATCCAAACCAATTAGAAAATCGTAATTAAAATTTTCACTATCTACTACAAACACATCCGTCATTCTTTCAATATTGTAGATTTTGATTTTTAATGTTACTATACCTTTTGTTGTATTCTTATCATTAATAAATTTCAAGTTAACCATTTGTGTACCACTTTTAATTTCCTTTTGCTGTATCTTCAATAATTTTGTATTAATTAATGACACATTTGAACCTGAATCATAAATTCCAGAAACTTTTAAAGTATCATTTAATAGTAACTCTACTTGTATTAATGGTGGCACCACTACTTTTTTGGATTCTTCTGGTTTAGTTCAATTTCCACTTCTGAGTTATTTACAGTTTTCAAGACTGGTTTTTGAATTTTTTTTCCTTAAACCAGCAATCTTCCTCAGGATGGTAACGTTTCCCTTTCTTCACGTTTACACAAATTTGGCAATGTTTCTTTTCTTAAATTTTTTTGGTTTTAGTGTCAGAATATATAATACTATTTTATCGTACTTATTCTTTCCAACAAGATATTCCAATTTTCCTATTTCATTGTAGAGATCTTACGTTCCTTGTAAAGTCTCTCTGTCAACTTTATCATCCACATAATTAGGTAAGCCAAGTGCAATAAGGTCTATAAGTGTCCCAGTATAATTGTTTTTCTTACTTCAAGTAACGATCTTTTTTTAAAGCATACTCAAGTAATGAACCTGGTTGATATTTAAAGGCAAGCGCATTTCTGATGGGTGACCATCCTTTGTTTGCAAATGTCTCACAAAAATTTTTCTCCCATTTGTTCCATTCCGATTCCACTGTAAGTTTCATTTGCATGCAGTTGTACCAATCTACACTGGAGTATTCTAAGACGTGTTTTAAAATTTATATTTTCTTTTTGTCTTCTTTGATTAGGAAACGTTCACATTCTTTGTTGAAATCTTTAATTCACTGGTAAGCATTTGAGTTTCTGCCCGTGAATTTCTCAATCATGAAATCTTTTGCAATTTTCCCTAAATTTTGAGTTTCAGATATAGTTTGTTTTCTTCAAGAAATTTTTCTAACAGTTTTTCCAATTTTCTATTTGATCCACTAGGTATAGATTCAGCACTTTTTGTTTTTTCCTCAATTTATTCCAGGTAAAAATCATTAAACTGTAAGTTTTGCTCTCTATCCAAATATGTTTTTGATCTATCATCTGTCAAACTGATCCATATTTTCCGTGTTTGATGTCTTTTATTTAATGAATTACTGACCTTAGCATAGTTTGGAGTATTTGTAACTGCTTGGTGTAGATTTGCAGGTTGGTGTTCGGCTGTAATTTCAAAAATCTGTAGCTATTGAGGTTATGCATATGGTGTTTGATTTCCCATCTGCTGTTGGTTTCACAGCAAAATCAAACCTCAATTATTCCATGTTTCGTGAAATATTTGCAGAAAATGTTGTTTTATAATAATATTTCACTCTTGGTTAATTGGTAAAATGAAACAAAGACGTAATTGTGTTTCTCTATTTAACGAAAGAAATAACATTTAAAGCCCTTATTTCAGTTTTTTTCTTCATATTTTTACATATATAGATAATATTCTCTTCAAGAAAGTATATTGTTCACAATAATTATAAACCACTCTCACTTTTCATTTAATTAAAAATCACAATATTTAGTAGGCTTTGTTTATATCGCGCCAAAGACAAACTGAAAGAAAAGAGTTCACACATGAGCGAAATGGTTTTCTTTACATATATATACCAAGCTTCTTCGGACCGCGAGATCGGGTCATGAACAATGCCAGACATATATATCAGTCTTATTCTAACCTTATGACCATCTTCAAAGTCAGCTAATTATTCAATTAAACCCACGTAACATGTTTTACGCTTACAGGAATACCAAGAATTCCTGAAAAATGATTTATCAATACAAAAAGGTTTGGGACTAATAAAAATTCAGAGATACTACATGATTGAATACGTGCATTCAACGAAACGTCACACATTCAACAAAAGATCGCACTGAACATATAGTACACACAGTACACACAAGAAAAAGAATGAACACACAGTACACACAGGAAACGGAATGATTACACAGTACACACAGGAAACGGAATGATCAAACAGTACACACAGTACACACAGGAAACATAACGAACACACAGTACACACCGGAAACGGAATGACGACACAGTACATACAGTAGACAAGGAATGAACACACACACACAGTAGCGGAAATACAGGCTTAGTTGGAAATCAGAATACAATAAATATAACATTAAATTTTTGTAATTTAAATTATTTATTTATTTCTCAACATTACACAAAAGCAGGTAAAACAAGTCATTATTGTAAGTAGCCAGACTCTTTCAGTTCTTTGAATATGAAGAATATTTCTTTGATGCACGAATAGTTCCCTACACAAAGAGATGCGTGTAGAAGTCTTAGCCGGTCAACCAATATGTTTGGATCTTCCCATGATGTGTAATCAATCTCGTCTGCTACGGTCATCTTCCTTGCACGTTTATAACAAATATTATGATCTCTGGTGTCTTCCGTTTTAACACCAACCACGAGGTCACTTTCATCATCGAGCCAGTGATCATCACAAGCTTTATCAGGATAAATTATTTTATTACGTCGTATCCATCGTTTTGGTCTCAGAACACCATCAGTCTTCGATCTTGTCTGCTTTAGGTGCTTCAGGACAGTCTTCGATCACGTCGTCAGCTTCAGAGTCACTATCATCATCACCATAGAAGTCAGCATCGTCACCCGAATTACTGTAAGAACTCGAAATCATTTATTATGGAGCTTATTTACTGTCTAAAATATTCCTTTTTAAGTGTCCATCATTATTCCAAAGTATGGAGGATCTAATGAATACAGGCTTGAATGTATTCTCACTTTTCACGGTGTTACTTCCATTAGTTTCAGTCTTCCCGAAGCCATCATCATCCTTCAATTTATGTTCTTCGTCACGATCGGGTGAGCTAATACCATCACGCTCAGGACAAGGAAAATTATTGTCGTAATGCAGATCACTCTTCTTTAGTCTAGTAGAGCCATATATGTCATTTTATGCCGTAAGTAGGCTTGGCTTTACATGTTCTACCGTGTATTTTTAAGCTGTCAATTTATGTTAACAACCTGCTACACCGATTACAGCTTAATTTTTTGCGTAGTAGGTTTTTAACACAATCATTGTTCTCATGACGTCTAGCATTCCTTCTCATGACAAAATCCTTGCTACAGTATCTACAGCGGCTTCCTTCCGATTCAGCTGCAGATAACAAACCATGATCCAAAGTATCTTCTGTGACTAATGTTAGATGCAAACTGACAGTTTTCAAATTGGAACCATTACTTAAAAAGAATTTTTAATATATTTCTTCAGCGAGAGTTAAGTTATCTTATGCAAAGCAACTTGTTGTAAGCAGTTCTGCTTGTCATCAACAGATGACGCCACATTTTGCTTGCAGGTAAATATTATTTATTTTATGTGGGATACGGGATGCTCACTATCGATCGCAAAATAAGGAAGGCTTCGCTAGACACCAATGACAAGGAAGTTCGTCCTTCGTGATAGTGTTTCTCATCCGTCTTATCACATATTATTGGACTGAGAATTTTTTTTTATAATCTACCTGATAAAAATATTGTCAGTTCTAATTTAGTAGCAGAAATTTATAACTTAATTTCAACACAGAATAAAATGGTATGACTCATTTAGTATAAAATCCTTCATGCAGAGATCGATTCCTCAGAAACAACCAGAAGAACTCGGAGAAAACCTTCAGATATCTAGCAAGGAATAATCAGAAGCACTTGAAGAAAACCATCAAAATATTGACAAGAATAATCAGGAGCACACTGAGAAACCACCATAATATTGATAGAAATAATCGGAAGCACATGGAGAAAACCGCCACACTTTTTCTTTGATATCATAAAGTACAAGGAAATTTTTTTAACAAAAATAAATTAATAAAAAATTTAAAATAAATCTCTGCTTATTCGTGATGCTCGAAAGTCAACATGCTGTTCTCAATTCATAGAATGGATGCCGGCAAACTTCTCTAGTGAAGAACATAATGGCTGTAGCTGTGCATTCTCCTTCAACCCATTTCGCCAACACAGAATCACTAATGCCTCTCCCTCGTGTTAGTCCCCCTTCACTTTTCATGTCACGCATCAGTGTCACTTCAATTGCCATATCAGACCACACTCCAGCCATTGGTGTACCAGTTCTGTTTACAGTGAAATATCTACGATCAATGAAATCCTCTTTAACTTCAGGGTAGCGAGTTGTTAGTCCAATCATGTCCTGAACATAGAGATGTGTACATTTCGCATAATGAAAATGCCCACTGGCATGGAAGAATAGAATCATCTGTTGGGCGCATGTCAAGTGGCCTTCCCAATTACCAGTTCGCTGTGCTGCAATGAACTTTTTCAACACCAAAACCATTTCAAAGTACTGCACCCATAAAGCTAATGTTCGCCCAGCACGTTTCAAATAATGTAACAGCTCATTGCTCAATTTCCCCTCTCTGACTACCTAACTACCTGACTACCTGCCTTCCTGCACAAACGGCCATATCCAGAACAGAAAACATTTCTAATTCAGCGTCACAAATAAGTGGTTAGCACTGTATGAACTATGTACACATTTCATATTTTTATAATGTAATACCATTTACGTTTAAGGAAACAATAACATACATAAAAACGCAAAAGTTCACACTTCATACATATTATATAAACATACATTCGCATATATTTATATTTTCATATATATATTACTTGTTTTGAGAATAAAAGACAATTTTTGTTCACATGAACAATAAAATAACGTGCTCCAGAGAGTTAAAGCCCTTGAAAACTGAAATTAAAAAATGAACAGTTAAGTAGCGGAATCTCGAAATCCACCCCTAAACTTCAAAACGCTCTAACGTTTCACTGTTTGTAGATAATTTAGTAAATGCTACATATTATTGAAGGTAATTTAATTTTTTACAACTTATTTTCAGACGAATTTCCTGTAACATTGAATGGAAAATAACTGTGTGGGGAACTTTGATGAAAAACGTGAGGCGCTACAAAATTTGCATAATATTTTTCATTTTCGCCTGCTCATTTCTCCGAGACGGGAACACATAGAGATAAACACGATACACCAATATGTAGGTAATTTAATAAGCTTTAAGTTGGATAACTATAATATTTTCCGTGCGACTCACAGTTTTCGAGATATCTGCAAAAAAACTGAAAAAAAAAGACCTTTAAACCCCCCCTCCACCCCTGAAGGCATCGGAAATCGGTGGGACTTTATTAGGTGTTGTTCACGTGACCTCCCTCTACACATTGCTAAAAAATTCAAAAGAATATATATTTTTGAAATTTTTAAAATTTAGAGGCTTTACGCCCCCCGCCCCCCTCTGAGGGCGAGAAAGACGAATTACGGGCACATTTTCAGCATAACACGACCTCGGAAAAACTCTTAATCGAAAAGAATATAATTGTATAGTTTATAAAATTCAGGGGCATTACGCTCCCCACTTACCCGAGCACATTTTCCACCGAAACCCGTCCTTTTGGATCGGAAACACTCCAAATAAAAAAAAGCATTGTTTTAAAATTTTCGAAATTTTATGTCTTTAATTTACACCCCCCCACCCCCCTTCACCATCCGGGTAACAGTTGACCCAGGGGCAAATTTACACCTTGCCTCGAACTCGTGGAGACACAAAAAGCCTGATTATTACCCATAGCTCGAAATTAGTAGTTTTTTTTTTTATTCTCTGACCCTTCTCACTTCCCCTTAATAATTCACCGATGTTTCGGTCGTAATTACAGTCACCATCATCAGGGAGCAGTTACCTACTGATTATGGTTATTGCAATGTCGACCGAAACGTCAGTGAATTATTTGCCAAGAACACGGCTACAACCCAGAAGCCAAGCTACTTCAGACAATGGCCGTGAAAGCCTGATAACATTATTAATAAAGGTCTTAAGTTATCAAAATATGGTAATGTCAGAGGTTCTTCATATGGTTGCCAAATTTCAACACATTCGGACGTCGAAAATGGGTAATAATTGAATTGAAAAATTTTATTATATAGTCCATTCAAACATACATGTGAAGCTAAAAAAGCATGGTAAATAAGCTAACTTTAATCTTGCTAAGCTAGTACAGATATTGTTCTCCGATAGTAGTAAGTATACTTAGCTAGGCCAGAGCTGACCAGGTTATAGGTTGAGGATTGAGGATGAGTTTAATGACCGACCCTCATGACGTCACGGTGGCCATCTTGGTATAAAAATTCCTCAACATTCCACAGAAATGACTCAAAATTCCTAAAATCCCTAAAGAAAATATCTTCCTATATCGAGGGGAAAATTACAGTTATGAGGAAAAATATTCTCTTGAAAGTAAAATATAATCTTCAGCTTCAACGTCCAAACAACCATCACCGAAGAAAATAAACAGACACCTAACCTCAAAAATTAAAAAAAAATTAAGTATTGCTTGGCTGTGACAGAAAAATAAAATTTATTTGGTATTGTCCGCCGGTAATAGCCTACAGTATTAGATTGGCGAATTAATTAATTAACTTATTGAAACGCCAGATGGCGTTAAATTTCATTCACATTACTCAAACTCTCAGTCGGACGATTATACAGACCAATATCAATTCTTTTTCCCTTCAGAATTTTTTTTATATAAAAAGTGTCATATTCCTTTACCCTTGAAAATATGTACACAAAATTTCATGATGATCGGTAGAGTAGTTTCCGCGTGAAAACGTAACAAACAAACAAAAAAAACTCACATTCGCATTTATAATATTAGTAAGGATGGTTTTTAATCGATAAACTTTATGGAGTAAGTAGCCCCTCTACAAGAACTGTTAAGCCAAGGGAATATGTTGTAGGGTGGAAGATGGTTGCATTGTTTAAGCTCGTTGGTGATTTCTAACATGACGAATTCAGAATATATCAACTACTGATAGTTTGTGCGCTGTCCTGTAGCAAAAGTTTGGTCGATGCAGTTTTAATAGTGCAGATTTTGGAAAGCAGCTGCGATGTATTGCTATTGACGCCGCGGAGTACAAACAAGAATACTTTTGCGTCCCACTTTCTTTCTTACTTTCGCACACTTCACCTAAAACAAGTGACTACTGAACCATGTTTTTATCTATTATATCGCTGTGTATTTAGCTATATTTAGTTTATTTGATGTGTTTACATTTTGTGCTGATGCTGTAAAAAAATAAAATGTAGATCAAACATATATTAGAAAGCAATGCTGCACACTGTGCACGCCAAATACCAGATATAAATAACTGGAGTATTATTATATTCTGCTTTTCTTCTTCAATTTAAAAAAAAATGTATGATAAAACCAGAAAATCTATTAAAACATTATAATGTTTGTAATAAACCACTTTAAACTTCTACGGAGCTTTTGTAATTTAATATTAAAACATTATTGTTTACACGTTATTTTTTATGGTTCGCAATGCTATTTAATTTAAATTGAATAATACTATCCATATGACTAATGTGTAATTTATTTTATATGTGTGAGTCGAATATCCCCAACACATATCAACGTTTTAATTTTCTCAACCTATATTTAAATATTCAGGCGGGTCTAGTTTTAGAATAAAATATAATTTGAAATCACTACAATGTGTATAAAAATGTTTTGTAAGGTAATATGAATATGATAAACATTGGTATAATCCTGATATCCAGATGATAAAATGGTAGTGAAGTTTGAATTTGTACCTAATTGTAGGTATATTTTTAAAATATATTTTGAGTAGCCCCAAAGCGGTTACAGTTGTAAAAGAATTCCAACTTATTATAAACTGGTAAAGCATGTATATCCTTTAAGCGAAATTTAGAGACTATATGGGAATATATTTTACCATTGATTGTAATATTAAAATAATACTAATTATTCGTTATATGAAGAACCTACGAATGCTAATATATACAAGCACTTATGTTGATATATATTTGAAAACTGCTTTTCTTAAAAGTTAAATTGGATTTTTCTACAAGTAAACAATAATTGTCTACTGCATAACTGAACATTATTTGTCGAAAGTATTTGCGCTGTTTGCTGTCTTGCATTAGTGTAACTTGTCGTGGCAGTGATACCAGGGAGTATGCCTACTATTAAAGTCAGCAGGACAACTCCATAATACATTTCTGGACTGATTTATTTAATTTTGTAAATAAGTATATTCCAGTATCGGGAGGATTTTCTAACTAAAAGTTAGCCAGAAAACAATTCACGTGATACGATCATGTTGTTGCTAGATCTATGAATCCCACGGGTCGCGGGTTCGCTTCCCATCCACTGCATAGACAAATTAACGAGACCGAATCGTACCTAGTGGTTCGGAACCCAATATAACCTTGGAGGCGCTGTCGCCTTAAACCTTGTACATTACTGTACCATTTAATATCATAACCGTCAAACTAGGGTTGGATTTGTGACAGAGAGGCGACAAAGTGCGATATGTGCTAGTACTTATAATACGATATTGCACTCTAAGCGTTGCGCGTTTTGCAGCTGTGAGACTCGCAATAAATGTTCAGTATTAAATTTCATAGCCCAATACACTGACTTGTCATAATTAACACATTTAATTCTGAAATAGTTGTTTTAGGCCAGGTTGAACAAAAATTTTTACCCAATAATTTGCATACTGTCTTGAAAAGTACTAAATACTCTTACGTGGAGTCAATTGCTTGTTATTCGAACGGATAAGTAATCCCAAACAAGGTAGTATATTTGAATTTAAAAAAAAACTTATTCACAAAGCAGCAATGAAGTTGAAGCAAATCATTAAGTGGTCCCATTAAAATCTTCTCAAAATAAAAATAGGTATATATTTATGGCATGCTAACGTTTTGGTCACATACACTAGAGTGATTCCGGCCCTTAACTAATGCAGCATAGACATAGGCAACATTCGACAAACTTCGATAGCGAGGTAATTACAGACGGAAACGAAGAATTGCTTGCCTCAGGGGCGTAGAGTGACTCTCTGGAGAGACAGGAAAGCCGAGATCGGGAGAGCCAGACCGGGATTGGAAACGTACTCTCTCGGACCACGAGTGCAGCGTAGTGATGGGTCGTTCGTGAACGATTCGTTCAAAAAGAACGAATCTTTGAGAGAACGAAATCTTGCGATTCGTTCGCGATGTAAAGAACCGGCTCTTTGAGAGCCGGTACCTTGAAAGATTCGGAAGAACGAAAACGCGGAGAGAACGAGAGAACGAGATGAGAGAACCGGTCACGCGCCCGGTCTGATTTGTTCGTGAAATGATTCATGACGTCAGGAGTCTGAAGAATTAGTAATCACAGCGTGCGCATGTTCACAAGAGCAAACGATAACTGATCAAATAAAATAGGGTAACATGAAATGTATCTATACCTGAAAATGTCAACTGTTAAGTAGTGGTTTAAAATTGCTTTTTCACATTCACATACACAAATTTGGAAATAAAAAACTAAGAAAACCCGTACGAATTAAAAATAACAAATGTTCACACTTACCATTTTTGGGTTAATTAATGTACTTCATTTGTCTCTCTTCATACTGAATCGCAGTAGTTGTATTAAATTTTTGTCTTTTTTTTTCTCTAAACGTGTTGGTCTACGTGTAAACACTTTACTGTCACTAGAGTGTAAATAGCCTGTATATTAATATTTGTAACTTAAAAAGTAATAAAATATAAATAATTTTGTTTCATAAGTTACGACTCCTGATAAAAGAGCCAGATCCCATACACAGAAAAGAACGAAATGAACGAGATGAATGAATCATTTCACGGAACTGATCCAAAAGAACCGATTCGGTCAAAAGAACCGTTCTGCCCATCACTAGTGCAGCGTGTCGCTACTGCGCCGCGCTGGCTCGCCGCGTGAAGGCCGCGCTAAGTGGTCTCGTCAGCGCCTGGCTGCGTGTCTGCCCGGTGCCCGCTCCTAACGAGCTGTCACGGGAGCACCCCCCCCCCCCCCCCCCCTCCAACCCAACAGAGACTGCCACTCCTTCAGAGGCCGGGTGAGGACTGCGCAACACCGGGGAATGTATCTAACAGTGGTTTATCTGAAGAAGCTGATATGTGGTCTCCTGGACTACATGTATTACGAAGAACACATAATTACAGCAGGCATATTGTGAGTCTCATTCCCTAGGGAAGTGAGTATGAAATTTAAGTAAATTATTTTTATATTGTAAAAAAAAAATATTTCGACAACTCGCTACCAAAGATTTCCATGTAAAACTAACAAACGTGTTTATTTTTTACTGTGTAGCTGGTCTCGTTAATATAAAAATTACTTCATAAAGAGACGGGTCAAATTATCTGTCGAAACACAGCAGCTTCTTTACACTCCCTTGTTTGGTAGGGAACGTGTTTCCAAAATGCCACTGTTTTCAAGCGAACCTCAGAGAATCAATAAAAAAATCTATTGCATTGGATTGGCCTAGCCACAAGCAAGAAGTGCTGTTCGAACGGGCTAAACTTCTTTCCCCCCATAATGAATCTTTATTTTTTTTTCTTGAATGTTAAAATAATGGAGTATGACAAAAGTGCAAAATTAAAAAAAATATTAATTTTAAAAATGTATATGTCCTAAATTTTTTATTACGTTTTTAGTTTGAATGATACATATCACTACATATTTCAGTATGCCAGAAACAAAAAGGTACTTTTTTTTCAATTATTTAGCATGTGTTTCGTTCATAATTTCACCAACATCCACTCTAAAATTAAGGGCTGAAACAGTTGGTTTGATATATTTTTTTTTTTAAATAACATGCAAATAAAAATACAAAAGCCAACACTTGAACATTCTGCAGGACTACAGTATTCTCAGAATACCGTGGACTCGATGCTCATGAGCGGGTGAAGCTCATGTCTGCAGACATGAGCGCAGCAACCATTCCCTCCTGGGAGAACTGCTCCAAGCCCAGGTAACACCTGGTGTCCTACTGGCTGGAACTGCGAAAGTGACACTTGTATGTTCGTGACATGCCATGTCATTGATCTAACATCCGGAAGAATAACTGATTATTTCACAAGGGTCACTACAACAATATTATTTATTACTCCAGACTAAGAATTATGAGGTTAGTAAGTGCCCAAACCTCACTGCTATGCCACGTACAACGAAGAAGAAAAATAATACGGAAACTGTATCGTAGTCTGCGGAAAATAATATTTTAAAAAGCCAATATCCCTAGGCAAAGCCTTGACGTCAAACACCATATCATTTTTTTCTCGTAATTTTTATACGTGAAGGGCTACTTTAAAAAATTAAACACGATACCATTATTGCATTTATATTTCTCATAAATATTTTCAACGGATATTCACTAAGTATATATAACGGTAATTAAAAGTCACGTAAGTGATAATTATCACGAATAATTGCGCTATTATTACACCCATGATATTACACTTAGTAAATATCCGTCCAACATATTTACTAAGGAACAACAATTGTAAGAAAGGTATTGACTGCTTCCGAATACATAGCGATGCGTCCCTACGTTTCAATATAAAGGGCGCATTTCTAAGGGATGGATGGTATCCGAATACTTGTACTGCTAGCGCCACCTCTTCACTGTTGGTTGTACTAATGTGCACGTAAACATTTTGAGCTGGGATATCTACAGAGAATCAGCGAAACGTAAATTACAACGACCATTGGTAAGGAGAGTTAAAATATTTTAATGTAGCGTGGGTATTATAAAATTGTTAGCAATTAATATAAAATTGTATTTACTAACCCGGAAAATATTTTAAAAACTCTTAATGAGCATTTAATACATTAATCAGCTAATGTTCATCTATTCGTAATATTAAGATTATCTTTTTTATCTATATTTGAACTATAATCTAAGATATTTAGTTCTAAACAAATATTATGCTAAAACTCTGTAGTATTATAATGTACAAATAAAATACGATTCCGAAGCTAATGGATGTAGTAACGCATCAGTGGACTGGATATCACATCCCTAGATATCTTAAGTCTGAGTGCACGCATGTACGAATGAAGTAACGCAAAATATGACCGCGTTCACTACGATACAATATAGGGATCCACTAAGCGACTATTCGGAAACTGCCATCATGTTATAACTTACAGAAATAACCTCGATCAAAGAAATGTTATGACAGTAAAATGATCAATATGGCGTCAGAGACCGAGCCGTATGTGCCGAGCGACCGTGTAGTACTGGAGCAGCGCGTGCAGGGTGTCCACAAGGAAAACATTTTTCGTACCAACTTAGGCGAGAAAAAGTACTAGATTTTAAAAAAATAGTACTAAATTATAATTTGTTATGGTTTTTAACATTTTAGGAAGTTATTATGACATTGCAATGATCGAACTTAAATATCACACCACACACACATACATTCCATAGTTTTTAAAAATAATTACGCTTAATAATAAAACATATTGGAGTTACAATAATATTATTATATTAAAGAAAAATGTACTAGATCTGTACTAGACCACTAAAAAAGTTATAAAAGTACTAGATTTAGTACGAAAGTACTAACTGTGGACACCCTGAGCGCGTGGTGATGTATTTAGGGCCAGCCTAGTGTTTTAAGGAGGAGGGGTGGGACAAGCGCCCGGCGGTAGCCATGACAACACGCGGCACAGACTGCTTGCAGCAGCCGCCCGCGCTCCGCCCACCAATCACTGAATGTTTAACATGGCCACCCTGCTTGTAGGGAAAGGAGGGGGGGAGGGTAACTCATCCGTACTAGCCTCTCGAGCACGCCCCACGGGATGTACTGGGTGTACTGGAGGGATGGAGTCACTGGTCACAGCTTCGCTTTTCATTATTCGTTCTATTTGGAAGTGTGCGAAATTGGACTGTGGGAAACCGATTAATTAACACTGCAGGTAACGAGATTTTCTATCGTACAAAACATCATTAAACCAACACGGCGATTCTCAGTGTAAAGGTAGACTAAGGGCACCGTGGAAGACTGGAGTTTCTAAGTGAATAGCGTGTGAAAACAAGAATACATTACGTTGTAGTGTTCATGTTTTTTGGGTATGATCTCTCCTAATAAGAGGTGTTGCACAGATATATCCCTTCTAATTTAGATGTATGTTCTACGTAGTTGAATTTGTGCTGCCTGCAATGAACAGCGTTGCAAAGTAAATTCATGTTTCAGCGCCAAAGGTGCGAGGCTGGCCCTCCATGGAGCCAGCGAAGGACAGGCTGAATGGAGGCGGGAGGTGAAGGCGTGTGCCCCACGGCTTGTCTTCGCCCGCATGAAGATGTGTCTGTGTAACGGGACTACACGAGTCGCCCGGCAGTGTAGACACAGGAAATGACCTCCTAGTCGTGGTGAGAGGTCATGGGTCAGTCAGCGAGGGAGCTGGGACCCTGGTCTGAACAGTGCGCAAGGCACGACGAGGTACGGCGAAACAGCTCACGGAAACGTCCGCCATGTTTTCCCCACTATCCGGGTCGGCTGCGCTAGGACCTGACAGCAGATCGTCCAGACACGGCGTATGCTCTAACCACTGCACCACCGTGGCTCAGAAGGTCGTACCTGTTCGTTATTTTTTCTCCTAGAAGGTAAAATTTGTGAAATATATTTTTACAATACATCGCTAAATACATGTGGTGATAACAAAAAAAAATCTTAATGTCCGGGAAAGGACTTGTACTAGAACTCTATCCTTTCTCATCAATGGAAAGTTCACAAGATGGCAGAAACTTTTTTTTAAATTTTTTATCAATTTTGTTGGTTTTTAAAATTATTATTTTTATTATTATATTATTTTTATCATTTTATTATTTTTATTATTTTCAATTTTTTTCTGTGATTTTTTTTGATATTAAGGAAAACTTACGATAATTTTCTCCATGTGCTGTTGATTTTCTCTAACAATATATATATTGATGGTTTCCTCCGAGTGCTCCTGATTATTCCTGGCCAGACATCTGATAGTTTTCTCCAAGTGCTTCTGATTAAACGTGTCCTGACATCTGAAGGTGATCTCCGAGTGCTTCTGGTTATTTGTGAGGAATCGATCTCTGCATGAAATATTTTTATTTTACTTAATGTGTTGTACCATTTTATTCAGAGTTACATTAAATTAGTGAATTTCTGCTAATAAATCAGCACTTACAATATTTTTATCAGGCAGAATTTAAACAAAAAATCATTACTCGGTTGAATACTATGCCTTAAAACACCTGAGAAAAACTATCATGACGAACTTTCCTTGGTGTCTAGCGAAGCCATCCTTCTTTTGCGATCGTTTGTGAGCATCCCGCATCCCGCATAAAATAAATAAATAAATTTTGACTCAACACAACATGTGACGACATCTCATGCCAATAATTGGGACTACTTCAACAAGTTCATTTACATGAGATAACTTAACTCTCGATGCTGAATGGAGCTATTGTAGCCAGTTGGAGCCATGTATCCTCGAAGCCTCGTAGCCTTGTGTTGTGTCTTACAATATTTTTATCATTTGGAATATCAAACAAAAATACCATTACTCGGTTAATTAATAAGCTCTTAGACATCTGAGAAACCCTAACATGCAAGACGAACTTCCTTCTCCTTGATTTCTAGCGAAGCCATCCTTCTTTTGAGATCGTTAGTGAGCATCCCGCATCCCACATAAAAGAACTAAATAATATTTACCTGCAAGCAACACGTGGCGTCATCTGTTGACAAGAATCGGGACTACTTACTAGTTCTTTTGCATGAGATAAATTAAATCTCGCAGCTGAATAGAGTCTAAGACAGAGCCAAGTAGTTTCGTAGTCACGTAGCCTTGTGTTCTGGATGCTTAGTAGTCCTGTAGCCTCGCAATCACGTAACATTGTAGACTCGTAGTCGCGTAGTCTCGTAACATCATGGCTCGTAGTAACGTAGTCAGGATGCCTTGGATCCTCGTATGTTTGTAGCTATGTAACCAAGTAACCTTGTAATCTTATAACATAATGCTGCTGGAGCAGTTGGAGCCAAAGAGAAAAATCAGCAGATGACAGATGCAGCAATTGGATAAAGCCTTGTAGACTTGTAGCTTCGTAGTCAATTACTCATGTAGACAAACAGTCCTGTAGTCTCGTATCTTTGTAGCCTCCTAGTCTTGTAGTCAAATAGCGCTAGGCCTAAGACTATTTGAAGTCAAATACTTTTGACATAATTGATTGTTGGAGCCAAAACAATGTTGGAGTAATGTGACAGTTGGAGGCATTATATTTTAACTTAACATCGACGATCGCATCCTACTGAGTTTTATGTGCATGAATATGTACCTCCTTTTCGTTAAATGCTCTTCCATTTTGTAGAATTTCCAACCAAATGTGCTTCGTTTTCATTAAATACTTGACCTGCGTGACAATTGCGTAGTCATGCACGTAAATTACGTGTAAAGCGTGTACATTGTGTGCATTGCGTGTATTGCGTGTAAATTGCGTGTATTGCGCGTACATTGCGTGAACATTGCGTGTTGGAGCAAATGGAGCTTTGGAGCTCTAGGAGTACTTGTAGCTGATGGGCAATTGGATCATTGGAGCATTGGCAGGATTCGGAAAATTTGTAGCTTTGCAGCTATTGGAGCTGTTGCCCAATTGGAGCATACTGTATGTTGACGAGATCATATTCATGTGACGAGAACAGTAGTATGTAAATAGCGGTCCGGGCACAGGAGCCAGGCTCTTGTGCCGGGTGCCGGGTCAATGACCGACCTCTCTGGCGTCACGGCGGCCATTTTGGACTCAAATATTCCTCCAATTTCCACAAAATTCCTCAAAAATGACTCAAAATTTCCCATTTCGAATGAAAAAATCCCGTTAAAAGGGAAATTTACAGTTTTTAGTCCTTTAAAATACCAGCGGCAAGAAATGTCCATATTGAGGCTTAAGAATCCGTTTCTACAGCCTCCGATAAGCCTCTGACATCCTAATGGAATAAGTCATCATATAATTATACGTCACCGTTGTTATTTCCGTTACACCACCATATTTTTTAATCTTTATTTATTATCCAATATTAATAAAAATTAAAACTTTTTTAAAAAATTCAATTTATAAAATTTTTATAAAAAATATTAAAAACATATACCTACGACATGGAGCTCGTAGTCCTCGGTTCGAACCCGGTGAGGGGAAAAAATTAAAATGGCGACCTATATTTCCCTCATGGTGACTGCTGGCCGACTAACCCCCCACCCCTTTGTTCATAGCATAAATATATAGGCCCTATCGTTATCTAGTATGATGCCATGTCCGCCAACTTCAAAATCTGTAATTTTAATGCTAGAAATTCGGGAAAAAATCCATAATTCATCAAACAATTCATTCATTTAAGTAATGATTGATTCGATCAATTCATATCCTAGGTTCAATCCCAAGGCGATGCAATAATTTTTAATTTTAAGTAAAATATATCAATTTCAATAAATCATGTTCAAAGTCCTAAAAGAAGCATTGTTTACAAGTCAACCATCATCTTATAAGCCATTACGACAGGCAGCTAAAAATAAATTAAATTAAAAACCAGAAAAGGGTCAGGTTCGAGAAATAAAGCACCGCAAGTTATTTACAAACATAATATTTATTACATAATTTCTATTTTACTACAGGGAAACTTCCCATAGCCAGCAATCTTATAAACATTTAGCCCTGCATATGCGTGAAATGACTAATTCTTAGCTCCAATCGGTTTATACCAGACAGAGACTAACCAGAAACTTAACAGACATAGTCATCCTCTTCTTGACAGAGTTTCTGGATACCATGTTTAACAGTTTGCTTCACATCGTCAGAACTGTAAATTACTGCAGCCGATGTCTTGAATGCACACTTCTTCACTTTGTCATCGAACGGATATTACTTTTCATAAATACAGTCAAACCACAAGTTATATTTTAAAGGTCCGTTTGTTGCTACGTCATCAGTAAGCTCATTGATTATGTTCTGTCTGATATCGTCACGAAAAAAATAAATATATCTTTGGCTTTAAATGCTCAATCGGCTCCAAATGCTAAATCAGCTCCAAATGATGAATCAGCTGCAAATGCTCCAACAGCACAAATGCCCAAACAGCTATAAATGCGCCAACAGCGCCAAAGCTCCAACAGCTCCAAAGGCTCCAAAGCTCCAAAACACCAACAGCTCCAAAGCTCCAACAGTTCCAACTGTTGTAGCTTTGGCGCTATTGGAGCTTTGGATTTTTTGGAGCTATTGGAGCTGTTGGAGCTTTGGAGCTGTGGGAGCTATGGAGCATTTGGAGTATTTGGAGCTGTTGGAGATGCGGAGCTGATGGAGCCTTGGACATGTTGGAGCTTTGGCGCTTTGGAGCATTTGTAGCTTTGGAACTGTTGGAGCTTTGAAGCTGTTGGAGCTTTGGCGCTGTTGGAGCTGTTGGAGCTGTTGGAGCTGTTGGAGCTGTTGGAGCTGTTGGAGCTGTTGGAGCTGTTGGAGCTGTTGGAGCTGTTGGAGCTTTGGAACTTTTGGAGCTTTGTAGCTTTGTAGCTTTGTAACTGTAGGAGCTGTGAAGCTTTGGAGCATATGGAGCTGTAGGAACTTTGAAGCTTTGAAGCATTTGGAGCTGTTGGAGCTTTGGAACTGTTGAAGCTGTTGGAGCTTTGGAGCTTTGGAGCATTTGGAGCTTTGGAGCATTTGGAGCTTTGGAACTGTAGGAGATTTGGAGCTGTTGGAGCTTTGGGCGCATTTTGAACTGTTGGAGCTTTGGAGCTGTTGGAGCTTTGGGCGCATTTGGAACTGTTGGAGCTTTGAAGCTGTTGGAACATTGGCGCTTTTGGAGCTGTTGGAGTTTTGGAACTGTTGGAGCTTTGTAGTATTTGAGATTTGGAGCTTTGGAGCTTTGGAGCTGTAGGTGCTTTGAAGCTTTGGAGCATTTGGAGCTGTTGGAGCTTTGGAACTTTTGTAGCTGTTGGAGTTTTAGCGCTTTGGAGCATTTGGAGCTGTTGGAGTTTTATAGCTTTGGAGCTGTTGGAGCTTTGGAGCTTTGGAGCCTTTGAAGCTGTTGGAGCTTTGGGCGAATTTGGAACTGTTGGAGCTTTGGAGCTTTGGAGCTGTTGGAGCTTTGGCGCTTTGGATCATTTGGAGGTTTGGAACTATTGGAGCTTTGGAGCTGTTGGAGCTTTGGGCACATTTGTAACTGTTGGTGCTTTGAAGCTGTTAGAACATTGGCGCTTTTGGAGCTGTTGTAGCTGTTGGAGCTGTTGGAGCTTTGGAACTGTTGGAGCTTTGGAGTATTTGAGCATTTGGAGCTTTGGAGCTGTAGGTGCTTTGGAGCTTTGGAGCATTTGGAGCTGTTGGAGCTTTGGGCGCATTTGGAACTGTTGGAGCTTTGGTGCTGTTGGAGCTTTAGAGCATTTGGAGTATTTGAGAATTTGGTGATTTGGAGCTGACGGAGCTTTGGAGCTGTTGGAGCTTTGCAGCTTGGATCATTTGGAGGTTTGGAACTGTTGGAGCTTGGGAGCTGTTGGAGCTTTGGGCGCATTTGTAACTGTTGGTGTTTTGAAGCTGTTGGAACATTGACGCATTTGGAGCTGTTGGAGCTGTTGGAGCTGTTGGAGCTTTTGGAGCTTTGGCGCTGTAGGAGCATTTATAGATGATGAAGAATTTGTGCTGTTTGAGCATTTGCAGCTGATTCAGCATTTGGAGCCGATTGAGCATTTGGAGCCAAAGACATATTGTTTTTCTTGACGATATCAGACAGAACATAATCAATCAGCTTACTGATGACGTAGCAACAAACGGAACTTTGTAATATACTTGTGGTTTGACTGTATATATGGAAAGTAATATCCTTTCGATGACAAAGTGAAGAAGTGTGCATTCAAGACATCGGCTGCAGTAATTTACAGTTCTGACGATGTGAAGCAAACTGTTAACACGGTATCCAGAAACTCTGTCAAGAAGAGGATGTCTATGTCTGTAAAGGTTCTGGTTGGTTTTCTGTCTCGTATAAACCGATTGGAAGTAAGAATTAGTCATTTCACGCCTATGCAGGGCTAAATGTTTATAAGATTGCTGGCTATGGCAAGTGTTCCTGTAGTAAAATAGAAATTATGTAATAAATATTATGTTTGTAAAATAACTATGGTGCTTTATTTCTCATACCTGACCCTTTTCTGGTATTTATAATTAAATTTATTTTTATCTGGCGGTCGTTATGGCTTATAGGATGATGGTTGACTTGTAAACAATGCTTCTTTTAGGACTTTGAACATTATTTATTGAAATTGATATTTTTTACTTAAAATTAAAAATTATTGCATCGCCTTGGGATTGAACCGAGGATATGAATTGATCGAATCAATCATTACTTATTGAATGAATTGTTTGATGAATTTTGGATTTTTCCCCGAATTTCTAGCATTAAAATTACAGATTTTCAAGATGGCGGACATGGCGTCATACTAGTTGACGATATATATGCTATGAACATTTTGGGGGGGGGGGGGTTAGTCGGCCAGCAGTCACCATGAGGGAATATAGGTCGCCATTTTAATTTTTCTTTTGCCCTCACCGGGTTCGAACCGAGGACTCCGAGCGCCATGTCGAAGATATATGTTTTTAATATTTTTTATTACAATTGTATAAATTTAATTTTTTAAAAAGTTTTAATTTTTATTAATATTGGATAGTAAATAAAGGTTTTAAATATGGTGGTGTAACGGTAATTGCAACGGTGACGTATAATTATATGATGACTTATTCCATTATGATGTCAGAGGCTTATCGGAGGCTGTAGAAACGGATGCTTAAGCCTCAATATGGACATTTCTAGCCAATGGTAATTTTAAGTACTAAAAACGGTAAATTTTCCCTCGATACGGGAATTTTTTTACTCGAAAACGGGAAATCGGGAAATTTTGAGTCATTTTTGAGGAATTTTTGGAAATTGGAGGAATTTGTGAGGCCAAAAGGCCACCGTGACGTCAGAGAGTTCTGTCATTGACCCGGCACCCGGCACCAGTGCCTGGCTCCTGTGCCCGGACCGCCATTTACATACTACTGAGATCGTATCATACCGCATAGAATTTTCGTACTTATTATGTGCTTCCTTTTTTTAATATTCTTCCTCAGGACATGTTTGTTCTCATGGTTCGGAGATGTCTAACCTATACGTCTGACATTGAAAATTACCTGTTTAAAATGATGTTCACATATCGTTGATTGACACCTCTTGGTTCGGAGACACTTTTCTAAAAACTGATTTCAACCGGACGCCGATTACATGTCTGACTAATGAATAGAAATGCTTAACTACCAACGAGCACTGACTAGAGGTGTCTAGCCAACAACTACTAAATGTACCTGGCCACAGACTGGATATGCCTAGCCACTAACTGAACGTGTTAACCTGACCTCAATCTGGTAGTGCCTAACCACCAACTGGTCATGTCTAGTCAACAACCTGAATATGGCTGTAAGCTAAATACATGTCTGATCACTGAATATACATGCCTGGCCACCGACTGGTCGCGTCTTGCCACCTACTGAACGTTTCTGACCATCAAATACGTGCCTGGCCACGAACTGAATGTGACTAACCACAGACTGGATGTGCCTGGTCGTCTATTTTGAAAATTACCGGGCTCGTGTTTCGGAGATGCTTGGTCTATGTGTTTGGTTTTATGCGGGAACTGATTAAAATGTTCACCGAGTATCGACGAGAAATGCATTTTGGCTACTGTAGGTTGTGTTAGACAACCTACTGGATGCGTCTGGCTACCGACTAGATATGACTTGTCACCTAAAGGACGTACGTACCTGAACGTTGAATACATTCCTAGCTCTCAACTGGGCGCCTATTGACACATACTTGGCGTGCCTGACCGTAGAATACATGCCTGACCCCGGATTGAATGTGACTAACCACCGACTGCATGTGCCTGGCCGTCTACTACGATTCTGGTTACTGAATATACATGACTGGTTAATCAACTGATATGTATACAACTGAGTCTAAAACACATATAAAGACATGCAAAGGACTCGTTTCGCCTTCTAAGAAGACTGTAGAAATCGAGAAATGCTAATAATTTACTTGTTTGTGTTTGATGAATTAATGTATTTTTTTTTTATTTGAATTTGTATTGCTTTTTTCTCGAACCTGTTTCTTGTGTGGTATTTTTTATTAATTTTTTGCATCGCCCAGAGATCGAACCAAGGACGGAAATGGTTGTTGCCACAGTAATGATAAAAGATTACTGCACTCTAGCAGGTAAAATTTAAACTAGCATGGTGTATCACGCTCTAGCAGACAAAAACAAGATGGTGACCTCCAGCAGACGAAAACAAGAGGGAGGAAATTACATCATACTAGCTGATGATATATACCTTGGCATTAGTGGTGAAAGGTTAGTCTGCCGGCAGCTACCGTGGAGAAAGGATCTGTCGACGATTATTTTTATTTTTTGCTCTTACCGGGTTCGAACCGAGGACTTTAAAGTGTAAGTGCGTTTTTTCAATATTATTTTATTAAAATTTGATTAATAAAAATTTATTATAATTTTTGAAATGTTTTCCAAATTTCTAGCATAAAAATTATGGTTTTTCAAGATGGCGGCCGTAATGGAAATTGCAACGATCTATAATGCAATATGGCAGCCATAACGAAAAGTGTAACGATGGCATCATACTCATCCAAGATGACAGATGTAATGTAACCTTCAACATTTATAGAATCCAAGATGATGGCCGTAACTATACATATGTGCAATGGTGTTTTTAATGTATTTTTATTAAAATTTAATTAATTATTTTTTTTATAATTTTTAAAATTTTTTCCCGATTTTCTAGCATAAGTATAAATTAAGTTTTTCAAGATGGCGGGCATGACGTCATACTAGCTGACGATATTTATACATTGAAATAAGCGGGGGGGATCAGTCTGTCAGCAGTAGCGACATGAGAAAAGGATCGGTCACCATTTTTTTTTTGCTCTCACCGGGTTTGAATCGAGGACTTCAAGGCGTAAGTGCGTTATAAAAGTATTTCTATTAAAATATTGTTAATTAATATTAAAATGTTTTTCATTGAAAAGAGGATAGTAAATAAAGAATTTTAAGATGGTGGCCGTAACATAAATTGCAACGGTGATGTCATAATCCTAGATGGCGTCAGATGCTTATCGAAGGCTGAAGACATGGATGCTTAAGCCCCTTTTAGGATTTTGTGTTCTTTCTAAGGCAAAAGTCTTTTGAGGATTTTCGAATTCCTATTTTTTTTAATTTTTCAGTAATAAAACAAGAATTTTTCCTGAGAAATTGGGAAATTTTTTATTTTTAAAATTTTTTGAGATATTTTGGCCTGATTTTGATCCAAAATTGAAATTTTGGCGGATTTTGGCAAGTTTTGAAGGTCAAGGTCATCAAAATGGCCGCCGTGACATCAGAAAAACCGGTCCTTGACACCATCCACAATCCACGCGCCGGCGCCGTGCACCCGGAGGCCCTATTATATACTACTGTCGTCCAGACGGGCGTGGGCCAGAACCAACACGAGGCAACCGCTCCCTGACTCGTCGACTCCACGGTCACAGGCCGCCGCCGGCCGCAGTGACCTGGCGTGAGCGCCGTGCCCCGAGCAATCAGGTCCTGACCTGCTCGCAATTGCCGCTGACGAGGCCCTCCCCCCTCTCCCTCAACCGCCAGCCAACCACAGTCCTCATTGGGCGTCCAACGTCTGGAATGTCAGGGCTGTAGCTGATGGTATCTGTCTGCCCTTTCGATCTCCTCAACAGCGGCGACATCCTCGGATGGCTCTTCACCTCGCTTGTCGGCTTGTAGGTATTCAACCTGCATCATTGAATGTTCCCTTAAATACCATCACGAATGAGAACATACTTACTGCACACTTACTTCATATAATATAACTAAGTGCACATATACGTATGATATAAACTATGAACTTTGAAAAGTTATTGGTGTGTTATTTTTGTAACAGTTAATAGAAAGTAGCAAACATAAATGTACTTTATTCCCAACAGGCGGTGGTTATTTATTGGAAAAGTAACTGCAGTTGGACACTTAAGAAAAATTAACAGGTTTGCAAGTGCCGAAAAAGTGTAAGAGAAGTAAAAGATATAAAAACTATATACTTTGAAAGTTTCGGTTATCAATAATATTGAATTAGGTTAATTTTTAAGTGTAGTTATTAATGATACTTAAGGGAACTAACAGAGGACATTATATAGCAAACCGTGTTAAGACGTACAAAGACACGCCTTATCCGAGTCTGCACGGCTTGTCGGATTCCCCCCCCCCCCTTATCCAGGCCGAAAAGTTCTTAGACCAAAATGATGGAAACGACATATTAAAATAAATTACTCTGATCAAGCTTATTATAGATGATGACAATTTTAATTACTTTGAGGCTGATATCAAAACAGTAGACTTCAAAATCTTAAAAGTATTAGTAATATAAATGTAAGGAATATGACAATAGCCGAAGACGATATGGGAAGATTCTAACATATTGTTCGACATGTTAAGACTTATACTTGCTTCGAAAATTGATGAAAATTTATCAATACCAAACTAATATCGTGAAATAAGTGCGTACTGCATAAAATAATGACTTGTTTGCCTTCATCTGTATAAAAGTGAAAATTAAATTACATTTTGGATAAATTAAAAAGATTGTTTTATTTCGTGCAATCTAATTTATAGCTAAGACTGAGTTCTCTTAATACAACTTCTAACTTAAAGATTTAAAAATCGTAATCAATGACAAAATTGAGATTAAAAATAAAGCCTTTCCAGCAATCGAGACGAGTTCGAGCAACATTGTGACTGAAATCATTTGGAGCCAAATGTAGATGAACCCATTGTTGCCAGATTGAGATGTATCATTTCGTATTTCAGAAAATATATCCTAGTGATCGTATCCTACCGAGTTAAATGATTTTACAAATGTGTGTCCTTTTCATTGAATGTTTGTAATCAAGTCTTCAGTCAGGGCCGAATATTTAATGGTTCAAAACCCCTTGATCTTGTAGTAAGCATAAAATATATATTTCAGGTTGTGTCGTCTCTATATTAGGAATTAAATTTCCTGAGTTAGTATTTTTTATAAAAGAGTTTTCTTCTATGTGGTTGATGTATCCTTCTAGCCATTTAGCCTCGTAGCCAGGTTCGGAATAAAAAAATATTTTAACTTCACCGAGATAAAAGTATTAACGAACTTTAAAAGAAGCTATGTGGAGGGAGTTCACAGCAAAAGGAGTTATAAACTGATTGATATGATACTATCATTACTAAATGACTATTAGAACAGAAACCACTGAACGATTGGTATAGCACCTGTTAATGAAAAAAATAACCCACTCCTGAAAACTGTTCATTCTAATGCAAATAAACTAGAGGTAAAAAAACCCAAAGCTAAAGTTAGGGAATTTGTATATATTTCAAAATATAAACGAACAATCGATCAAGGTTATATGCATAATTTTTCAACTCAAATATTTTGTTGAAAAAATACGTTATTACCTTCCAAGATGTTATTATTTGGAAGATTTAGGAGGTTCGGCGATACATGGCGAATTCTACGAGGAAGAAATTCAGCCTACCAAGTACCCGAACGATTATTTAGATCAAAAAGTGATAATACGTAAAGTTTATTGCTTGTTTGTGAAGTGGTTAGGATTCGATAAACCCTAAAATGGATGAAAACTAATGATGTTAAATAAATTAAAATATAACGCGATGTTGTGAATGTTTATGTAGAGTAAAGAGTTGTAAATGTTTATGTAGTGTGATGTCTTGTAGATTTTTATATTAATAAAATAATGCAAGTATTAAATAATTAATTATTTTTATTTATGCTTGTACTGTTTAAAAAATTTCACTTGTTACGAGGTCAGGATTCTCATCGAAGGTACTTACAATGGTATTAGGAGGCTGGGGATGTGTGGTGACAGGACTAAATCACACAGCTATTATGTTTGGAAAGAGTTGTTTGGTGTAGGAGAGGGGAGGTATGCTGACGTCAAAGGACGTGCGTCAGAGGTGTGTACACTTGGGACACATGGACAGGACTGGAATGTAAAGGGCAGAGTTATATAGGGGAGGGGGAGAAACCATTGCACCATTAGGACAGTGATGATAAGTTGGCGATTACGTGACGCTGATGTCGGACGTATCATTCGTAGTTGTCAGCAGAGCTAATATGTGTCGTGCCAGCTATGAGAAGATTCTTGAGGAAGAGTATAGAGGTGTAAAAGTAACGAAAGAAAGCGTACCCGTATGTATTCGTTACTGTAACAATTAGTACTCGTTACTATCGTATCGTTACTCGTTACTTCTGATACTACATAGCGTGCAATGTTATGTTAGAGCAACGAATCGAGTCGTATTGCGTACGCGTACAGAATGACGTTGCGGCGTCGCAACATTCATAATTTGTATAAAACATACTTACTTATACATTACATACCAAACTGCGTAAGGTGCATTTTTTTTCACTTTTCCGTATTTTTAACCAAACTTGTGTTTAAGTCATTCTAAATTTAATTTGATTTAATAAGTAAAGTGTAGAACTACTAGTGAACTGTTCTATACTACGAAAAATGCGAGTAACGAAATGCATTCGTGTGTAACGTTTCGTTATTCGGTACTAGATGGCGCACCCGTTACTCAGTACCGAAGACATACGGTTTGCTACAGCTCTAGAAGAGTACGATGCGAGCTGGGAGGAGGTGGAGGAGGAGCTTGGAGACGAGATGGAGGAGACGAGTGACGAGATGGAAGATCCTGAGATGGTGGCAGTCGTTGAGGAGGTGTGGAGCTACGTGACGGAAGTAGAGGTGTGCGCGGGTGAGGGGAGCTGCATGGATGTGATGGCGAGGAGAAAGTGAACGTGACTGCAGAGTTCGCAGAGTTGACTAGGGACCTGTGTGAGCGGGTAGCCGAATGGACTGAAGATGATATTGTGGTTATGAAGGACGAGGTGGAAGTGTCGTCAGTGTGTCAGGACGAGGATCGAGAATTCATGTAATTTTTTTTTTTTAGTGTTTTGAGATAAATTAAATTGATTTTTAAAAGTATTTTTTTTATATTTATTTCGAATTCTTATCACGATTGTTCAAAATATACTTTTTACATGTTGTGTGAAGTGCATCTAACAGACATGGTAATGGGGTGATGGGCTAGGTGTGTGTTATAACTCTGTCATATTATACTGTAGTGATCAAACATCAAGTCAAAACGTAAAATTTCATGTGTTGGCTATGGTCTCTCTCTCTTGGAGAGGGAATACATCTAATAATCTACAAATATGAATCGTAACATAATGTGATTGTTTGTAACATAATATGGTCGTGCACGATTAAAGCTGCGTGTGTTTTTCTTTCATTAAAAACCTTATTGAAACATATATGTGTTCAAACACTAAAATATCTGCAACCAAGCAGCTTTTAAATATGAATACGCAAACATAATACAGCTTAGAAAAGTGAAATATAAATATATATGCAAGCATTTAAATATTTGCTTCCATACAGCTTTTGAACACTAATACTAAACACAATCATGCTTAGAAGATGCATTAATTAATTATTAAATGTGGGTTAGGATTCTGAAAAATTTCTGGTCCTGAATGGTGTAAGAGGGTGGCACAAATTAAATTAAATGGTAGAAAAGTTTTTAATGTAATAAGTATTTTTAAAAGTTTTATTACTTTAACCATCGAATCCGAAATATTTTATATATGATTATGTATTTAAGAGAAAATGGCGGTCACAACCACCATCATAAACAAAATGGTTGAAGTTGAAGTTTTTGTGGATTTTGTAGATTTTTTAGATTTTTTGAAAATTTATAGATATTTTTGTTCTATAAGGTTCATAACAACACTGCTAGGAAATAAAAACTCGACCTTACATGCACGAGGAACAGCAATACTTACATACTTTAGGAACCAACACCAGAAACAAAGATGGCGACATCCATCAGATAAAATCAAGATGGCGGTCTCCACTAAAAAAACAAGATAGCTGCCTCCATCACCGTGCTGGTGGTGCCAGCATAACGAAAAATGCAACGCACAGGGGTGAGACACTCGATGATGACATCCTAACGAAATGTGCAACGCACAGGAGTGGGGTACTCGAGGACATCATCATAACTTAAAGTGCAATGCACAGGAGTGGGGCGCTCAATGATAATAACATCGTATTTTTAATTAAAATTTTAATAATAATTTTTTTTATAAATTTTAATTATTTTCAATTTTTTGACTTTGATAATTGCGGATTTCCAAGATGGTGGATGTGATGTCATAATTCACAATGGTGAAATGTTCTGGAAAAACAAATGGCGGAATGTTATAGAAAAATGGAGGAATCCAAGATGGCCACCGGGGTCATACATCAAGGTCATCGAAGATGGCCGAGAGATGTGATGTAATTCAAGATGGCCGCTGCGGATCATGGATCCCGAGCCATGAGCCGGTGTGTCCATACATATAAACCCTACCTACTAAAAAAATTTAATGAGGCATTGCAACGCATACCGGGAATTAGCTAGATAATATAATCTTTTCTGTATCAGTAATCTTTCATTTTTCCCACTTTTTTCTACAATGCTTTATAGATTATATATTACATACATACCATCCATTTTTAGATATATAGAGATAAATCAATATATACACTGGCAGAACAAAGTCTGCTGGGTTCTACCAGTGATATTATTTTGAAAACTTTACTTTAAAATTAAGAAGACTATCTTCATCTGATTTCGAAAAAAGTAACCTTCACCATTAGATCAGCCCGGGAAACACTGGGTACTGCAGCTTGTGTGTGTATGTGTGTGCGTGTATATCTTATTGGGAAATTATTAGTTCATATTCATAAGATCCAGATTATTCTACAAAGCGTGACTGAGAGGGCAATAATATCACTTCGTTTTGGATATGACGCCAGGTAGCTTTCAGAACAGTTCTTTCAAGTATGAATATTCTGTGGTTTTTACTCACCCAAGTATTAGCACCTGTTTACCCGGGAATACATCAGCTCTTCTTTGCTGCAACAAGAAAAAGTTCACCACTGTAAAAATACAGTCATAAAACAAAAAAAGTATAATATTACAAATCACACAAAACTATTTAAGGGGAGCATATATTAATAAAATACATAGTACTATCACAAATGACACATTATGTGAATCAGAAGTATATGACAACATTTCAATGTTCTGTGTTACACCTCACTAGTCGCTGTTTCTGGTATGACACACATTCTTCAAAAGCTATCATTATCGCAATACAGTAGCCTCAGCAAGTAAAGAGAAACTTTGAATTCATAATATTCTTTGGCTTGGTTAGCAAAAATTCATAATACATCCTGACTTTGTTTACACCTTATAATAAACAATTTCACTTAAAAATAACATTTTTATCATCACTCTGCTACACGAACCAGAAAATATTCCATCTCATAGGCCATCCATTTTCTCTGTGTGCGTATTGGTTACTTCACAGTCGTTGCAAGAGCGTGCTATCATTGCTGTTTCCTTGCACATATAGTTTGTTTTAAAATAGATGCTTATCAACTCTCATCCATAAAGACCTGCAAAATTCGCGGATTCATTTCGTGATATGCTACAATTCAAATAATTATACCTTAGCGCTGCTTCTGCAATTGGTTCACTGTTAATCTGGAGGACTGAGGGCCAATTAGAGACCCTCACTCAAAGAAGTGTCGAATCACAGACACTCGGTCGAGACGACTCACAAGTCAGCAGCCAATGAACAGGTGGCATTTGGCCGAGTGTGTAGAGTGTAGTAGAGTCTATCCTGGAGGTCATTGAATCCGCGAATTTTGCATGTCTCTAGTAGAGACCTGCAAAATTCGCGGTTTCGATGGCCTTCAGGATAGACTGCACATACCCCTGTACACTCGGGCAAATAACGCCAGTTCATTGGCTGCCGACTTGTAAGTCGTCTCAGCTGGTTTGTCTGTGATTCGATCCTTCTTTGGTTGAGGGTTTATAACTGGTTGAGATTCGTCCAGATGAACAGTAAGCCAATAGCAAAATTATCTAAGAGGTATATGTGTTTGAATTCTAGCCTATCTCCGAATGAATCCGCGAATTTTGCAGGTCTCTAGTCATCCACGACATGACCCATTCAGATGTCAGTAGATCATGCGCGATCAAAGTCACTCGTCCACTCGTCATGTTGGTCTCCCACGATGACGTCAGCAAAAGCAAGCCGGCGTCTACACGGACCGCCCGTTGCCGGCCGCGTCTTCAGTCACGCCATTCGACGCTACAATCGGCAGAACCCTTCGCCACCCAGACAGTGACTAAGTTAGTTCAGGCCATGCTCGGCTTGGTTCATTACTCGTGGTTTTGTAATTTGTGTTCTGGCAAGTTTGAATTCAAAGCCATTCATCACTAACTTGTTTCGCTCTCCTTGGACACTACTATGACATTAAATATTTAAAATACTAAAAATATTTTTAGAGTTAATATCTTGTGTGGTTTTTGTGAAATTTACATTTCTCCAATGCTCCAAAATTAACTTAAGCTACCAAAAACACTACAAAATTCACCGATAATTTTTGAAAACGTATACAAACACTGTAAAAACAATCGAAAAATTATATATACAACGGGGTACTAATTTTACAAATGTGTCGTGATAATTTTCTAAACACAAGTATAATTGGTATAATTTCGAGCCAATAATTCTAGAAAACCAAATAGTTCTGCAGACTTTGGTAGAAATACACCAATTTTCGTATTGTATTACAATTACTAACGTGTTAAATTACACATTCTGATTTATAAATGAAGTTACACATGCATCAGTATCCTCTTTTTTGGCAGTATATTGTATTTGTAGTTAATCACATACGTCATTGTTAAAGTACAAACTATTGGCCAGAGAAAATTTACTACTGCCTATTAACTCTGTATATCTAATAAATAAATTTAAAAAACTAAAAAAAAACACACTTTTATAGAAAACCCAACTAAAAAATAGAAAATAAATTTTCATAAATTTGAATTAAAAATAGTGTAAAATTAAAAAAAAATGTATTTTATTTAAAAAAATCGTGGGGTGCTTTTTAAGATATTATCGAAATGATAATCCTTCTACTCATATTTGTCAATAAAAGATTTATAACTATTGACACCATGCACCCCACGCTTTTTTTTACAATAAAATACATTTTTTTTTATTTTACACTATTTTTAATTCAAATTTATTAAAAACATTTTCTATTGTTTTGTTGGATTTTCTATAAAAGCGTGTTTTTTTAGTTTTTTTAAACTATTATTTATTTTTCATTTTTTAGTTGAATTTTCTATAAAAGCATATTTTTTTTAGTTTTTTAAACTATTATTTTTATTAGATCAAAATTAATAGGTAACTCAATCGCCATTCATTACAACAGCAAACAAGGCTCCTTCCTCAAAAATTGTAAATTTAAATTCCTGCTTATTTTGTTGAATTTGGTATTCGGAAATTTGTTAATATTAGAGAAATCAGCTAAAGATAATGGTTGGAATTAATTTTAACATCAATTCCTGCCTTATCGACTATAGATGAAAATCATATAATTTGACAAAAATCTTATTTTGCAAATTGAATAATGGAATAATCTTATCAAATTAGTGTATTTTCATCGGTCCTCGATAAATCTACAAAGTTTGAATGAAATCTGGCCGTTTAAAGTGGGTCAAAATCATACCCAAAGAAGTCGGTTACAAACATACGAGGGTTATTTTTTTTCAACCTCCGATCGGCTGTAATAAAAAAATGGGAATGAATTGGGAAATTATTTTAATGTCAAAAGAAACGTACATATTTACTCTATTTTTCCACATAATCACCATGCAGATTGAGGCATTTGTCGTACCGATGCACCAGCTTTCCAATACCCTCTGCATAAAATGATGCCTCCTGCCTATTCAGCCACGTTTTAACAGTGCCCTTCAGTGTGATTACAGTTTCATTTCTCCATGGCATGCCCATTAATCGATACCCTAATCGCTAGTACACGAATCGACACGTCTCGTAGTGTTTACCCCCTTCCACCAACCACAACAACTCCTTGCAAGATTTCGATGGGAAGTGTTTGATCACCCTCCTTACAGTCCGGATTTGGCACCGAGTGACTATCACCTTTTCCCCACGTTGAAAAAGTGGCTTGGAGGACGACGCTTCAACACCAATGATGAACTGCAGAGCACTGTTAAAACGTGGCTGAATAGGCAGGAGGCATCATTTTATGCAGAGGATATTGGAAAGCTGGTGCATCGGTACGACAAATGCCTCAATCTGCACGGTGATTATGTGGAAAAATAGAGTAAAGATGTACGTTTCTTTTGACATTAAAATAATTTCCCAATTCATTCCCGTTTTTTTATTACAGCCGATCGGAGGTTGAAAAAAAAATAACCCTCGTACAAACAAACATACAGGTGAAGCTAATATAAAGCGTGTAAAAATGGATGGTTTGTATGTAATCTAGAATATATAAACCGTTTAAAATGGTATTCCATAAACTCAATCACCAATTACTAATCACAGTCACAATCACTATTGATTGTTATTGAGAATTAAAGACTTAAATATCGCAATATACCAATTTGCATGGCGATCGGTTGAACGGAATATAAGTTGGTAAGCTGCAGCGATATATAGTGGCGAGTTATAGCAAAATGAATAGCATAAAAACTTCCGTGAAAAAACGCTCAGAGATGCCAACTTTTATGGGATAGATCAAACGGTGTCGGGTTTTATCAACGTCATATATATCAACATCCAGTTATATATATATATATATAAATTACATATAATACTTCCAAAGTTAGATTAGTTGCTTGTGGTGCAAAAATATTTACTGTTTAGTGACAGATAAAACGTCGGAAGATAATTTATTTGTGTGTGATACAAATGTAATTTGCCTACGAATAAAAAGAATAATGGTTATTCATGGCTGCAGTACACGGCGTTGCCCGGGCTGAACACAGAGTGTTAGCGCTATATGACAGTGTGGTGGACATAGATAAATAACACACAATTACTGTTTGTATGTCTATGATATGTGATTTACTGTTTACCCATGGCGATCGGTTGAACGGTTTAAAAGTTGATGCGCTGCAGTGCCATCTAGTGGCGAGTTTCAAAAATATGGATAGCATAAAAACCTTCTCACGAAAAAAAACACTTCGATGTGACAACTTACATGGCGAACGGTCAACCGGTATATGAGTTCATCAACGTCTTACATAACAAAATACAATGATATATATATACACGCAATTTATACTGACGAAAATCCCAATTAGGTTACATTAGGTTACAAACGTAGTATTCCCATTACTTATCGGCTTATTAGTATGCACGATGATCAAGTGGTTAAGAGGCCCGCCTACCTGGGCACACATACGGTGTGCAGAGCTTCAGGAAAAACAACGCGATTTCAAAACTACTCAAGATATCCGAGTGGGGCCTATTTACGAATAGCATTTAAAAGTTCGCTGAGGGCCGAAAAGTACTTTTAATTTCGGATTAAGTTTTTAAACTGTATTTTTAGAAGCGTCAAAATGCCTAAAACGCGTGTTTTCAGAGTAATTTTTAGGCATAAAACAATCAGTACAGATTCTTGAAAGCACTTAAGGGGCTTGCATAACATCTTTATCTTCATTTCTCCGCCATATAATGTTACGGTCACCGCTCAAATTTCACAGTTATCCTGTGACGACGAGACGAATGCGCGCCAGTTCAGAGACTTGCTCTTAGAGGCTATACCGCGCTGGAAGCACCAGCGAGCGTCGCGCTTATCATCCCGCCTCACTAACACACATACACCCCTGACGAGGCGGGCCCCTTAAGACTGTAGACAAACAATTAAAAGGTCATCGTGAGTTCGATACTCTTCTAATTCATTGGGAATGTTATAAGTATTCATTTGAATAAAAAATGTGATAATTAGTATACAAATGGACATCCTACGCCAGGCTTCCGCAGGAGGAGCCGGAGAAACCGGTCGTCATATTGAATAGTAACGCTCCGGCGGCCATCTTGGATCACCTTGACCTTTGAACTTCACCTTTACCCTCATAATTTGCCAAAATTTGCCAAAAAGGCCAACATTTTGCGAAAGTTTGCCCAAAATCAGCCAGAATCCACGAAAGTGTCCGGTTTTTAGAAAAAAATTCCTCAAAATAATCTCAAAAAATTTGAAAAATAAATAATTTCTCTACTTTGAGGAAAAAATTCCCGATTTGAGGGAAATTTTCCCGTTTTAGTCCACAAAAAAGCTAATGAATTGAAAATTCCCCAAAGGGGCTTAAATTCCCTTGCCACCGAGGTGACCTTGTCAATTAGGATGCCATTACTACAATCTTAAATTATGATGTAAATGTTGTAATTATCGTTAGGACCACCATCTTTAAAATCCGTATTTTTTATGCTAGAAAATAGATAGAAAATTTAAAAAAGTTAGTAATAAAATGTTAATAAAAAATTAAGTCATTATGAATAAATACATCACCGTTGCACATTTCGTTAGTCGCCATCTTGGATTCTAGTTGAAATTTTGTTATGGCCACCAACTTGAAAAACCGTCCTTATCAAAAAAAAATTTGAAGAAATTTCAAAAAATAAAAAAATTAATTAATAAAAATTTAATAAAATATTATTTTAAAATACCCCTGCAACTATCGTTACGGCCGGCATCTTGAAAATCAGTAATTAATTTTCTAGGAAATCAGTAAAAACTTTTAAAAATTAAAAAAAATAATTAATCAAATTTTAATAAAATATTATTTTAAAAGCTCACTTACATCATGTAGCTCAGAGTCTTCAGTTCAAACCCGGTAAGAGCAAAATATAAAAAACTGACGAAGGATCCTTCCTCCACAGAAGCCACCGACAGACTGACCTCCCACCACTAATGCCAAGGTATATATAGACCTATCACTAGCTAGTATGACGTCACATCCGATATCTTGTTTTAGTCTGCAAAAGTGCGCTACTGCCATGTTAGTTTAGTTTTTACCCACTCGAGTGCAATAATCATTTATTATTTCTGTGGCACCCACCATCTTGAAATTTGGACGGCATATTTGAAATTTGTAATTAATATGCTATATATTCGGGAAAAATTCCAAAATTCATCAAAAAAAATCACTTATTAATTTAATGATTGAATCGATGGATTCTTGACATTGCTTAGATCCCTGTTCAATGCACACAAAAAGTAATTTAATTTAAAATACGACAAAAGTGACACGTTCGAGAAATATAACAAAAGTTCTTTTACAAACATAAATTTTATTACATAAATTCCACACTACTAAAAATACAAAAATACAAGCAATTTATTAAAGTATTTAGCATTTCTCGATTTCTACATCTGCCTTCTCCACCAAGTACGTATCGGGATACACCGTAGGTTGAATCTCTTATGCTTATAAGCCGTAACGAATAGGTCAAATCTTCGAGATAGTAGGTCCTAGGCTTCGATTCATCAAAGTCCTGAAGGTCGCATTGTAGAATTCTTTGCCGAGATCCGTTTGCAGGTACGATGGTACACGACCATAACGCAAAATATTGGCCATGGCCTTGGCTACGTCGGTTGCAGTCTTCGATTTCACAGGTCTGGCCCAAGCGAACTTCCTAAACACATCGATGACTGTCAACATGCACTTGAAATCTTTATTCAATTGGGAATATGGTATCCTGCAAACAAAGTCCGCCTGGAATAAATCATCAATTCCGCGAACTGTGACTTTGCGACGAAGGTATTTTCGTTTTGCAGGAGCATGAAGTTCAAGAGCGATTCCGGTTTCACTAATTGTATGTAGTCAGCTTCTCACAGTTCTTAGTGTATGGAAACTATTTCGTTGATGTGCGAATAATTTCCTGCACTAAGCGAATCATGTAGAAATCTTATCCGAATAACTAATTCATTGGAGTCGTCCCAATACACATAGATAAAGTACCAAACATTATCTAGCTTTTTTAAACAATCACCGTGTACTGATAGTTCACTGAAGAGATTAGCGAGAATGTTGATTTTTTTCATGATCTTAGTCTTTATATATGCCACTTTCCGGATCGTTATTGCAAAAACATGCATTAGATAGTTAAGGCAGTTTTTTTTTTAACTCTTGTAAATCTTCGTGAGAATAGCCTTAAGGCTCCGTGCGAAACATTAATACGTACAGACCCGTAGTCCCGTGCGTTTTGTACTCTTCTACACGTACGATATTACCTGGTAAAAAGTATATTTCTTTAGCAACGAGGAACCATTTATTATGTTTTCTGTACACTCGTATAGTTCGTGTCATTATTCCGACTTGTGAAAGATATCAGGTTTATTCGGACCATTGCATTAACTTGGTGTCCTCTTTTCCATAATTGTTTTTTTTGTGCTTTGACTCTGTACTTGTATAGTCCTCTTCTTCTCGATCTTGCTCATATTTCCCCTTCTTTACGTTTGGCATTTCGTCATCAACTTCTGTCTTCACAGTGATGATTGGTTCTTCCTTATTTTTAAGATCGTCGAGACTAGTAATTGGTTTAAATATATCTTCATTTTTCATCTCGCATGTAAGTCTGGCTCTTCTAGCAAGTAACTATTTTTCACGAACAGACTGTATAACTCGATAAAGGTCACTGACCAAGTCCGACATTGTACTAGGTGAAAACATTTTGCAAGACTTCCTTTTAAACTTTTTTATTCGTCCGCAGAAACTTCTTTCTTGAGTTTGGAAAGATTTGATTTTGTTGTCAAGTGAGTAAGCGATGCATTCAGACTACTTGGAAAGTCCTCAAATCGCCATGTCTGTGTGCGTTGGCTACTTCGATCATGTCACAAATTCGAGAATCCGAGGCTTCCACGCGGTGGTCGATGGCTAGCAGATACTCTAGTAATTTGTTTTTCACAATTTCTACTTTCTGAGCCAGTACCGAAATGTATTTGAGGATATCGGAGTCGTGAGACTTGAGAAAATTATGTATATCGGTAGTGCGTCTGTTAAGACCAAATTTTGAAATTCTATGACTCATGTTTGACGATAAACTGATCGCAACCTTGTCTGTACCTGCCTTTATATAGAGGCCTGTCCTTGACTATAACTAAAAATTCATGTTCGTTTTTCCAATACAAGGAGCAAATGTCTTTGAATTCCTGGAAAGTCATGTCAGTATTTATGTGATCGTCATAAGCATAAAGTAAATTAAGTTCATCCATGCGAAAAAGTACTATGATGTTCGCGTTGTCCCGTAGGATATGTTTTTGAATAAGACTGTACGTCTGATACGTTTAAATGCAGTATACTTTGGCGTGTCTGTCCATGGAAAAGTACTCTTGTATTATGTCTTGCTTCTCGCACATTACATCGCCGAAAACAAACACTGAATTGTCTTTTGTTTCGCTTGGAGAAAACACATCTGCATTATCATTAAATGGGAAATACTCCAGGCTATCAACCGATCGTAGAACCGTAGCTAGACGCAGGTACTTCGTCTGTTGCAGAGACTTGGAATAGAGGTACGCATTTTCGAACCTAAGACCATTTGGTTATTCCAGCAAACTCAGTAAAACGTACTTTCTCCCACAGTTGGACGGGTCTGTTATTATGCATCTTGCGTAATGCGCACGGGCAAGCACACTTCTTGCTTGATGACTTGCATTGTACTGTTAAAATTGTATAAAAGCAATAACATACTTTCTGCTCAGTTGTGCGTAGTGATTCGAAGAGGTAAGAACAAGAAAAACACATCGGTGCAGGACTTGTGAACTCGCTGATAAACAATCTGCCTTTCTAGCTACGGATTCCGGCTAAAGGTTCTGAGGTCCAAGAACGAATCTAGCTAAAAGAATTAGCTCTTGGAGAAGTTGACATTAATTCTCTTGATGAAAAGTGCAAGCAGCACAATGTTGCCTATTCCCTCAGCAAAGATCTGGAATCAAGGCACCGAGCTGACGAGATATTGGCACAAAAAGCCTACGATATAAGTAAATCATCAGATGCGGGACAAGGAGACAAATTTGCGCGTGGGGTGTATCCAAAATCATGAATGCCAAGACTAAATTATGAATGGGCGCTCGTCGAGCCAGCTCCAACAAGTCAAAGACAAATTTCACGCAAAACCAAGCGCAAGACTGGTGCAGGCGTGCAAACAGCAAAGAAAAAAATACAGACTCTCGACAAGAAGATTATTGGAGGATTTCTTCCTTTGCTTTTGCCTTCATTGGGTGCTCTCAGGAAGAGTATTCCGGACTCCCACCACCAGTCCCTTTGCCTAATACCTATCGTTTGAAATTGTAATCATTTCACGCTATATTTAGGAAAACTTAAATTAGTACAGCATTTTATGAAATTGCCCTTCATATGTTTATTTGCTAAAGGCCAGCGAGTCAGGCCAGCTACAGTTGAAATAATATCAGATATTAGCACGTCAGCGATTCAAAGCACTGACTCAGTGTAAGCTGCACTGGGAAAGAGGGTAGTTAGTGTTCCCTCGTGGCAAGCTACGTCGCTGTGAGCAGATTCTCGGTAATTTCCGGCCCGTGAGCCCCCCTCCTCCCCTAAACATCCTCGAACCCCCTACCCCATCTTGACCAGCCCCACGGGGGGTTGTGACCGCACTCCGAGCCCATTTCCGACAGTGGCTCGCTGCGTCGGCCCTGGGAGCTCGCCAGCAACTTGCTACTCACTACTCGCATTCAACAATGAGACTATGCATGTGTAGTAGCATGGATTAGCCTACTCAGAGGACTTACAGTTAGTGACCACTCTGCAATTATAGTCGGGCAAACATTTCATTAGTTATGAACATTCGCCTAAATTACAAACAGAAGATTAACGTGTACAATATTATAATATGTCGCGAAAAATTAACAGCAAGAAGTAATTCGTAAAGCTCGCATAGTGAAACATCCGTGAAAATTGCACTAAAACCAAACTAATTGCGTGAGAATGCAATAACTTAAAACGGCGGGCGAAATGGCACTTTACTGAGGTAGTAGCCTAATTATATTGCAGCTATAATTTAGTGTTTTTTTTAATATTGTAAATATACTTATGATACTTTCATCTTTAAATGTTCATAACAGGTTTTTATCGAATGTAATACGTGTTTGTATAATTTTTTTTTTGTTTTTTTTTTTTTAATCTTAAAGAACTATTTAATTTTCAACCATACAGTTCGTATTTTGCCTTTGTCTTAAAAAAACTATTTTTAGGATACCATTCATATAGGTATTTAAAATAATATATATTTCTTGAAATAATATCAAACTGGCGTTTTTCAATGTTTTAATAAAACATCATTTTCATTGATTTATGAATAATATATTAAAAATCAAGACATTCAATACAAAGGCTACTTGCAAATGGTTAATTTAAAGTTTTATAGTTGTCAACGATTTTAAACTCTCAATTCATGCTGGTTTGAAATATAAATTTACCTTTAAGGTTCTCAAAATTTAAAAAAAAAATACTGTTTACTTGATTTCACCTTATATAAACAATTTCTATGCAGATCTGCAATGCAGTCGATTAGGAGACGGATATCTGCATATTGTACACTTATGAATAAACTAGCTGCAGTAGGCCTACCCGGCGTTGCCCGGGCTGAAAACAGAGTGAAGGGGACCTTTTTAGAAATCAGATGTAGTTAGTAATTGTATTCTTAATTTGAATGTCAAGTGTGCAAAATAATTTATATCACTTTCAGATCCCGACAGACGTTGTTCTGCCAGTGTATAGTTATTTACCTGTATATATCGAAAAATTGGTGGTCTGTATGTAATCTAGACTTTATAAAGCACTATAGAAAAATGCTGAAAAATAAGAGATTACTAATATTGAAATGATTCCATTATCTAGCTAATGCTCAGCATGCATTGCAATGCCTCATTCCGTTTTGTTTTGTAATATGTTTAAAGTAGTTACACATATATAAATCATCCATTCATATCTCTAAATATATATTTATCTCTATTTACATCTATATATATGTATCTCTCTATCTTTATTTATCTCTTTATATCTACATATATACATATATACCTCCCACTATCTCTATATCTTCTATATATAAATCTCTATATAGCGCTATACATCTATATATCTCTTTATCTAACCCATTTCATTCTCTATACCTCGCTCTATCTCGACTTATCTCTCTGTCTCTCTCATTCTCACTCTGTATATATATATATATATCACTCTATCTCTGTCTCTCTTTTATATTTAAATAAATTGTCTCATGCTTGCGCACTTATACAACAAAAACAGACGAAGTGCCGCTATATAATATGAAATAAACACATTTTTTGAAACGATTCGTGCTCCAACTATTGCAAAATAGTTATACCGTCTCAGAAACCTTCACGGGCATCCTCATAACAATTCACCAAAATTTAATCGCAATCGGATAAATGGTATAGGAACGCATACGGCACAAACAAACGAAAATTAAAGACACGACAAACGCATCCAACGAAGGTGCGTTTAAAATTCAAGGCAACTCTATCTATTGACGAAGTTAAGAACCAAACTGTTATTAGCACCTTTATTTTGCTAGCCGCGGGCTGGTCTCACCAAGGAGAAAAATATTAATTTGCAAGACCTTACTATGTGTATGATCGTGTGGCAGACATAGAGAAATGACACTCACTCACTATTTGTACGTCTATGACCTATGATTTTTTCTGTTATAAAATGAAATTTTCACTTATTAACTCCCTTAAGGATGGAATTACATATTAATATGTAGCCTATGTGCTATTCTGATGTATAAGCTATATTATTGTAAAGTTTCATTAAAATCCATTCAGTAGTTTTTACGTGAAAGAGTAACAAACATCCATACTTACAAACTTTCGCGTTTATAATAAGTAGGATAATAAAAGAGATAGCGCGTTAAAAAAAAATTACACGTGCATTGCGATAATATCAATACTTATAATAAAATCGTGTGTATGTATATTGCATGGATTTTTGAAGATAAAACTACAGGAAATTGCTATCAACATCACATGTATTTGGAACATACATAGGTTTTAGAATGTTATTTATGTTTCTTCAATCATTACTAAAACTTCTGAACCAATTTTTCTACACTGTTAGAAAATACATTAATATTATGGACTTTTTAAAGAATAAATTACCTGTAATAAAGGAATTTATTAGTAATTTCAGATAACTGTATCTTCGTAAAAACTACAACGTATTCCAACTTCATAGTTCCGAGATCCGCTGTTAACAAGGTTAACAGGCGAGTGTAAGGAAGGAGGGTGTTGTTGCTGTTTTCTTAACAAGTTTTTGAATGGTTTTGTGGTATACTAAGATTATTCTTGTGAATTCGTGTTCAATGCAAGTGCAATCATTACCCGTTAATTTACGAAGATAACCGTAAAATAACGAACACCCCTGGATAATTTGTAGCCAGCATTCTTGGTAAAATTAAGGTGAAAATTTTTTAAAGTGATAGATTAAATTGTTTTGTTAGGGAGATTATTAGCCAAATAAACATTAGGCTGATTGCCATTACGAAATTTCACTCCTAGGATAATGTAAGGAGGAAAAAATGTTTCAACGATGGTAAATCATGTCTCCCAAGTTTATCAAGCTTAGGCCTATGTGACTAAATTCTGTCTGTCATGTCCGTGGCTGGTGGAAAGAAAGCAGGGAGTGTTTGAACAAGCCAGTCGGCCCTGCTTGACATGTTCGTCTCTCTGCTGATTGTGGGCCGGTCCGCCGCAGTCTGCATGTACATCGCGGAGTCTCAGCCGATCTCACACGCAGGTCGGCACTTCCACGCGGACACAGGGCGAAGCGGCTTCCAGTTCAGATCATGGTCTGGACCCAGTTGCGTGTTGAAGTGTGGTGTTTGCACCGTATGAATATATTTACTATATATTTATCGTTAAGTGTTAGTAAAAGGTTTTTTATCGAATGTAATAAGTGTTTGTTAAATGGTTTATAGAACCATACGAAATTGTATATAGTTAAGACAAAGTTATGCCCTAATGGTATGGAAGTTACCGTGTTATACGACAGAAAATTCTTATTCATACTCACTATTCATTATCAGTCGTGGTCAAGCACAATTTCCGTACTGTTTTTTGACGTGATAACGTCTTATAAATCGATGAACGCCGGCTGCACGCACGAAAAAAGCATGACTCATTGTCACGTTCCACCTGAGCCGAGCGTGCAAGAACCGGCCAACCACCGTGCGAGAAAATCTTCTATAATATCAAACAGGTTAAGCCGGGCTTTTTAAAAGCAGCAATTTAAAACATTTGATTTATTTGTCGTCCAATTTCGTCATTTCAAATTAACAATTAATTGGCATTGATTTGATTTCAGTTTATTTCTATAACTAATTGTTCGTGATTATATTTAAACAAATTATTCAAATTAAATTTGCAAAAACTGTAAATAATATTTAAAAAATTAAAAAGAATGCAATTTTTCATCAATGTTTTCTTATGACGTTATCACGTAAAATTATCGTCCGTAAACAGACTTTATCAACAACCCCCTTTTTTTTTTTGGCATCACGATCTGGCGATGGCGAGGTGAAACAGTGACTTGGAATACGTCACAACACGCCGTCTCCTGACTCCGTGGTGAAACGTGCGTGGAACCCCGAGGTATTGCTGCAAATGCGGTCACCTTACTGCGGGATACAACAACATGCAGAGCAGCCCGGCAACCATTAGGAACATTGAGAGAGCGCGAGTTGGCGGGTGTTCGTGAAGCGAACTGTTGTGGTGAGTCGCCGACCCGTGCAGACAAGTCGAAGGGTGTCACGCCAATTTCCCGGCAGTGGGCCGGATTCCTGCGGTAAAAGATTTTAGTAATCCGAGACACGACCCAGCAGGACCATGTAAAGTGCGTATGATGGGGATGTATAGCATCCCGACACTAGTGGCAACCCTCTGCCTCTTCGTGGCACCGCGGTGTTCGCCGAAGAGGACCATGCCGGGCGTAACCCTGGCTCAGGCATCCTCAGCTGTCTGAAGGGGTGCCAGAAATGGTGACGGGGCTCAGTGGCGTAGCCAGGATTTGTGTATGGGGGGTGTTAAGAAGCATGCCGCCCCCCCCCCCCCCCCCACCGTATTAAAGCGGAGGGTCCGGGGGTCCTCCCCCGGGAAAAAATTGGATTTCAAGGTGTAAAATAGTGATATTTTAGCAGTTTTCGGTACTTAAATTTAAATATTGTATTGGTAAAATTTTTATTAATTTTAATATGAAATTTGTTTCAGTGATGAATAAGAAATTAATTAAAGATTTGGAGCTAAGGGGGGGGGGGGGGGTTGAACCCCTAAACACCCCCCCCCCCCCCTGGCTAAGCCCCTGACGGGGCTGCATTTGTGGGCAACAGCAGAAGCGATTGAAACCTGCCTGGGGGGGGGGGGGGTTCGACCACTGAGCCCTAGTGGCGGTAGGGTCCCAAAATCTTGTCTCACTGTAAAGAGCCTAAGCATAATGCTGAATAAGAGTACTGAATAAGAGTACAGGGGTCGGGGGAGGAACCGAGGCACGCCAAGGTACTCCTGCGTTCTGACAACAGCACTGACGGTTAGCTCTAGCCGAAGCGAACAGTCTGAAACCTGCAAATGCCACTAAAAATTGGTAGAAGTGCGGGCTGATTCTTAAAGTGAATGGATCAATTCAATTCAAAAGTTTTTATTTACATAAAGTACCCGTTACAGTGTTTTATACAATATTTGTTGACATGCCAGCACTCTGTGCTCTTTTGCCAAAATTTACATTTGTTACATTATAAATTACAATGACAGAAACCGAGAATACAGTTTATTTGAAGGATTTTATAAACCTTCTTGCAGTGTCCTGGGGGCTTGTTTGCCCAATGTCTTTTTCAGCACTATATTGTGAATGGATCGGCGCTGAAGTTTTCTCTGTCGGCCCAGGATCAGACTGGTGTTCGGGAGTGCTTGAAGCAGCTAGCCCTGAGAAGAGCTGACACGGCGCCGATACGGCTCCGGTTACTATCTCGGAGAGCCGTTAGAGCGTGCATGGACCTCTCTGGCCGAGGAGTCCCGGGGAGACATGCCGGCCAGTGCTCTGGTGAGGGCTCGCACCAGATGTCACTGTCCGTCATGCGGCACTGATGCCGCTCCTTGCAGCCGCGATGAAACTGCGTATCCGTCTCCCCCCGACTCCGAGGAGTCCGTGTCGGACACGACATGTACAGACACGCTGGTCAGCTGTTCGGTCTCCACCACACGCGGTGTACGTGCCGGGGCGACCTAGCATAAGCCAGGAGATGGGAAAACCTATCACGTCAATGTCATCTCACAATATTGTATTCTGTGATAAGTACCGGAGCGACGTGATGTGCTGGGTTTTGAGCGGTGCGCAGTTCAACTTCCATGCAACAGGTGTCGCACACAACAAAAATTTGTTTGTATTCGCTGTGCTTCCAGAAGTAACAAATGTGTACGGAAAGGTGTGTATTTTATAAGACATTTGGTTTCATTTAATGAATAATTTGCATAGGAGCATAGTATACCTGAATGCTCATCACATTCGATAGTTAGTGCAAACTAATATCTATTGCAGCAAGAACAAAGGTATAGTAAATGCACAGGACGGACTTTCGTATAGATGTGCGTCCGAGGGTATTAATATCGATAGGCAATGATAGTCAGCTGTAACGAAACGTAACGACCGTGGAGAGAAGGCCTGAATTTTGGAATATTAGGTTGTTTTTTTTTTTTAAGTTTTGGTATGAAGTGACATCGCGAATTATGCGCTACGAGTTCTCGAGGGTTCGGTAAGTGGCCATAGAACTACAATCAATAAAAGTCGTACTTAGGCGAAACATCGCACAAATGGACTCAGAAATATTAAGTTTATTCTCTTTGTCTTTATATATTTTTTCTTACATATTTGTAAAGATTGTAAAATTTTATAATAATTATTGTTAGCCGTTTAATTATATTACGCGCAAAGTTGGTAGACAATTTAAATATGTTTTGGCACATTTCATGTTGGTATTTAAAGTTACGAACATACAAATAATTGTAAATACTGTACCAGCAGCAATCATTTTGAAAGTTTTGAGAAAATTAAAAACTTATACTTTCTTTAAACAAGTATATAATTTGTTGATGGGATGGGGGGGGGGGGGGGTGTGTGTTGGAAATAGGTGCCATTCTTCGGTTTGGTTTTACTCTGTTGTATATGGGAACCGGCAGCCTGCGAATCAGGAGATAATATTTGGTCTAGAAGTTTTGATTTTTGGTCTAATTTTGTTTGTTGGTATGTGTATCGCTCCCGGCGGCTTGGAGCGGGTTGCAGTGTCTCGTGTTCACTAAGGCGAGGCACAGCAACTTGTGCAGACGGGTGCGCTGGTTTATTCAGCAGTTTCAAAACAGCGTGTTAAGGCGTGAGCCTTACCGGCCTGGCGCCCACTCGTGGGCCGTCACTCTACAACCACAGTGGGTTAGAGAGACTTCTCAATGAAGACTGCACCCAAGATAAATGACATTGTTTTCGTAGCTCCAGATAACTGGATGTCAGTTGAAACCACGGAGGTAGGAATTGTAAGGCAGCCGGCATGCTGGGACGTAGTTGAAGTCACTTTTTAACCTCGCCATCCCATATCGTCCTGCCAAAAACATTGCGGAAATGATGCTTGGCAACGTCTGCTGACGGCAAGTAAGTATGAATTAGAATCTCCGTCGTTACAATTAGTCGCGTAAAAAAAAAGTCTTTTAAAACTTTTTTCACAAGGAAAACCCTACACTTTAGCCAATGTTTTGGGTGTCTAACTAATATGGCACAACAATTAACTGAAAAAATAAACGGCTTCACGCACTTTCCACGAATCGTGCGGACATGGCCACCGCCTGGTTGAAACAATGCAGTTCTGTGTTCCATTTTAAACAGAGTACACTCTGAGTGTTATAACCAGGGGATGGCCATTTCTGCATGATCACGAGGTAATTGTGGGAAACCTTTTTTTTTTTTCCTTCAGTTGATGTTTTCACCATTTCGGTTAGATGTACACAACATTGGCGAAAGTGTAGTGTTTACGGTGTGAAAAATAGTTTTGAAATGACTTTCTATTTTTATAAAAGTTTATTTTTAACGACGAATATTCTATTCATAGTTACTGACCATCATCAGACGTGGTCAAGCATTGTTTCCGCAATGTTTTGGACGGTACAATATGGCGATGTCGAGGTTAAAAAGTGGCTTCAACTACGGTGACAGCATGCCGTCTCACTGATAACTCCTGACGCCGTGGTTATGGCTATAGTTTCGCCGGTCTTTGAAGGTTCCACTCCACCAAATGCCTGTTGATAGTCCACATGAAAGCAGTGTGTCCGGGGACTGCGCAGCTCCGCGTGGCTCAAGGGGGCGGGCCCCGACGTGGTCTCGGCGCAATCACGATCCCCGCCTGCTCTGATCAGCCCGGCCACGCGGAAACCCATGTACCCCACATTCTGCTCTGATCAGACACGGGCCCCCTATTTCACAGTCGCGCGCTACATTATAACTGCGTGATTATTTCTTATCCATAGACTCTTTTTAGAATGTATATTTAACCTGAAAAACACATGTACTATGGTAACTATTTTTTGTAAGTTGAAACTAAAATTTATTAATACAATTATTTCACTTAAAATTGACCACAGGGGGCATGTGTTGGAGTGGCGTCACCGCTGACGAACTCTCCTCCTCTACCGGTTCCCCGACCACGTGCCTGACTGTTCCCCTCATCGGATCAGAATTATCTTAAGGGGCCCGCCTCGTCAGGGGTGTATGTGTGTAAAGTGAGGCGGGATGATAAGCGCGACGCTCGCTGGTGCTTCCAACGCGGTATAGCCTCTAAGCGCAAGTCTCTGAACTGGCGCGCATTCGTCTCGTCGCCACAGGATAACTGTGAATTTTGAGCGGTGACCGTAACATTATATGGCGGAGAAATGAAGATAAAGGTGTTATGCAAGCCCCTTAAGTGCTTTCAAGAATCTGTACTGATTGTTTTATGCCTAAAAATTACTCTGGAAACACGCGTTTTAGGCATTTTAACGCTTCTAAAAATACAGTTTAAAAACTTAATCCGAAATTAAAAGTACTTTTCGGTCCTCAGCGAACTCTTAAATGCTATTCGTAAATAGGCCCCACTCGGATATCTTGAGTAGTTTTGAAATCGCGTTGTTTTTTCTGAAGCTCTGCGCACTTATGTGTGCCCAGGTAGGCGGGCCCCCTTAACGCTCAAAAATCGTAGCCCCCTCAGCAAAGAAGTTTCTCTTCAAAATTAAAAAAAAAATTGCGTAGGGCTGGGCACGGGTCCTGGACCCATGGGTCCACCAGCCCCACCCTCGTGGGGGCCATACGGAAACCTGCGCTATGCTCGCTGTGTTCGCTGTGTTCGCTATGTTCGCTATGTTCGCTATGTTCGATGCGCCAGGTGGCCACGCAGGAATGTCTCGCTCACGATGTTGGAGAGACGCAAGCCGTGGGATTCGAGCGATGATGCCGACGATGGTAATGTTCTGCCGGCTCTCCCGGTATGTATTTATAGGCTACGTAAAATGAAATCGGTTTAAGAAGTTAATTAAAAAAAAATTGGAGAATTCGTTATTTAATTAAGCCGTTGCTTGAGGATGAAGCCAAACTTATGGATCATTTCAGAATAAATACAACTATACAACTCAGTTTGATATCATTCCCTTGAAATCAAATCCCAGGCATTTTCCTCAGTATCCTGCCTTCTGTCTTATTCCATTATTCATCCCATAAGCCTGGAAATTTTCGTACTTCTTCAACAAAAATTTTCCGTCGACGTGATACTCATCTGAAGCAAACACAGAAGTACAGCACAATTCCGTGCAAAAAAAAAAACAAAAAAAAACAGGTATTTTTTTGTTTATCTGGCGCATGCGCGAAGTCGACGACGTTTCTTATAAAATCAGCCGAGAAGCAAACACTCGGGCGACGTCGCCGGCATAGCGAGCTCAGCACGGTGTGGCCAGCGAACATAGCGAACATGGCGAACACGCGAGCTCAGGGCCCTGTGTTAATCAACCCGGCCGCCCGCACTCGATGCTCTCCAAGGAGGAAGTGTCGGGGCCCGGCCCGGGATGTCATTAAAAACTTTCTACATTCCCCCCCCCCCCCTCTCGCGGCCGGGCTGTTGACGGAGCCCCGGCGCGATTGAGCGGTCCGCTGGCGCCACGAGGATGGGGGGGGGGGGGGAGCCAATAGGGCTCACGTCACGTGCACACCCGGGGCTCCGCGCCACCTCGCGGAAAGGTCAAAGAGCGCCGATATTTCAAGGAAAGATCCACCGAGGTTTGGCCGGACCACCTGGAAGCCAGGCTGATGCACCTTGGGAAGGAAACAAATAAAACAGCAGTTACAAAACTTTGTGGCTAAATCTATACTAATAACAAAATAGTTCCGGGTTGAAAGTCTGTACATTCTGTAAAATTATGGAAATATCTATTGGAAAAAACTATCAAAATTACTTAGAATTCATAAATATAGTTTTAAAAAGCATGTTTGTTAGTTTGTTCGTTCTGACATCAATTAAAACTACTCGACGGATTTTGATGAGACTTTATATTACTTAATTTTATGCTAAATTCTAAACCAAGCTATATATGATTACAGAATTCTGCCCCTAAGGGGTGAAACGGGTGTAGATACGGTTTTAAGATAAATATTCATATCTCCGAACCTAATAAAGCATATAAAAAGATATTGGGTACCAATTATAACCATACACAAATTCAAACTTAACTTTATTATATTCCGAAATTCAATCCCTAATAACCAAACCAAGAGTTGAATATGGGTAAGTATAGCTTTAAGATAAATTATTATATCTCCGAATTTAGTAAAGCCCAAGAAAAGTTATTGGGTACCAATAAACATATCACACCAACTACAATTTTACCATTTTGCAAAATTCAACTATTAAGAGGGTGTGGTAAAGTGTTTAGTATTGTTTTAAAACGAAAAATAAACACTGCTGATACAATTGAAACTAGAGGTAAGAATCTAAGAAAAAACAACTTGCATGCAGATTTACGTATTATTCTTCTTTTTTCATTTAACGAAATTCATTTTTTAAAAGGGGGAAAGGGGCTAAGTTTTGATTTATTAAAAATATTTTGTCAACAAATTTAATAAAGAAATACATTAATTACTTGGCAAGAATTATTATTTTAATCTTTACGAGATTCCGTTACTAAGAGGCGTAAAAATACAATTTTGGTTTATGAAAAAAATTCCTACTTAAGAATAAACTAGATTCGAGGGTGAGAAATTAAAAATGAACAAGTCCATAGAGTTACGAATTGTGTTTTTTTTTCTTCAGTTTTCCGAATTCAAATTTTAAGGGTTTTTTATCTTAAATCAAACCATATTTGCTTTGCAAAGAAAGCTGGATGTAAGATACTGAGAGTGAATAACTAAAGTTATTAATTATAAAGTATACTTTTACTATTTTGCGAAATTCGACCCCAGTGAAACGGAGCGGGGAGTAACTTTAGTTTTAACAGTAATAATTCATACATCCAATAACTTGGGGCCAAGAAACTGAGCAAGAATAATGTACATTAAATGATTTCTTAACATGTTTTTTTACCTTTACCATTTTTCTATATTTGACCGTTAAAGGGGTGAAAAAGTGGCCAGTGACATTTTGTTAGAGCTAATAAAGCAGGATGTAAGTTATGCGGCTTGATCGATAAAAATACAAAATTTTCATACTAGTTTTTAGTTCTTGCCGAAATTTTACTACTTGAAAAGTCAAATATGTAAAAAAATGTTTTAAAATTAAAGAAAATAATATTTTCTGATCAAATCAAATTTATTTCAGATAATGGTAATGATTAATAAACGTTCTCTGAAATATTACTTAATAAGTTATAACATAAGTCAATATTATTCAATAAAAATTAATGGAATCCACAAAATCAGTATTAGCAAGTTGAATAGAAATTAAATATAAATATAAGTTCATTATACATATTTTTTATTTCATATCTTCGGTAAAAAACTGAATGAGTTTGTTTTTATTTGGTTGAGAAATATTGTGATAATTACTAAATCTCTCGTTATAAATTTTCACAGAGGCATCCCTGTGGTAAAATAGGGGAGGGGGTAAATATTTGGGGAATCTTTTAACTTAAACTAATCATAACTAAGAATCAACTGATAGGTACAAAATATAAATAAAAATGCAATTGTTTAACAAATCTTAATATAATGTAGGTATCTGCAATAAGGTGATATTATTTTATTATTTTGTGCATAGATTTAACCAAAATAGATTAAAGTGTTGGTCTAAGGATGACATAATCTTAATTAAAAAGAAAAACGCGCATGTTTCACAAATTTGTTTCATTCGCTTCTCTTGAAATGAAAAAGTGTGATTTCAGTAAGGTAAAATATATCCTCCAACACACCCAAATGTGTGGTATAATATCAAGCATTTAATGGATACAAAGTTTTAAAAAAGCTTACACATAATGACTTTAAAAAATATCATTATAAATTGTTATGTCATGAATTAAATATTTTATAAATTTGACATGTATACATATTGTGTGTGTTTCAACTTTTGAATTGATTATATACTTTTCTTACAATGGTAAAGTATCAGCAATACCCTGAAATTGTGTGACTGAAGCTAAATAGTAGTTAAATTTGAGTATGACATTGGTACAAAATATCCATTAAGTTTATAGTTCATGACTTTTTTTAATTTTACTGGTTAGTAACTTCTGGTCTTAAAAAAATCAATCTGTTAACACCAGAAAAAAAATTCATTGCGGGGTGAAATTTATTACGTTTCTGGTGACTATAAAACAATGTGAGTGTGCTCATGAGTCGCCAGGACACCAGGAGACAGTATCTCGGTAGATAACGGCGTTATCTTTTATCCCTGCAGGCAGTGAATGACCATGCTGATACCAGCCGTGCTGTTAGGACGAGCGATAAACTCCCCACAATGGTAGACACCAATAATGACATGTTGGGTAATTTAATGAACGATAGATCCACTTATGTTCTCTAAATGAGTCATGCAATGGGATGATTTTGATTTAAATTAGTTTTTTTTTGAACATAAGTTATTGCAGTTTTGCAATATTTGCCATGGTAAAATTCCGAAAATCAAAACAAAAATGAAGATAAAATATTCACAGAAAACAAGACTGACTCAGTTGATCGGAAAAACGAAACCAACGATGAAACTAAACAAGTACTATGGACAACACAGCGATGACAGCACGGACAAAAAATGTTCAACCTCTAAATATCAGACACTACAAGAATTTCGTGAAAGGAAATTAGTCATGGAAAATAATATAACAACACAGACGAACACAGTGAACTAACAACGACGAGACAGATTAAATGCAGGCAGTAATAAACCTGGAGAGCGCAGCAAACATATAAACACAACGATGAAGATAAACAAGTACTACGGACAAAACAACGATAGCACTGACGAACACAGAAGGTTTCCAATGTGACAACAGTTGGGACGTTTCCAGTGTCCAATATCAGTCTGTTTGTGCCTGATGGCGGGAACAGATGTCAGTTCCCTAAACGTACCGTTTCGAAGTTTACTGTCACTTTCTGGAATATTCCCCTCGGAATAAACCATGAATAAATAGGTGGAAGTCGTATACGAGCGATGCCAGTCTCTTATGCACACACGCACACCACAGCCGACGCTAATGTCTATGATAAATTAGCCCCTTTCTGCAATGTTTTGTAACCCTTCTTCCTCCTTAATTGGAAGAGGGGTTGCGTCCCCGACTCACTCTGGGCGCGAAGGGAAAAAATAAATATTAAAACCAGGCATAAAAAGCTAAACAATATAAATTCCCCACACCACTGCCCAGGGGTCAGGCCAAAAAATTTAAAGGATATAATAGCAGAGTAACCATTAAACAAACAAGAGGCAAGACTTTGGACGTATGTTATTAAAAAATAGAAATTTGCAAAAATAATTTTTACTATACATAACCATACAAGCTTAGTTACAAAAGCTGACGTTAATAATGGCAGCATCTTATCCCCATTTGCGATACTAACAATAACCTTTAAAAAATCGTAAAAATATAAATACTGATAACAACAAGTATAAAAATATATAAGGGCGTGAGGCGTGGCCACTATAAAATATCAAAATTTACTGACTGCCCTAATACCAAAAATCAAACAAGACAATCAATACAAATATATAAAAAATCTACAAAAATAATACTGAAGTACAAACAAATTATTTAAATTAAGTTCTTAAACTCTCAATCAACGGTTTAGTCTTTCTTCAGATGTTCGTTGCTAAAGACTTGCCAAAAAAACAAAGTTAATATCCTAGGCGTGCGCTGGCTTCCTGACCTTCCTCACCAACTCCAAAGTCTAATGCCACGCCGGGCCATAGGTACGAATTCACAAAGGCGTGAACGATGACCAAAAAAAAATTATCTTATTTTTAAGGGAAATGTAGCAAAAACTCTTCACGTAACATAACCATGTTACCACAGAAGTATTTATCATCAGCTTCAAACAAAGTCTTACTTCTTTATTAACTTGCCAATGATTTTATAAAAACGTAGAATGGCCGCACCAACCAACATCAGGCTGCGCATGTAGTCCAATACCGATCGCATACATTTAATAATACTGCACAAGCTGATATATTAGCTAAATGCAACTTTACGTATGCAAATTCCGATGACAAAGTCTCAAAAACAAATTGCAAAATGTTCGTTTCTTCCAAACTTATACTTTTATTGCAACTACAGGCAAACGGGCGACCTTTTTTAAGAAAATCCCACACTGGAACAACGTGTGAAAACAAATGGGCCTCTTCACCAAACTGGCTAATAAAAGTTCCGTCCAAATAAAATTTAGTATGGGAAAATACACAGTTCACTAGGTTTGCCAAAAACCACTGCAGTACCACGAGGGTAAAAATCAAAATTGCGGCCTCTCTTTACCTTGATAAGTTCAGTATCACAGGGCAATCCATTGCCCTGTCACCCAGCGTGGAGCCTCCATCCCAATACTCTTCGTGGCCCGTTGCCGTCCGGCACACCAGTCCGCGCCGTCACATGGCTCTGTCCTCGACGGTCGCTCGGCACACTCTCTCGCGGCCCCAGCTGATTTTTTTCTTCCCGGCAAGCCGAATGTCTGACGTCATCAGCCAACCGCCGGGCGCTCGCCAAGTGGTATTTACGTGAAACACAATCGATGTTCTTAAACTCATAATCGATAGCTACCAAACGGCATATAACTAATTAACAGAAACAAATATAATTAAAAAAATTTACAGATAAATTAACATTAATTAAAAAAGGCGTAAAAATACGTGAAATAAAAAACCATATAAAACTAGAGACCAGCAACAAAAATAAATTACAAGTAAAAATGTGGCCCTGCCGGCCACAACCTCCGCCTTGAACAAAAAAAAATTTAAACAGCAACCTTAAAAAACTAAAACGTCAAAAAAAAACCCTGGACTTGGAGAAAAGTATTCACAAAAACTTCTTATCCAACAAACCAGCCCAAACTCAAACAAACAAACCTGCAACAAGGAAAACTTGCCTCCAAAGCCCCAGTCAAAATTTCAACGCTCAAAAAAAAAAAACAAGAGAAGGATTTTTCAACAAGTAACGGAAAAGACAAACAAAACTCACAAACCGAACAAACGGGGTCTAAGTATGCCAAAACAAACAAACAAGCTCCAAAGTCAAGTCCGAAACGTATTAAACAAAACCTTCTCTCTTAAAACAAAAAAATCAAAAACTAAAAACCACTATAAATCCTGGTGCTGTTCTTGCTCCCGCTTCTTTTTAAAGCAAAATTTTTCTGAATGACCATATTTGCCACAAAAACCACAAACAAAATTATTAACCTCCGAAACCGAGCAATCCTTAGCAAAATGCCCTACCTTATTACACTTAAAACAAGTCTTATCAATTTTTTCACTACCCGGCGTTTTAAAACAAACCGTTTTAAAATTGATTTTGCCTTTACACTTATCGAATTCACTTTTAGCGTAAAAAATATTATCTACCTGGATAGCCCATGTGTTGAGTTCCTCAACACTATTAGGTCTGCCAATAAAAGCGCATTCGTGACTGATGGCAGGATTTAAATTTTCCAAAATAATAGCTACAAAACGGTGATCATCTAACTGCAGACCAAATACATTAACGTGATTTCTAATATCCTGTATAAATTCTAAGGTGCTTTCATTTTCCCGTTGAAAACGGAAAATCAATTCCTTAATTAGATCGTCCTTCACCCTCTTAGGGCACAAATATTCCCACAAATTCTCTTTCACTACCGACCATCCAACAGACTTATTTATACCTGACGTAATCACATCTCTAGCGATCCCGCTACATTTAGTCGAAATACACCTTAACAATTCTTGCTCATTTTGTAAACAACAATTAGTTTTCAAACTATCTACCCCCAAGCAAAACTTTATTAAATCTCTTGGCCCACCGGAGCATAAAGATGGCAACCTATCCAGTTCCTTAAAAAGCAATTTACTTTGCATAGCAGTATTCAATGAATTTACTTGGCTGATCTCCGAATTCTCCACATTTTCCTCAACAGGTTTTTTCCTCCCTTCTTTAATGTGGGTACTTAATTTCCTGCGTAAGGTATCAATGTCATCCTCCAGACCACTCTCTACTCCCGCTGCTTGCAAATTAGCGTAAACCTGTTCTTTGGGAAGTTTATAAATCCAAGAAACTGCCATTATTAAAAAAATCAAAAAGGTCAGCAAAATCGCAAAAGTCCAAAGTCTCTGCCCAGCAGAGTGGCGCAGGTTGTAACCCTTCTTCCTCCTCAATTGGAAGAGGGGTTGCGTCCCCGACTCACTCTGGGCGCGAAGGGAAAAAATAAATATTAAAACCAGGCATAAAAAGCTAAACAATATAAATTCCCCACACCACTGCCCAGGGGTCAGGCCAAAAAATTTAAAGGATATAATAGCAGAGTAACCATTAAACAAACAAGAGGCAAGACTTTGGACGTATGTTATTAAAAAATAGAAATTTGCAAAAATAATTTTTACTATACATAACCATACAAGCTTAGTTACAAAAGCTGACGTTAATAATGGCAGCATCTTATCCCCATTTGCGATACTAACAATAACCTTTAAAAAATCGTAAAAATATAAATACTGATAACAACAAGTATAAAAATATATAAGGGCGTGAGGCGTGGCCACTATAAAATATCAAAATTTACTGACTGCCCTAATACCAAAAATCAAACAAGACAATCAATACAAATATATAAAAAATCTACAAAAATAATACTGAAGTACAAACAAATTATTTAAATTAAGTTCTTAAACTCTCAATCAACGGTTTAGTCTTTCTTCAGATGTTCGTTGCTAAAGACTTGCCAAAAAAACAAAGTTAATATCCTAGGCGTGCGCTGGCTTCCTGACCTTCCTCACCAACTCCAAAGTCTAATGCCACGCCGGGCCATAGGTACGAATTCACAAAGGCGTGAACGATGACCAAAAAAAAATTATCTTATTTTTAAGGGAAATGTAGCAAAAACTCTTCACGTAACATAACCATGTTACCACAGAAGTATTTATCATCAGCTTCAAACAAAGTCTTACTTCTTTATTAACTTGCCAATGATTTTATAAAAACGTAGAATGGCCGCACCAACCAACATCAGGCTGCGCATGTAGTCCAATACCGATCGCATACATTTAATAATACTGCACAAGCTGATATATTAGCTAAATGCAACTTTACGTATGCAAATTCCGATGACAAAGTCTCAAAAACAAATTGCAAAATGTTCGTTTCTTCCAAACTTATACTTTTATTGCAACTACAGGCAAACGGGCGACCTTTTTTAAGAAAATCCCACACTGGAACAACGTGTGAAAACAAATGGGCCTCTTCACCAAACTGGCTAATAAAAGTTCCGTCCAAATAAAATTTAGTATGGGAAAATACACAGTTCACTAGGTTTGCCAAAAACCACTGCAGTACCACGAGGGTAAAAATCAAAATTGCGGCCTCTCTTTACCTTGATAAGTTCAGTATCACAGGGCAATCCATTGCCCTGTCACCCAGCGTGGAGCCTCCATCCCAATACTCTTCGTGGCCCGTTGCCGTCCGGCACACCAGTCCGCGCAGTCACATGGCTCTGTCCTCGACGGTCGCTCGGCACACTCTCTCGCGGCCCCAGCTGATTTTTTTCTTCCCGGCAAGCCGAATGTCTGACGTCATCAGCCAACCGCCGGGCGCTCGCCAAGTGGTATTTACGTGAAACACAATCGATGTTCTTAAACTCATAATCGATAGCTACCAAACGGCATATAACTAATTAACAGAAACAAATATAATTAAAAAAATTTACAGATAAATTAACATTAATTAAAAAAGGCGTAAAAATACGTGAAATAAAAAACCATATAAAACTAGAGACCAGCAACAAAAATAAATTACAAGTAAAAATGTGGCCCTGCCGGCCACAGTTTCCAATGTGTTACTTATACCCATCTTGCACTTACTTAGTCCACCTTACTTGCTCGACGAGTAAACAATTACAGTCGTCGGCGAGTAGTTGTAGATATGCCTGCGTACTCTACACACCCGAGTACTCTCGGGATACCGAGGAGCGAGTTTTCAATATTTTAGTCGCTGAGCGAGTCGACTGTTCGTTGAGCGAGTTACCGTCTTGCTAGTCGCCGGGCGAGTCCTCGTAGCTTGACGTGGGCTTCTTCCTCCGGTTTTAGGACAAGTTCGTTCCCAAGAAATGCAGGAATGTCTCTGACCCACATCGAGGCTCCGTCATCGGGCAGCGTGTCACTGTCGGACACTGCCTCGAGGGGTACATATACTCGCACGGGGCCAACGAGCTTCAAGGGAGTACACCAACCAGAACAATATTTCATAGCATGGCTCGACATCCCCCTTTACCCCCCCTTACCTTACGAGTGATGACGTGCTGTTTGTGTCCGGTCACGTGTGATGACGCGGGTCAAGTCGGGGGTTGATTACCCCTTACAACAAAACTGCAGGCAACTTCACAAGTACCTACGTAAGGCAGTTGGTCTGTCACCAGGGGCTAACTAAAAACAAGACAGGAGGAGACAATCTTCGTCCACAGCTTTCAAGTTTCAATGAAGAAAAAAAATGGCCATGGTGTACTGGCGAAGCAGAGTCAGAGCTAGGCGCTAGGTGATCGAGAATTTCGGCATTCCCTGATGTATTTCACTTCAGCCCAGCTGAACAGTGTTTGCTGAACAATAATGCTTCGTCCCAGGGTAAGCGAGGGGACGCAGTGGTAACGCACTGCACCCGGGCTGGAATCCCCGTCCGACCATCCTGACATCTATTCTCCAGGGTTTGCCTGAATCTATCCAGGATTTAAAAGAAAGAAAAAAATAATTAGAAAATGACAGCAACTGAGCTACATAAGATTACAAATATATCATTTTAAAAATATTATTGTAATCCTTAGTGGCCAAAATTAGTGTACTTCCCTCATATTACAGCCCTCAAACATAGAAATGGCAGGAATTATTTTTCCAATTAATTACAGTCTATATTTCATGTCAGATTGCACGCATGTAAGTATGTATGTCTTTCATACAAACTTGACAAGTGTGTTTCATAAATTTAATAACATTAATATGCATACTTGACTTAACGACATCAGACAATTTACTTAAGAACAAAGTATTAAAACAATTAAATAAAAATAAGCGTAATATAAAATGTTCAGTTTTCTTTTCTCAAGCAAAATGTTTTACTTAAAAGTTCTTTGTGTAAACGTTGGCGTACTAAAAGTCTACTATTTCCTGAGATTTTAGTGTGACAAACAATTCTGTTTTTATAATTCAATAAATTCCATTGTAAAGAATACTTACTCATAATAAATGATAAAATGGTTGCACTGGAGCCCCTCCTCCACATAGTCCTGGCTGCGGCCCTGCGCCAGGCAAGTGTCGAGAAGGTTCTTTACTCCAGGTCACGGCTTAGTCCTCTCCAGTTTCCTTGTTTGTTTAGTGCCGTGATAATAGTCACTCGAAGCTCTTTTTAATAATCTATTTGACTCTATTTGACTTCGCCAGGAAATTTTGCTATTAATTTTATTTAAAGCTTTCGTATGTGATGCAAAGCTTTGCGTCTTTTGCAAAGCTTTAAAACATTGGAAGCCTAAGATTAGCTCATGAAAATATTATTTTTTATTTTTTTTGTCGCATAAACAACCAAAAGGCGGTATTCCATTAGCTTTTATGAATGCTCAATATTTATATTATGCATGGTTATTTTATAATATTTATTGTATGATATTCATAGGGCCAAACTGGTTAATCACTTATTCAGTTCAAACATTACAAATGTAGAACGATTTTTTAAAATTCCTTTATTTTACGACCTCGGCGACGATTTTAAAATTTATGTTGACCATTGTATGTTTTTGTTTAAAACTCTTTAGTAGTTTGGTGGTAAATAAATTATTAATGAGTGTTCCATGGGAAAATACTTATTTAAAATGACTCTCCCTCGCCCGGTGAATTTTATCAGGTTATTGATCAAGGCACCTCTCAATTATAAGTTGTGAGTGTGGAGAGCATGCTAAATGTGTAAGTATTGATATGAAAAGATAAGAAGTGAAAAAGTTCTATAATTATTTTATAAGAAAAACCCTACTCCAAAGGGCTAAATATAGGAACTAAGTTTAAACAAATAAGGAAAAAATCATATATCCGAATATACTAAAGCCGGTGGTAAAAATTTCTGCATTAATACTTGACGTTAAAATATTGTATTTATTATCATTTCTGGAAATTTCTCTTAATTTGAGAGGAAGGCGAAATAAGATTGCTCTTAAAACCGTCAAACGCATTACCGAGTAATGAACATACAAAATATATGTCAAATAAGGGAAATTTGATCTAAATCCACACAAATAAAATAGTTTAGGGTAAAAATTTTGTACATTAAATGGATGTATTAGAAAACAATTATATAATGGATATTTATAATATTTTTTCTAATTCAGTATATAGCTTTTTAATGCTTTGTCTTTGGTATTTTTGTTAGTTAGGTTATCTTAAGGAGTATCAGGTTTAGAAAATCAGTGTACGCAAAATTACCCAATTACAATCTCACATTTTACCTTAAATTGCAAAAATCTCTTTAAAAATTTCATAAATCACATATCTCATGAAATCACATTAAAAATATTAAATAATTTCCAAACATACCATTAAACCATAAAAAACTGTTTCATATCGCAAAAAAAAAAAAAACGTAAAAATCACACAGCAATCAGAAATTCAGATGTAAATGACTTAAAAGAGTTAAGAATCTCAGATAGTCACAAGAAATCATATAAAAGTACTGTAAAACTACCTTAAAATTATTCGAAATTCTTAATACGTCTTTTAAATATTATAACTGAATACTTTAAAATGTTAATAAAATAACAAAAATAGACAGTTTCATAAACACTAGGGTGAATGCGGAATAGACGCCACAGCGGGAGTCATGCCACACTCAGCGTAGTTTTTTATTCACTTACTAGATGGTGCGTTCATTGCTTCCATAGTATCCCGACAGATGGCACAGTAATCCTCTCGCAGTCAGAGGCGCTTCTGTGAACGAGTAAGAACTGCGCTGGCGTTTATTCACTCGTAAGTATTGTTTCTAGCTTTGAAATATTTTATTATCTGTTCGTTATTTTGCATTTATTAAACAAAAATTAAAATATATCTCAATATTATAGTTGTATGTGTTTGTTCCGTTGTTGGAACATACTATGGTAGTATGTTTTGATACATCATCACTGTTAACACACTTTGGTGTAGTATGGCATCTTTCCTTAGATTTTGGGAGAAATGCCACAGCTTGTTATGGGGAGAGATGCCACATCGGCTTTATAAAATCACGCCTAGGTAGGGATGCCACATTTTTTATATGACTTAATATTCTATGGAAAAAATTAATAATTTCTCTACATAGTAAATTAATTTACCAGATTACCTAAGCACAAATTCTCCCATGTCATAAAAATGGCAGGTTATGCCTGGCTATCTTCATTCTTGGAGAGGAATTATGAAATATATGTGCGTCAAGCTGAGGGACTGTCGGTAGCCAGGGCCAGTGGCGTAGCCAGGATTTGTGTATGGGGGGTGTTAAGAAGCATGTCCTCCCCCCCCCCCCCGTATTAAAGCGGGGGGTCCGGGGGTCCTCCCCCGGGAAAATTTGGATTTAAAGGTGTAAAATAGTGCTATTCTAGCAGTTTTCGGTACTTAAATTTAAAAATTGTAATGGTAAAAATTTTATTAATTTTAATATGAAATTTGTTTGAGTGATGAATAAGAAATTAATTAAAGATTTGGTGCTAAGGGGGGGGTTTGAACCCCTAAAACCCCCCCCCCTGGCTACGCCCCTGGCCAGGGCCAAAGGCATGTCTCGTCCAGAAGCAGATGGGTTTTATAAGGTGCTGAAAGAAGTCATGGTTAGTCAAAATTTGATGGATAAGCCTCAAAATATTTTCAAAATGGATGAAAGTGGTATCCAGTTGACAAACAAACCAGGAAAGGTTTTGACAATGAAAGGTGCCAAGGATTTCCACATTTTGACTCGTGAGAGAGGTGAAAACATAACTGTAATTGCATGTTGCAATGCAGAAGGAGTATTTCTACCACCAGTTCTTTTGATGAAAGGAGTGAATAAGAAAAAATAATTCGTAGATGGACTCCCTCATGGATCAGATGTTTACATGAACCCAAAGTCGTCGTTCATAAACACAGAATTGTTTTTCAAATTGTTTGAGGAGCATTTCCTACCCCGGAAACCTCCTGGTAAGACTGTTTTGATTTTTGATGGTCATGCATCACATTACAACGCATTCGACATGTTGAGTCTGGCTGACAAGAATGATGTAGTATATTTGCCTAGTCACACAACACAGGCTCTCCAGCCACTGGATCGTTCATTTTTTGGTCCGCTTAATGTCTATTACAACAACGAGGCCAAAGTGTGGATGCAACATCATAAGGACAGAAATATCACTACACATCAGGCTGGATATCTCATTGGCAAAGCCTGGGAGAAGGCAGCATCAGTTGGTAATGCAGTTGCGGGGTTCAAAGCAACAGGAATATATCCCCTTAATCCCGACATTGTACCAGAGCACTTTTATGCAATACCTGATGCATCTGTTTACACATTGACAACTATCAACACGCCACTTACTTCTAGCAGCCCTATTTCATCAGCTTCCACAACTCATTCTACGGCACTTTCAGCTGCCATTCTTCCATCAACATTTCAAGCCTCAAATCCAACCCCATCAGGATATTCCACATTTGTTTCGACAACTTCAACCCCTGAAAGTGAATCTCTCCATAAACCAACGAAATATCTTCATGAGGTTAGTCCCGTGCCAACTGCTCCAGTTTCTCTCAGCAAGAAAATAAAACAATCTGCAGCAGTTTGACATCGCCAGAACACATTCAGAAATGCAAAGATTCCAAAGAGAAGAAGCAAAAGAAACTAGAAAGACAGCTCAACATCAATAAATGTAAGAAGAAGGTACCAAAGAAGAAAAGTAAACATGCGAAAGTCGAAGAAGCAAGTGATGTTTGCAAATTTGGTATCAACGAGACACTTTCTACAAGTGAAGATGATGTGGTACCAACAATTGTGTATAATGCTGGTAAAATTACTACACCACCAAAGAGAAGGCAGACTGGATTCGGTGCGAGGTGTGCCACAAGTGGCTCCACGAGTCTTGTACGATGTATGGACCCATGTGCAACACTTGCGGAAGAGAAGTGAAGAGACAGAACGTGAATAAAGTAAAAAACATCAATTGAGGCATCTCTCCCTATTTCCGTGGCATCTCTCCCTTAGCCTGTGGTAGAGATGCCCAAAAATAACTTTCATTGTTATTTTTTTATTGGGTTTTTTAATTATGTTATTATCTTTTAATATTGTATCACAGTGAGTACACTTATCTGACATTATTTGAGATTTTTTTAAATGTATTAAAAATTATTTTATAGAATTTGAGATTTTTTTTAAAATGTGTGGCATCTCTCCCGCAATTACCCTTAATATATAAAAAGTCTTTATTAATCACACAGAATCGTATGATACAAAAACGTATTGTAGATTGACTATATTGATAAATAACAAACACTTTTTTATGTTTGAGGAAAAATGTAATTATAATTATGCTATATTTCACCTGATATAAATCTATTTATTTGTCTCACTTCAATAGTCTCATTTACAAAGAAAAGCAAGAGGTGTGAATTTTCTTATACGTATTTTACATTAGAAACAATAACGATAAGTTATATTTTAATTTCACCCCTGGGGGCAAAGGGGGAAGGTGTAAGAAGTTCGTGATGTCGGTTTCATTAATTTTAAGCATGTATATGAATCCAGTAATAAGGAATATATGACAATTAATAATGGCAATCTACACTGAAAATAAATATGACATAGTTTTACGCATTTTCAACATTTTATTCCTAATAAAGTAAAAAAAAATGATTTTATAAAGTCTAATATTTTATCCAAATGTTAACGCAAATGTTAAAATTGGAAAAAAACTACTTTAAAAATAAATAGACCCACGTTTTACCATTTTCTACAATTCGATTCCTTGAAAAGTATAAAGGAATTGTGTGTTTGCTTATCAACCATAAATACCTACATCTTCGAATACATTAAAATTAAGAGTAATCACTTGGTACATACATTGACGTTACAGATTAATAGACTTTAATACTCCATCAATAACAAATTTTTAACCCCCGAATGGTTCTGTAATCCTACACTGTTTCATTGTCGTGTCACGAAGCCGCGAGTGGTGAGGTAGTTATATATAAAATGTGTCAATTGCGCAGGGGACGCGGTCAGAAGTGTACGGGAGTGGGATTGGCAGTCTGTGGTAAAACAAAAAACCCGCACGAATAGCGCACATATACAGCTATCGGAAAAATACAGTTAAATTATTTTTTATCGGTAAGTTATTTGGAAGCATTCTCACATGCCACGTTGATTCTTTTTTTTTTCATTTTATATTCATTACTATTATTTAATGGCTATTTCTAAAATTCTTAACCATACAAATATTTTCAACAGATATTCACCAAGTGTAATATCAAGGATGTGAAGAGTCGCGTAACTTTACATCCATTATATTACACATAGTGAGTATTTATTGAAAATATTTGTGACAACAAGAACAAAGAGACAGTCGTTTTAATTCAGAAAGAGCTCTTTAATAATTTAAATAACAATTAAATGAGAAAAAATAAACATGACGTGTGAAAGTGAGCCTTAAGTGCATGACGGAAATCACATTATGTGCAGCTTCCTGTTCCCTGCAGCCTTTATAACCCACAACAGCCCATCCTCTTGCGCGTACGAGAATCCTCGCACATGTCTTTATCTACATTTGCATTCAATGGCCATGACTACACCTCACCCCTTTCTTCTCTCACCCTCACCCCTCCCATACAGCAAACATGGATGCCTGTGGTGTTTTGGATGTTGATTGTACGCCACTGCGGTCGAGAGAGAGAAAAAGAGAGAAAGAGAGAAAAGTAAAGAGAGGAAGTGATAAAAATAGAGAGAAAGAGAGAGATAAAAGGAGAGAAAGTGAGAGCGAAAGAGAGAGGTAAAGGAGAGAACGAGAGTGCGAAAGAGAGAGAGAAAATGCAAAAGAGAAAGAGAGGAAAATGTTCCAATACACGCGCGCAAAGTGGAATTGACGGGCGATGGAGCAGGTGTGGAGTAAAAAATGTTGGTATCGGCAAATCGAATCTCCTTTTTCAATTTCACTCCGCCCCTACTTGCGTGTAGGGATGAGTGATTTTGATTTACAACACTCTGATAACTGAACGATAGAACTGCGTCAATTTTATTTTCCATTCGTTTTGCGAACTCAATTCACAGTTCCACACCGAGTCAGCATGGTGTTTTGCTGGACTCGTACACTCAGTTTATGGGCAAACAAGGGAGGGTATTTACTTTCCCTTTTACTGACAAATTACTGCAGAGATGAAAAATACTTGTTTATTGCAATAAAAAGGATTTTTCATTCTAATGTAGAAATAACATAGTTATTATTCTGTAAAACGCATTACTTTTAACATTTAAAATAATAGTATATTTTTCTTCCACTGTATTTATGAATAGTTGATTGTGATGCAGTTTAACTGCAACCTAAGTGTGTAAAATAAAATTTTCACAGGAAATATACCAGAGCAACAAATCATCTTTCGATTTCCCTTTTGTAAAATAAAATTGGTTGTCTGTAAAGTCAGTTTACGGACGATAGTTTAACGTGACAACGTCATAACAAAACATTGCATACTTTTATTAATAAAATCGAATAATTTTTATTGAATTATCACTATTTTGTATGGATACAAAGAAGGAGTGAAATTAAATATACAATTTAATTGATGAATTTACTTTTATTTGCACTCATTAATTCAAATATGATTATTATTTTAATGAAGAGATTATTTTAATTATAACTTTTATACATGTTTGCTATTTAACTTCTTCCAATCTGTGTTATTCTGTTAGGGATAGGACGATGATAGGAAAAGTAAGAAACGAATGGGAGTGTTTCAAGTTTAATGTGCCTCGAAAAAGTCAAATCGATGGTTGATCCAATCAAGTGGAAGAGAGATAGATGCGGCGTAAGCGTACAATGAGCGTAACGGGACACAGCGTAACGGGACAATGTGCGTAACGGGACACTTTTTCGTGCGTGCAGCCGGCGTTCATCGATTTATTAGACGTTGTCATGTCAAAAATTATCCAAATTTCTTTGAGTTAAAATTTAATGTCTTTGCTTTTACCAAATTCAGTTCAAATTGTGTGCGTGAATATTATTAATAAGTGGGGTATTTAATGGTGTATTGGCCATTGCTAAATTTTACAAGCTCATGTGTGATTCCCTCCTTTTATCACTTACAGGTTTACTTACCATAATTAAATTTTGTAAGACGTGCATCTTATAATTTAATATTAATTCTTCTTACGGCAAAACATGTTTTCGTTATTATATTTTTGCCCGTACATACCTTATGTTTATACAGTTAACCTAATCACGTAGTCAACTGCCGACACTTTTATAGGCTAGCAGGAGCATGCTGTTTTATAAAGAACAATCTAGATACATGTAGACTACTTACGAAACAGTAGAATATTAAAGTATTTCCGGCGCCTGGTTCTGGTTCTAAGTACGAGATGCCGACAGACCTATGACGTCACGATGGCCATCTTGGATGATCTTACTTTAACCTTTGACCTTGACCCGGCCGCCGTCTTTGATCCGTCATTTATTTCCACAATTTTATTTTCTAGAACATTCCGCCATCTTGGAATCGAATGACACACTATCTAGCGTCGCAATTTTCGTTACGGCCGCCATTTTTTAAGTAAAAGCGTCATCGTTGCCATTTTCGTTGTGACCGCCATCTTTAAAATCCGTCATTTTAAGTTATAAATCCGGGAAAAAATTAAATGTTATACACTGGACACGCAATGGACGCACAATTAACACACAGTAAAAACACAGGACATGCAATGAAGATACAATACACACACATGATATGAAATGGTCACACAATACACACACTGGACATGCAGTGTACACACAGAACATGCAATGAACACGAAATGTACACATTGAACACGCGGTCGCGAGAACTCAGATAGAAATCAGAAATCGAGGAATAAAACAATCAATTTTTTTGAATCCATAATATAGGTATATTTTTTAATTTTCTACCAATGCAGGTAAAATAAGTCATAATTGGAATCGAATGACACACTATCTAGCGTCGCAATTTTCGTTACGGCCGCCATTTTTTAAGTAAAAGCGTCATCGTTGCCATTTTCGTTGTGACCGCCATCTTTAAAATCCGTCATTTTAAGTTATAAATCCGGGAAAAAATTAAATGTTATACACTGGACACGCAATGGACGCACAATTAACACACAGTAAAAACACAGGACATGCAATGAAGATACAATACACACACATGATATGAAATGGTCACACAATACACACACTGGACATGCAGTGTACACACAGAACATGCAATGAACACGAAATGTACACATTGAACACGCGGTCGCGAGAACTCAGATAGAAATCAGAAATCGAGGAATAAAACAATCAATTTTTTTGAATCCATAATATAGGTATATTTTTTAATTTTCTACCAATGCAGGTAAAATAAGTCATAATTGTATCCAGCCAGCTTTTTTAATTTTTTTAGTATGAAAGCTACTTCATTGAGGTGCGAGTAGTTTATTTCACTAATCAATGCCATCAGTAGACTCAGGCGATCGATTACTATATTAGGATCTCCCAATAACGTATAATCAATCTCTTATACCATCGGCATCTTCTTGCATTGTTTGCTTTTAACATTTTAAAGATCACTATCGTCCCAGTGATCATCATAAGCTTGATCTGAATAATTTATTTTATCACATCGTTTCCATCGTTTTGGTCTCAAGACTTCATAACAGTATTCGACCTTGCCAGCTTTAGGTGCTTCACCACAGTGTTTGGTCTTGTCGCCAGCTTCAGAGTCACTGTCGCCATCATCGTAGATGTTAGCGTCTTCAACTGGATTAGGGAAAAATTTCTAAATCGTTGACTCAAATCTTCTTCATCGTCTGAAAGCTTCCTTTTTAAGTGTCCATCACTTTTCTAAAGAATGGAGGATCTACTTGAGTTTGGCTTGAATGTATTCTCATTTTTCTCGGCGATTATACTTCCATTGTTTTCAGTCTTCCATAAACTGTCAACATCCTTCAATTTAAGTGTATTTTTGGAGATTAGGATAACTATGAATATAATAAATAACATTCAACACAATGAAAATTATTTACACCATGCAGCACACTCTTCCTTAGTGTAGTGGCTTCATCGATACACTCTAGTTAGTAAGTGGGCTTGGCTGTACATGTTCTGCCGTGTCATTTCAAGCTATCAATTCGTGTAAACAACCTGATACATTGATCACAGCTTAAAATTTTGCGTAGTCTATTTTTAACACAATCATTCTTCTTGTGACGTCCAGCATTACTTCTCAGAACACATTCCTTGCTGCAGTATCATAACGGTGTATTTCGATACAGTATTCATGTTAGCTTCTACGGCTAATGCCAGAGTTTCAAATTGGAACAATTACTTAAATAATTTTTAATATTTCGTCAGCGAAGTGTTATCTCATACAAGAAATTTGTTGCAAGTATTTACTATTCCTGCCAACAGATGTCGCCAAGTGTTGTGTTGATATATATATATATAATTTATTTTTCATGTGGGATGCGGGATGCTCACTAATGATCGCAAGAGAAAGAAGGCATCGCTATACATCAAGGAGAAGGAAGTTCGTCTCGCATGATAGTGTTTCTCAGCTTTTTAAAAGCATAGTATTTGACTGAGTAATAATTTTTTTTCTGAATTCCAACTGATTAAAATATTTTAAATTCTTATTTAGTAACATGAATTCGATCATTTACACGAAACTCTGAATAAGATTACATGTTTGATCTCGAAAAAACAACGTCATTAGAGACGGTAAAACGCAATGACACAGCCTAAGAATATTAGTACAAGGATCGACATGTACTGTATGAGGGAATCACAGCACCATTGCCCACAGTGATCTTTTAAAGAGGTAAAGGAACCAAATGGGGCCATATATTGAATACAAGTTTTACTGCTTAACAAACAACACAGAGCTAAGAGGTGTGGGGAATTTGAGTCTTTCCACTCCAAGAAGCATACAACGCGGAGAGGTGTAGGGAACATGAGTACTTCCATTCCAAGAAGCATACAGCGCTGATAGGTGTGGAGAACTCGAGTTCATCTGCTCCAAAAAGCGTACAACGCCGAGAGGTGTGAGGAACTTGAGTCCATCCACTCCAAGAAGCGTACAGCGGGGAGAGTTGTGGGGAAATCAAGTCATGCCGCTCCAAGAGTCGTATAGCGCGATGAGTTGGGTAAACTTGAGTCCTTCCATTGCAAGAGGCATACAGCGCGAATAATTGTGGGGAAATCGAGCCCTGCCGCACCAAAAATCGTACAGCGCGGAAAGGTGTGGGGAACTCGGGTTCTACCGCTCCAAGAAACGACCAGAGCAAAGAGGTGTGGGGAACTCGAGTTCTGCTGCTACAAAAAGCGTACACCATGGAGAGGTGTGGGCAACTCTAGTTCTGATGCTCCAAGAAGCGTACTGCTCTGAGAGGTGTAAGGAACTTGAGTACTTCCACTCAAAGAAGCGTACTGCGCAGAGAGTTGTGTGAGGAAATCGAGTCCTGCCGCTCCAATAAGCGTACAGCGCGGAAATATGAAGAGAACTTGAGTCTTTCTAATCCAAAAAACGTACTGCGCAGAAAGTTGTTTGGGGAAATCGTGTCCTGCCGCTCCAAGAAGCGTACAGCGTGGAGAGGTGTGGGGAACTTGGGTTCTGCTGCTCCAAGATGCGTACTGCGCGGAGAGTTGTGTGTGTAAATCGAGTCCTGCAGCTCCAAGAAGCATACACGTTTAGAGCTGTAGGGAAACTCGAGATCTCCTGCTCCATGAAGCGTACAGCACGGAGAGGTGTGTGTAACTCGGGTTCTGCTGCTCCAAGAAGCGTACAGCACAGAGAGGTGTGGGGAACTTGAGTCCTTCCACTTTAATAAGCGTACAGCGTGGCGAGGTGTGTGGAAGTCGGTTAATGCATCTCCAAGAAGCGTACAACGCGGAGAGGTGATTGTAACTCAGGTTCTTCAGCTTCAAGAAGCGTACAGCGTGGATCGGTGTGGGGAACTCGGGTTATGCGGCTCCAAGAAGCGTACAGCGCGGACAGGTGTGGGGAAGTCGGGTTCTTCCACTCCAAAAAGCGTATAGCGCGTAGAGATGTGTGGAACTCGGGTTTTTCCGCTCCAAGAAGCGTACAGAGTGGAGAGGTATGGGGATCATGAGTCTTTTCACTCCAAGAAGAATGCAGCGCGGAGAGGTGTGGGTAACTCGGTTTCTGCCGCTCCAATAAGCGTACAGCGCAGATAGGTGTGGGTTACTCGGGTTCTGCCGTTTCAAGAAACGTACAGCGCGGAGAAATGTGGGAAATTTGAGTCTTCCACTCCTAGAACCGTACAGCGCGGAGAGTTGTGTGGATAAATCGAGTCCTGCCGCTTCAAGAAATGTACAGCGCGGAGATTTGTGTGGGGAAATTATGTTCTGCCGCTCCAAGAATCGTACAGCGTGGAGCGGTGTGTGGATCTAGGGTTTTGCCGCTCTAAGAAGCGTACAGCGTCGAAAGATGTGTGGGGAACTTGAGTCTTTCCACTCCAAGAAGCGTACAGCATGGAGAGTTGTGTTGGTAAATCGAGTCCTGCTGCTCCAAGAAGCGTACAGCGCGGAGGGTGTGTGTAACTCGTGTTCTGCCGCCTAAGAAGCGTACAGCATGGAGAGGTGTGGTGAATTTGAGTCTTTCCTTTCCAAGAAGCGTATTTCGTGGAGAGGTGTCTGGAACTTGGGTTCTGCCGCTCCTAGAAGCGTACAGCGCGGAGAGGTATGGGGTTCTTGATTCTTTCCACATCAAGAAGCATACAGCGCGGAGAGTGTTTGGAACTTGAGTCTTTCCACTCCAAGAAGTGTACAGCATGGAGAGTTGTGTGGGTAAATCGAGTCCTGCTGCTCCAAGAAGCGTACTGCGCGGAGCGGTGTGGGGAACTCAAGTTCTGTGGCTCCAAGATGCGTATAGTGCGAAGATTTGTGTGGGGAAATCAAGTCTTGTCGCTCCAAGAAGTGTACATATCGGACAGGTGTGGGGAACTCGTGTTCATCAGCTCCAAGAAGCGTACAGCGCGGAGTGGTGTCGGGATCTCCATGTGTGCCTTGATGTGTCTTTGGTCGCTTTCACTTGCGACACTTCTTATAAATGTTATGTTTCACATACGGAAGTGCACGACAATGTGTGACACTAAAATAGCAGTTTTGTAGCAGTTTATAAACATTTCGTGGTAACAGCAAAGTTATACAGTATATCCATAAAAAAATTCCCAATTATATATTTTACTAGTATCAACTTTAAGCATTTTGGAGTTTTGGTTCAAGTTTTCAATTAAAGAGTTACTCTAACAGTCTTAGATAAGCGCATACGCGAGTACTCTTTTTTGCTTTCTCGCTTTTACACCACCTATGCAAAATGGTACTCCTGAGCGTAAACCATTTATATTCTGCAGTTTGCTAACAGTGAATCTGCAATTTCAGCTCTCCTCATTGGAATCTCTTTTTACGAGAGTGGTTGATCGTCGAAGTACCTGACCGCTGGTTTGTTCTTAATGGTTAAGACTACAGAGCTCTTTTTCGCTGGCCTCCATGTTCACCTCACATAATGCCAAGGTTTTTTTTTCTTTAGGGCTTTATAAAATATCGTGTCTACGTTCTGCCGCTACCTAATTACTTACCTGAGTTGAGTCACAGAATTGAAAAGACTATTGCTTCCGTTACTCCGGACATGTTAACTACAGCATGGGAAGAATTGATCTTTAGGTGTAAAGTGTGCCGTGTAACTAAAGATGCACATATTGTTAATTTGTAAGAAAGCTAGGTTACTTTACCTTCAATTTTATGTATGATTTGTTGTAAATAGTATAAAGTAACCTGTTATTTCATACCATTGAATCTGGAACATTCTTGTATGGACATCTTGTATTTTAGTTTTAACGAAACATTTTATAAGTGACAAAGTAAATACGATGTCAATAAAATGTTACTTCGTAGACAATAAAAATTAATTATGTCGTCACAGTAAAATATTTTATGGTGGTCTTTATATATTGACAAAATATTATTTTTTTGTAATTTTGTCCTTCAGTGCAGGAACTGATCGAGTTATTTTTTAATCTCTGATTATGTTTTGATTTAATCTAATTACTTTTTCGTTACATTTCATTTGTACAAGTTTTACTCACGAGGCCATCGCTCTGGGGAAGGATATCAACAACTAGCACAACACTGCCTAGTTACTGGTACACATTGCCACCAGAGCCTGACCCTCCAGCTGGGCATGTCGTCTCATGTCCTGTAGTTCCGGCACTCACGAGGGCATCGCTCGGGGAGAGTATGTCAGCAACCAGCACAACAGTGCTTCGTTCCTGATATCCAGAGCCACCAGACCGGCGATAGAACTGACAACCACACCTCGTGTCCAAACAACAGTTACATTAAATATATTGTGCGCGTAGAGTACACGCATGGCAGAAGTGAATTTCTTGCTTTTTAGGTACCTATAGAAACAGATGAATTACTTTCATTTTCGATAAAACTATTTATGTAAAAAAATAATTATTATAAACTCAATTGCCTAATTGAAATGCATTTTCTCCAAAGAATAAATACATTGTAGTAGTTTTTTTTTAAAGAAATATAAAGGAAATATATCATCAATCGTCAGCTTTACGAAAGCTGAAGAGTATATAAACACAAGCAGTTTTACGAGAATTTTTTATCATCCTGGCTGCATAATTTCTACCCCCTCCCTGCCGTCTCCCTTTCCGGTCGTTACACTTAGCATGTAGCATGCTCCGTTATGTACTTATCTCCCCCTTGCTGTCTTCCCATTAGACCGCTAGCGCATGCGTTGCAGTAAGGTCGCAGCTGACGCACTCTCCTGCTCTACTGGTTCCCCAACACGTACCTAACGTTTCTCCTCATGCGATCAGAATTTTCGTAACGCTCGAAAATTGTTGCCCCCGCAGTAAAAAAAGTTCCACTTCAATACTAATACATACATCAAAGAATATTATTTTCTTGCGAAGATGGCCCGTGGCACGGTGCACAACAATAACCTCAAACCCCTTTGTGTTGCCCTCTGCCCAATTCGGGGTGGCGTCAGGCTCAGGCGGGTCCCTACCACCGTGACCCGCCTGTCCCTGCAGCATGGCAGGGTTCAACCTGAGCCGCACGCCGCCACGTGGAGCCCGCTCAAGGCTGCTCCAGCGATCACCGACCGCACGAACGGCCCCGGAGTGAGGATAGCTTAAAACGCCACCCCCAAGAAACAACCGCGCATATGCAAAGCATATGAGCCCAAAGTACGAATGTACGAGTGGTCAAGTGCGCAAGAGCGCGTGTGCGCAAGAGCGCGTGTGCGCCAGTGCCCAAGATGGCAAGAGCACAAGTGTAAAAGTATTCAAATGTGTGCCAAATTTTCCAAATATATGTAAGTGTAAAAAAAAAATTGGTTGTCTGTAAAGTCGGTTTACGGACGATAGTTTAACGTGACAACGTCGTAACAAAACATTGATGAAATGATTGCATACTTTTATGAATGAAATTGAATCATTTTTATTTTAATAATAAAAAAATAAATACTTGAAATTATACCAGTAATCAGATTTTTAAAATGCAAGAATAATTAACGTTTATTGCCGAAATTGTTGTTTTAATAAGAAATAAAAACCACATTAACTTTTCACTTCACTTTATAAACAGTCGACGAAACAGTTCACGTGTAGATGACTTGTAATTAATTTTAAAAACTGACGTTTAGCTATAAAGTTTAAATATAATTATGAACAAGTTTTCATATAAATAAATTGTAATCAAATATCTATCATCATTTATATGAATCACCATAATTTTTTAGTCAATTGCAACATAACCTATTATTACTGCACTCGCCGACAGATGCTACTTTTTTTAATAATAAAAGAATAAATACTTGAAATTATACTAGTAATCACATTTTTAAAATGCAAAAATAATTAACCTTTATTGCCGAAATGGTTGTTGTAATAAGCAATGAAAACCACATTAACTTTTCACTTCACATTATAACCAGTCGACGAAACAGTTCACGTGTAGATGTAATTTGTGTGCTGCCGCTGTCTTTCTTCTCCTCGGACGCATAGGCCAATCGAGTGGAAGAGAGATAGATGCGGCGCAAGCGTACAATGAGCGTAACGGGACACATCGTAACGGAACAATGTGCATAACGGGACACTTCTGATGTGACAACGTCTATTAAATCAATGAACGCCGGTTGCACGCACGAAAAAGGATGACTCATTGTCCCGTTACGCACATTGTCCCGTTACGCTCATTGTACGATTGAGCCGCATTTATCTCTCTTCCACTCGATTGGAACAACCATCGATTTGACTTTTTCGAGGCACATTAAACTTGAAACACTCCCATTCGTTTCTTACTTTTCCTATCATCGTCCTATCCTTAACAGAATAACACAGATTGGAAGAAGCTAGGCCTAAATAGCAAACATGTATAAAAGTCATAGTTAAAATAATCTCTTCGTTAAAGTAATAAACATATTTGAATTAATGAGTGCAAATAAAAGTAAATTTATCAATTAAATTGTAGATTTCATTTCACTCATTCTTTGTATCCATACAAAATAGTGATAATTCAATAAAAATGATTCAATTTTATTCATAAACATATGCAATAATTTCATCAATGTTTTGTTATAACGTTGTCACGTTAAACTATCGTCCGTAAACCAATTTTACAGACAGCCAATTTTTTTTTGTGCGTGCAGCCGACGTTCATCGATTTATTAGACGTTGTCACGTGAAAAATATTTTAAAGGCGTGCAATTGTGCAAAATAAACTAAAGGTGCGCAAGTGCGCAAGAATGTGCAGACGTTTGCACAAGTTTGCATGCAAGTGTGTGCAGAAGTATGTGCAAGTATGTGCAAGTGTGTGCAGAAGTATGTGCAAGTATGTGCAAGTGTGTCAACACGTGTGTGCAAGTATGTTCAAGTGTGTCCAAGTGTGTGAAAAGTATCCAAGTGTTCAAAAGTGTGCAAAAATGTGCACGTGTGCAAAAATTTGCACGTGTGCAAAAATGTGCACGTGTGCAAAATGTGCACGTGTGCAAAATGTGAAAGTGTAAAAAAGTAGCCAAGTGTGTGAATGTACAATTTGTGCAAACATGTGTGCACAAGTGTGCGCAAGTGTGCACAAGTGTGCACAAGTGTGCGCAAGTGTGCAAACGTGTGCGCAAGTGTGCAAACGTGTGTGCAAGTGTGCAAACGTGTGTGCAAGTGTGCAAACGTGTGTGCAAGTGTGCAAACGTGTGTGCAAGTGTGCAAACGTATGTGCAAGTGTGCAAACGTGTGTGCAAGTGTGCAAACGTGTGTACAAGTGTGCAAACGTGTGTGCAAGTGTGCAAACGTGTGTGCAAGTATGCAAACGTGTGTGCAAGTATGCAAACGTGTGTGCAAGTATGCAAACTGTGCAAACGTTTGCAAGTGTGCAAAGGGTGCAAACGTTTGCAAGTTTTCAAAGGGTGCAAACGTGTGTGCATCTGCGTGAACGTGTGCGCGCAAGTGTGTGTTCAAGTATGTGTTTAAGGATGTGTTAAAGTGTGTGTGTTAAAGTGTGTGTTAAAGTGTGTGTTAAAGTGTGTGTTAAAGTGTGTGTTAAAGTGTGTGTTAAAGTGTGTGTTTATGTGCGTTTAGGTGTGTTCAAGAGTATTCAAGTGTGTTTAATTGTTTGCAAAAATGTATGCAAGTGTGTGCAAACGTATGTGCCATGCCGTCTCGTCATCTGTTGGTTCCCCCACATGTACTTACCATGCTATTTCCCCTCATGCAATCGGAATTTTCGTAACGCTCGAAAATTTTTACACCCTCAGCAAAGAATTTTCACTTCAAAAAGTTAATTGTTAAACACTGCTAATAAATTTACACATGTGAAAATATTAAACAAGATATTTTTTATTTGTAAATATTCAAGTGCAGTGGTAGGTACAGGAACTTTTTTCGGGCTAAGAGGAATAATAAAAAAAAAAGTAGAAACAATTTTATAATTTGAGCACGTGTATTAAAAAATTACATTACTACTGAACCTAACACACTGACGTATGGGTCTAGAGTAGAAGCCAAAGGTGACATTGCTTCTCACACAGTAAACATGTCTTCACTGATATTTCCCTAATTTTATACTTTTGTCCCTGCCTCACCCCGTCCCCCTAATCATTTTGCGTCCACCGCTGGTTAAAGTTCATGAACACTCGAGAGAACAGGCATTCTCAAGGAACCGATGAAACCTGAAGTTAATCTTTTCATCCCAGCAAAAATTATCTAAATTCCCAGAATTTTTCAAATAGTTGTTTGTTGAAACCGGACTTTAGAGAACCTACCTTCCCAGAGTTATTGGGCAAAGGCCAGGGAGCGATAAGGGCGACGTTGGCACGCACAGAAAATGCCGTGTCGCCTCTACACGCGAGGCCATGAGCTTGCGTGCGGCTTCGAGCGGTGGCCGTTATCATTTCACTGCACGCGACCAGCAATTCTTGGGTCTTGTCATTTCATGTCGTACAATCTTTTTAAATCTATACATCTACTTATAAAATACCATCTTCTGTAGTTTTAACACAAATTTCATTGCAGAGAGCAAATGTTAGAAGAATAAAAATGTATAAACGCGTAGCATATCTTTACTCGAACTCTATTTGACGCATGACCAGTGGATTCTGGAGCTCAGCTCTCCTGTGGGCTGTGGGCAGGTCCCGTGTTGCCAGACTAAGGAAAAGTATCAGACTGGGCTAATGCTGCTGCGAAAAACTATTACTGGAGGTGAAATTCCAATATTTTGGGCTATTTTGGCTATATTTATCCAGTAGCTATAGGTTGTTTTGAAAGCTGCATTCGTTAAGATTGCTTATGAATCATTTGGTTGGAGATTTGGTCAGTACGGGCATTCTCTACGCAATATTTAAAGTCAACTAATCGTTTCACCAGTTTTCAGATCCAAGAAGTCAATTTTCATATATTAAATAAAGTATTATTGAAATACTTACTAGACTTATTGCATGCTCTTTTTTTTGCAAGGAAAATCTGCACTTTGAAATTAAATGCAAGGAAAAATTTAGCTGCATTGAAAATATTTTTTGGAAGCATAATAAACGAAGAAGTAGCTGTGTTGAGAGATCTTAGTCTTAGTTAAAAACAGTTTACAAGAAATAAATATTTATTTTTTAAATCTAAATAATTGATTTATTTTGCAATATTATACACATGAAATTTAAACAAGCGATTATTATATGTAGCCAGCTTCCCGCAGTTCTTTATGTATGGACGATACTTTGTTTATATACGAGTAGTTTCCTCTACAGACAGATGCCACCAACAGTCTCAGGCGATCAAATAATATGTTAGGATCTTCACATGACATATAATCAATCTCTTCTGCCATCACCTTCTTCCTGGCATGTCGGTTCTTATTTTTTTAAGATCACTTTCTTCCCAGTGTTCATCGTAAGCTTGATCAGAATTACTTAAATTATCACGATGTTTCCACCGTTTCAGTCTCAAGACTTCATCACAGCTTTCGATCCTGACAGCTTTAGGTGGTTTTTCACAGTCTTTGGTTTTGTCTCCAGCCTCAGAGTCACTGTCGACACCATCGTAGAAGTCAATGTATTCACCTGGATTACTGTAAGAATTCGAAATCGTTGATGTTGAAGCTTCTTCATCATCTTCAAGCTTCCGTTTTAAGAGTCCGCCATTTTTACAAAGTACGGAGGTTCTACTTGAATTCGGCTTGAATGTATTCTCACTTTTCATTATCATATTCATTATCATTATTATTCCATAAATCATCAACGTCCTTCAATTTAAGTTCAAGACAAGACAAATCATTGATGTAATGCAGAACACTCTTCTTTAGATTAGTAGAGCCATCGTTGTCCTCTAGCTTGTAAGCAGGCTTAGCGTTACAAGTTTTATCATGTCTTTTTAGGCTCTCTCTTCGCGTAAACGACTTGCTACAACAAACACATCTTAACATATTGTGTAGTGAATTTATAACACAGTCATTCTTCTCGTGTTGTCTACCATTCTTTCACAAGAAAAAATTCCTTGCTGCAAAACTTACATCTGTATCCTTTCGATACAGCGGCAGATACTGAACATGGATCCATATTAGTTACTGAGACTAATAGCAGATGTTTACTAAGATTTTTAAATTTTATCCATTACTTAAATATAATTTTTTAAATATTTCATCAGCGAGAGTTAATTTATCTCATGCAAAAGAACTTGTTGCAAGTAGTACCGATTCTTGCCAACAGATATCGTCTCATGTTGTGTTGAGATAAAAAATTGGTTGTCTGTAAAGTCGGTTTACGGACGATAGTTTAACGTGACAACGTCATAACAAAACATTGATGAAATGATTGCATACTTTTATGAATAAAATTGAATCATTTTTATTGAATTATCACTATTTTGTATGGATACAAAGAAGGAGTGAAATAAAATCTACAATTTAATTGATAAATTTACTTTTATTTGCACTCATTAATTGAAATATGTTTATTACTTTAACGAACAGATTATTTTAACTATGACTTTTATACATGTTTGATATTAAACTTCTTCCAATCTGTGTTATTCTGAGGATAAGACGATGATAGGAAAAGTAGGAAACGAATGGGAGTGTTTCACGTTTAATGTGCCTCGAAAAAGTCAAATCGAATGTTGTTCCAATCGAGTGGAAGAGAGATAGCTGCGGCGCGAGCGTACAATGAGCGTAACGGGACACAGAGTAACGGGACAATATGCGTAACGGGACACTTTTTCGTGCGTGCAGCCGGCGTTCATCGATTTATTAGACGTTGTCACGTCAAAAATATTTATATCTTTTATGTGGGATGTGTGATGCTCACTAACGATCGCAATAGAAGAATGGCTTCGCTAGACACCAAGGAGAAGGAAGTTCGTCTTGCATGCTAATGCTTCTCAGCTGTCTCAAAGCATATAATTTGACTGAGTATTGGATGTTTCTTTTTTTATTGCCAACTAATAAAAATATTTTTAGTTAGGTAATTTGGTAGCAGAAATTCTCAATTTAAATGTAACTCAAAAATAAAATTGCATGCCTTATTAAGTAAAAAAATGTTTCATGCAGAGATCGATTTCTCAGAAACCACAGGAATAATCAGGAGCACATGGAGAAAACCAACCAAATATTGACAGAAATGACTAGGAGCACATGGAGAAAACTAAAGCATGTTTTCCTTAATATAAAAAAATCACAGATAAAAAATAAAAAATAAAAAAAATTACTAATACATCTTTTGCCAGCTTGATAACTACTCCGTTGTTGAGCAAGTATAGTGTTCTATAACAAGCCAGAATTTTTCCAATAGGCTACATAGACATACCGCAACGTATTCATTAGCATTGTTAATGTTCTTCTGCCGTCTAATGAAAGAACAATGACATGACCGCCGCTCTGCGACGTTAAAACTAAACGGCAAGGACCTAGCTCACGGTAATTCTTTACATTATAACTATATTGCCAGAAAGTTAAAATAAAAACAATTCATATTCTACGCATGGGATTTGTTTAAACGCTTTATTAACTAGCTAATTCTTAGTTGAATTCAACATATTTTTAAGCTCGTGGGTTCATAATTATAATACGGCGTGTAAATTAGTTAAATAAATAATACATGACAATTAATTACCCTGTTAAACTAAAGCGCTAAAAAAATTATACCAGCAAAATAAATTTAGTTACACAGCTAAAACAATCTTATTTATAGTTACGCTCCCCACTGACTTAATCATCGAGTAACGCTGTAGGCTATATTATTTTTACTGATCTTTGCTAACCTGTACCTCCTAGCATTGTTAATTAGTTCGTGGTGCAATTATATTTTCATGTGCTTACATTGTAACATTTTCATTGCTCTTTGTTAACCTGTTCTTCATAGCATTGCTGCCGAGTTCATGGTGCAAATATAATATTTTGACTACATCTTAGTGTTGGGTGAGCCATTTTCCTGCACATCATCGGTGAGTTAAGTATCATAAATGTATGATTCTGTGGGTTAATTGATTTGAATAATTCTGTGTGTGAATAATTATGTGTTCGACAATTATCTTCCCTTATGTCGTTCTGTGTTTTAATGATTAATTTCATAAGTTTGTAACGCCCCTCGTGCCTCAAAATTAGATTATTTTAAATTAATTAAAAGGAGCCTTGGAAACTGCTGGGTAAAAAAAAAATAAGAAAAATTAAGTTATTGACCAGAGGTGGCACGAGGTGGAGAACAAGATAATTTGGATCTCCCTGACACAAGCAACTGGGGAGCTGGTGGATCTTTTAAGGGAACAAGGTATATCATAAATAAATTAACACTACACAAGTAGCTTGGTCTATAGGTTCCCTGTTTTATTATTAAGGAAATTTGTGTTCGTATTATTCAAACCTGACAATAAAAATCTTAGTAAATAACAAAGTTAAAGGGGGCGCCCCAGGAGTAATTAAAACAGTACATGTTACACCTTAGAAAAAATTATTACATAATTAAAATTTAAAAATTGCACCAAATTTGAATGTCCCAACAATTACATCGCTGATTAGTTTTATTGATTCTACATATTCTTGAGGAAAGCACTGTTCGCTGGTAGACTATTCATTCGATTAATGTAGTTCGTAGCTAGAAAGTGGGGGGGGGGGGATGTTGATTTCACATTACCACCTGGGTCTTCAAAAAATAACGTCGGGTCGCGGAAACCTCTCTTCTAACGTGACCCGCAGTGGAGGTGCAGGACCACGAGCTGGGAGCAATTTCTCTCTCCAGCACTTCGACCCTGTCTGAAACCCAAATCAAATCCAAAACGAATTAGACTTGCTTCCAGACAGTCCTATACCGTCGGCGCAAAAGGCCAACAAACGGTAATGGGGGGGGGGGGGGGGGGGAAAAGAAAAAAATTACTCACCAACCAGGGTGTAGAGTTCGGAGCTCACTAGGTGTCTCGCGCCGACATCAGGATGCCGCGGACCGAGAAATCAGGATGCGCGGACGAAACCGGAATTTTTAGAATTAAATAAGAAGAAATAAAAATTTAACTACGCATGACTTTTCTAAAAACTACCTCTGCCTGGCTACTGTACAAACGGGATCACATCCCTTAAGCAAACTGACTACATTCTCGTGCACGCGAAAATCACCGTTCCCGCAAAAAGCCTCTTAGCGCAGAGGACATAGATGAGACGAGGTCAGTAGCCGAGGTCAGAGGGCTGAGTCCCCGCAATCGGCCAAAACCCTTAATTAAATCGGGCGGTAAGGCCCCGGGTCAAAGGAGGGGGTAGGTTCGGTTCTAAGCCGAAAATTTCCGAAGGAGTCCGAGGCGGTCGTGGCAACAACACGACATGCGCGCTCTCTACCGGACCGAAACGAAAACAAAGAACAATCGACTTCTCCGGGCCGCGAGAGGAAAGCATAGTGCCTTATGGCACCGCGACGCTGCCTTCTAGCGGCGTAAGGGGGAACTACTTGAGGTGGTGAGCAGACTTGCCACCAGGTGTCATGAGGGTAAGCTCTGCACGCTGGCGACCAGGCCCGCGGTTACTTTTTTTTGCCGCTAGATGTCAGGGATGTGTCTGTCGGACCCGGGAGAAGGTTTTTGCATCAGGTCATCGTCCCGTCCGGTCACTGCTCTTAGCTTAATTTCTCAGAACTAAAGTGAGGAGGAGAGAGAGGAAGGGGGGGCAGAAATAGCCACTAAGGTGGGAACGCAGCTCCACTGGAGACTGCTTCGTGACGAGACATGCTTTTCTCAGCAGGCCTCTACAAGGTAGCAGCTTGCAGCCCAGGAGCTGCTCAAAGCAGTTTTGGTCATGCAGGGAATTAAAATTACAAACTCGGGACGTGACTGCAGGCGAGAGAAATTTCAACCGGGCTGACCATGTCCACATTAGACAGCAAAATATCAGATTGGCCCCCTGGGAAGGGGCTTCGGTCCACTGGCACAAAGTTTAAATCGGTGGCGTACACCGGCCTAACAAAAAGTAAATCACCCCCATTAACAACCAGATAAATTTAAAAAAAATAGAAACCCCGAAAAATTTTAAAATTATAGAAAAAATTTAAAAAAGTGACGAAATGCCTAATTTCCGGCACATACTCCCCCGCTTGAATGCGGAGCATATAGGGAAAATAAAACAAACACTTACACTGCTCATTAAAACTAGTACCAGGTTCGCCTGTATCCTACTACTTATTTTCTAACACCTTTGAGACGCGTCCGCCTCTCAGGCACAACATATCGATAACCCTTAAACAATAGTATTAACTAAGAGCTTATTAACTAAGTGGCCACTTAAAACTAATACAACGTAAAGCTAGCATTCTTATTTCTAGTACCATGGATTTTTAAGACCTCGAGGATTTCTGGCATGCCTAATATTAGAGAGTCCCCTATGTTAGGGTAAAGAAATTAAACACATCTACTTTAAGTCAGCCTGTGTTTTCTTTAGATGGGAGATGTGCGCTCTGGTCACGAATTCTCCTGAACTGGGGTCAGCTAGGCTAACCGTAACTGGCGTTAAAAATCGCTGTATTTGAAAAGGACCTCTCCAGCGGTACGCCAGCTTGGCGGAAAACTTATCCACTGCCTTGCTGAGTGGGTGTGCCTTACAAAGCACAAAATCGTATTTCTTTTTTCTGCTCTCATGAGCCAGGTTGAGATTTTTACGAGCTCTTCTCCAAATCTCCCTGATGTCTCTCGGATCATCGGGCAATAGGTCATTCAAAGACCAAAGATTTGAAAGAGGGGTATTAGGTCGGTAAGTGAACATGAGTTCGAAAGGAGTACTTTTGTGTCCTTCATGATGTGCATAATTAAAGGCCATTTGCAGCCACACCAAATTCGAATCCCATTTATCCTGCTCCTGCGCATGGTAAGCTATTAAAGCAGACCGGAGATTGCGGTTGAATCTCTCAGCATGCGAGGGCTGTGGATAATAAGGCGAGGTTGTGACGTGCAGAATGCCATGTGAGAAGCACATGTTCTTAAAAATCCTAGCCGTGAACTGGGTTGCATTATCTGACACTACTATAGACGGGACTCCCGACGTCTTGAAGATCTGATTACGTAGCACAGATACAGTGTTTTCTGCGGTGGCTTTTCGCATGGGGATGAGCCAGACAAATTTTGTGAAGGCGTCAATACACACCAGCAGCATAGTGTTTCCTGTCTTTGAGCGCGGGAAAGGTCCGACAAAGTCTATAAACATCTTTTGCATGGGGCGCTCGGCCACATCTGAAGTTAAATAACCGAAACGAGTATTCTGCGCTGGCTTACTCAGCGCACAGATTTTGCATAGTTTCACCTGCTCGGTGATGTCCTTGTGCATGCCGTCCCACACGAAATGACGTCGGATAGCCTGAATGGTCTTATATATACCGAGGTGTGCGCCCACCGGCGAGGTGTGATAATAATGGAAAATCATATCACGCAGATTTTGTGGGAGCACAATTTTGTATGTTTTTGATTGGGGGGTGCGTTTTTGCAACAGCCCCTTAGACATCCTAAAGTATTTTGGCGCCGTTCCTAAATTAAAAAGTTTAATAATACTGGAAATGTGGGGATCAGCTTCCTGCTGGCTCTGTAAATCCTGAAATGCCAACGGTAACTCTGTCAATAGGGCTTGACATAAGAGTGGTGTTCCTTCGGGCGGAGCCTGAGTTGGATTTTCGAACATGCGCGACAGTGTGTCCGCTACTATGTTCTGTGTGCCACGAATGTGTTGGATTTTGAACTTTAAAGAGGAAATTTTTGCAATCCATCGCCCGAGTTTCCCTAATTGTTTCGGGTGTGCCAAAAGCCAGGCTAATGCCTGATTATCTGTCTCTAACAGGAATTCCCTGTGTTCTATAAATTGACGGAATTTGTCGATGCCAAATACCACGGCGAGGCATTCTAATTCGTAGATCGAGGAGGCTTTCCTCTCGGCGTGGGTAAGTGTCCGCGACGCAAACGCAATGGGCTGTCTACAGCCTTCGACTTCCTGTGACAGTACTGCGCCTATAGCCACACTGGACGCATCAGTCTGTAAAATGAAAGGTTTGGTGAAGTCTGCCATGCGGAGTACAGGCGGGGAAGAAATCGCCTGTTTCAGGAAATTAAAAGCTTTTTCTTGTTCCGGACCCCATGTGAAAGGTGTGTTTTTCTTACGCAACGTATTTAGTGGTGCTGCGTGCTCAGCGAAATTAGGAATATATTTTGAGTAAAAATTTGCCATACCAATAAAACGTGAAATACCCTTAGGGTTTGTGGGAGGCGGAAAATCACGAATAGCTTGAGTACGTGAAGGATCAATGGTAACTCCCTTGCTAGAAACCAGGTGTCCTAGAAAAGACAGTTCTTGGACTGCAAACTTAACCTTTTTTGTGTTGACAGTTAACCCCGCTTTACGAAATCTACTTAGGACTTCCTCTAAATGTTTGATGTGTTCTTCAAATGTTTCTGAATATACGACGACATCGTCTAGGTAGTTGTACACTGTTTTGAATTTTAGATCTCCTAGTATCTGATCCCGGAGTCGAGTTAGTACTTGGGCTCCCGTGGCAAGTCCGAAAGGTACTACTGTGTATTGGTACAAGTTCCAAGGGACACAGAAGGCTGTGATGGGTTTTGAATCCGCAGTAAGGGGAATTTGGTGGTAGGCAGAATTTAGATCAAACACACTAAAATATTTGGCTTTACTGAACCAATGAAAAGCAGTGTTTAGGTCTGGCAAAGGTATGTTTTGTATCACTATTTTCTCATTAACTTTTCTGTAATCAATTACACATCGTTGTTGATCCTTGCCCTTAGGCACCAGAAAAGCTGGGGAACTGTAGGCGGAGGTCGAGGGTTCGATTACCCCTTTTTCCAAAAGCTCCTGAACATGTTTGCGCATCGTCTGCATCTTAGGGCCTAAAAATTGATAAGGGTGAGATCTCACTGGTATTTCATCCGCTAACTCAATTTGGTACTCGACTAATTTTGTGCGACCTAATTTACTAGTCAAGACATCTGGAAAAGTTCTGCATAATTTATCAATGGCGGCCCGCTGCTGTGTATTAAGGTGCTCGTGTGAAGCGGTGTTACCCTGATCCAAGATGGCTGCCGTTGGCTCGGCCGGAGCTGAAACTATTTGTTCAGGGGTCCCACAAGGAATAAGATTACCCATGTTGAATTTGAAAACGAAATTCTTCGCCTGAAGATTAATGATTAGACCTGTCTTGGCAATGAAATCAGACCCGTAGATTAGGTCTGTGGCAAGTTGATCAGACACCAAAAATGGGAAATTCCATGAATATAAATCAATCTTCACCTTGATCACAACTGCTAACGTAATATTTAATGGCTGCTCTGAAGCTGTGAAACATTGTAATTTAGTGGTCTCAGTCCTTAGAATTAATTTGCTCTGTTTTAACTTGTTAAACAAACGCCCAGAAATTAGGCTGCGCGCTGATCCCGTATCAATTAGTCCCGGTACAGTGTGTTCGCCAATCGTTGTTACTGCATACGGAATTACTGTAGGAATATTGCCAAAAATTTGGTGGCATTTTCTCTTGCCCTTATTTGTAGGATCAACACACGTTTTACATGAGTACGTGTGCGTTGAATTACCATTTCCCTTATTTTTGTTATTTCTCCTGCTATTGTGCTTTCTTTGTTTATGTTTGTGACCTCGCTTGTTACTTTTATTCCTGGACTCTTCGTTGTTAGGATTCTTGTTTTTATGTAATCATGTTTCTTGTGTACTGTCATTACTTGGCGCAAGTTGAACTTCCCACTTATAAGAAAAATTTTTAACACTTGAATTTTTCGGTGGTCCTGAATAAGGTTGTTCAGGCCACCGCGTTATGCGTTTTTTGGAGTGTCGCCATTTTGTTTGTTGTTTTTGTGGTAACACTGGGACAGGGAATGTCCGTCTCTTTTACAGAAATTGCAATGTGCATTTTGTTGATATCTCCCTTGTGGTCTTGAAGAGAAAAATGTATTGCCCTGATGTTTCTGTGCTGCATTCTTATACTGCGAATTACTGCGCTCCGTTCCCGCGCTGCTACTTTGTTGACTAGCGAATGTGGCTTGTTTATTTCGCTGAAAATCAGCGTATTCTATGTTTGTGGCGTGTACGCAAAGTTTGTCAAGCTCAGCATAATTTTGGGGGCGTGCCTGGAACACTGAGCGCGAGCGCTCCGCTGGGTTCAAACCGTCTAGAATCGTACTCACGACCTCTCTCTCGGAAACCTTTAGCCTGAGTACCTGGTTGGCTTCGCGTATGTCAGCCACGTAATTTGGCAAGGCTTCATTACGCTGCTGCAGTCGGTTAAACCACTCCAACCGGATGTTTGTGAGTAGCCTACTCGGTATACAAAAATTTAACACGTCTTCATGAAACTCGTCGAAAGTGAGGTCATTCACAATGGCTGCCATGATCCTCTCACTTAGGGGAGCTTGGGTGTACGGGTAAACAATTTCAAAAATTTGTTTGTCGGGAATCCCTCCCTTTTGTCGCAGCTTTAATAAGACTCGAAGGAAATCAATCAGTTTGTGTGCGTCCAGACCCGACGCCTCTGGCAATTCCTTGAGTAGCCTTTCTACAGGATGGGTGATTTTTCAATAGAAACTGTAGCCAGTTTCTGGGGCTGTCGTGCTCCGCAATACTGAGTCGTGGGGCTGAGCCGCGGCTCCTGCCGGCTGAGGTGAAGGCTGGTGTGACACCGGGTGCGACTGAGTCTGTTCCCGAGTCGCACCCAAGGGGCTGATTTGTGGTGGAGTGAGCTGGGTCGTTGTGAGTGGCGGCTGCAGAATACCAGCACTCGGAAGTGGGGTGGTTTGCCATGAAGGAAACTGTGGTTGAAATTGAGCATAAGGGTTAAAATAGCCCTGAGTGGTCGGATACGGGAAAAACATGTTTGGTGGGTATGGTTGCGTCATGTGGTGTGACATGGTTGGTAATCCCTGTGAAAATGTCACGCTAGTGACGGGGTGGGTTGTCACATGACTCGTTGTAATGTTTGTCGCCGCTGTCGTCGACTGCACAAGCGGCTCTGAATGAGTGGTAGATACGTGTATCGGTTGGTTTGGAAGCGACGTTAGTGGCTGCGAGTCAGGGGCTGCGTCTGGTAATCTGCTCGTTTCCGTCTCCTGTCTGTTTACCGTCGCCCGTACTTCTGATTGTCGCGTGTCGGGTTGCTCTACTCCCAGGGGCAAGCTAGGAGCGTCCCCTTCCGGGAAGGCGGGACAATCGATGCCTAAAGCCTGTGCCTCAGCCACATAATGCTGACTGCGTCGTGTGTCTTCCAAAACGGCTACTCTCGCCGCCAATTTTGAATGGAAACCTGCTGTCTGTTGCAAACATCGTTCTACCTCTTTTATATAAATTCCATGGAGAAGGTCTGCCGAAAGCTGTTTCAGGTTTTGCAAACGTCGGGTAACATGTTTTAGCCTGACTATATGTCGCTCGACATTGGGTAAATTTTCCTCCACATCTAGATAGCTTACGAAAGCCGATATATCATAAAACTTGGCGCAAGCAAGGTTGAATTCTTCAGTTACATCTAAATCCAAATTCGATACACTAGTGGGCACACCATCATGAAGGGCGGCCCTGAGCCTCTTCCTGAGGACTTGCACATTGCCACTGGAGGGCAAATTGCGTAGCTGTAACTCATAGGTCAGCTCGTCTGACAGCAATAACTCCGGCTTAAACATACTGCTCGGACGTAAATTACTGCTAATTAAAACAAAATTTTAACACACATGTACGATTCAAACGTACACCATAAATACTCCTCTCTTAACAACTATCTTAGTTTTAAATATTTCATAAGGCTTCCTATATTATTATAAAATACCAACTAGCCCCATTGCGCGGGGAGTAAATCACACTTCCAAGGTGGGGGGGTATGTGCCCAAACTTATTTGCGTATAAAGTCGCCGTGCTACTCAAACAACTGCGCGAACATCCCCTGTCAGGTTGACCTGCACCACCTGTATATGTCCACAAGGGGATTGACCTGCCACTCGCAAGGTCGTCTGCCACGACGGACAGAGGGAGAGGGGTGTGCGGGAGGAACAGGTCCGTGTCTTCGCCCTCAGATAACGGGCGTGTCGCAGACTCGAGCGGGATGATGGGGGGGGGGGGGGGACGCCAGCTGAGGCGAGAGATAAGACACGTCTCGCTGCCGGCCTGCTAGCGGACCGCACGCCGCGACTTCTTGCGCCGCGCGCAGACTAAGTCCACACGGGCCTTTAAAACTCAATCATAACTTTAAAATAGAAAAGCAATATAACTACCGGGTGTACCAGCGATCAGTTCACAATGTTATTATTACAAATTTGCTATCACAAAAATTTAATTAATTATCTTTTCTATATTTATTATTATTATTTTTTTAGGTATGCCTACTCGATTTAGGTATGCCTATAGACCAAACCATGCTCTGCTACCAATTGTAACGCCCCTCGTGCCTCAAAATTAGATTATTTTAAATTAATTAAAAGGAGCCTTGGAAACTGCTGGGTAAAAAAAAATAAGAAAAATTAAGTTATTGACCAGAGGTGGCACGAGGTGGAGAACAAGATAATTTGGATCTCCCTGACACAAGCAACTGGGGAGCTGGTGGATCTTTTAAGGGAACAAGGTATATCATAAATAAATTAACACTACACAAGTAGCTTGGTCTATAGGTTCCCTGTTTTAAGGAATTTTGTGTTCGTATTATTCAAACCTGACAATAAAAATCTTAGTAAATAACAAAGTTAAAGGGGGCGCCCCAGGAGTAATTAAAACAGTACATGTTACACCTTAGCAAAAATTATTACATAATTAAAATTTAAAAATTGCACCAAATTTGAATGTCCCAACAATTACATCGCTGATTAGTTTTATTGATTCTACATATTCTTGAGGAAAGCACTGTTCGCTGGTAGGCTATTCATTCGATTAATGTAGTTCGTAGCTAGAAAGTGGGGGGGGGGGGGGATGTTGATTTCACATTACCACCCGGGTCTTCAAAAAATAACGTCGGGTCGCGGAAACCTCTCTTCTAACATGACCCGCAGTGGAGGTGCAGGACCACGAGCTGGGAGCAATTTCTCTCTCCAGCACTTCGACCCTGTCTGAAACCCAAATCAAATCCAAAACGAATTAGACTTGCTTCCAGACAGTCCTATACCGTCGGCGCAAAAGGCCAACAAACGGGAATGGGGGGGGGGGGGGGAAAGAAAAAAAATTACTCACCAACCAGGGTGTAGAGTTCGGAGCTCACTAGGTGTCTCGCGCCGACATCAGGATGCCGCGGACCGAGAAATCAGGATGCGCGGACGAAACCGGAATTTTTAGAATTAAATAAGAAGAAATAAAAATTTAACTACGCATGACTTTTCTAAAAACTACCTCTGCCTGGCTACTGTACAAACGGGATCACATCCCTTAAGCAAACTGACTACATTCTCGTGCACGCGAAAATCACCGTTCCCGCAAAAAGCCTCTTAGCGCAGAGGACGTAGATGAGACGAGGTCAGTAGCCGAGGTCAGAGGGCTGAGTCCCCGCAATCGGCCAAAACCCCTAATTAAATCGGGCGGTAAGGCCCCGGGTCAAAGGAGGGGGTAGGTTCGGTTCTAAGCCGAAAATTTCCGAAGGAGTCCGAGGCGGTCGTGGCAACAACACGACATGCGCGCTCTCTACCGGACCGAAACGAAAACAAAGAACAATCGACTTCTCCGGGCCGCGAGAGGAAAGCATAGTGCCTTATGGCACCGCGACGCTGCCTTCTAGCGGCGTAAGGGGGAACTACTTGAGGTGGTGAGCAGACTTGCCACCAGGTGTCATGAGGGTAAGCTCTGCACGCTGGCGACCAGGCCCGCGGTTACTTTTTTTTGCCGCTAGATGTCAGGGATGTGTCTGTCGGACCCGGAAGAAGGTTTTTGCATCAGGTCATCGTCCCGTCCGGTCACTGCTCTTAGCTTAATTTCTCAGAACTAAAGTGAGGAGGAGAGAGAGGAAGGGGGGGCAGAAATAGCCACTAAGGTGGGAACGCAGCTCCACTGGAGACTGCTTCGTGACGAGACATGCTTTTCTCAGCAGGCCTCTACAAGGTAGCAGCTTGCAGCCCAGGAGCTGCTCAAAGCAGTTTTGGTCATGCAGGGAATTAAAATTACAAACTCGGGACGTGACTGCAGGCGAGAGAAATTTCAACCGGGCTGACCATGTCCACATTAGACAGCAAAATATCAGATTGGCCCCCAGGGAAGGGGCTTCGGTCCACTGGCACAAAGTTTAAATCGGTGGCGTACACCGGCCTAACAAAAAGTAAATCACCCCCATTAACAACCAGATAAATTTAAAAAAAATAGAAACCCCGAAAAATTTTAAAATTATAGAAAAAATTTAAAAAAGTGACGAAATGCCTAATTTCCGGCACAAGTTAGACAGTCTTTCCTTTTTTATTGGCACCCTACCAAAAATTTACAACAGAAACCAATAAAATACAACAGGAATTTCAGTGTATCCTGTTGTATGACAGATGAGATTTCAGTGTATTTTATTGGATCCTGTTGGGTTTTGTTGTAAACACACTGACTTCATTGGGTTTCAGTGTATTTTGTTGGGGAAAATTTACACACACAAAAAATACATCATTGTATTCTAGTGGGTTCTGTTGTCAAAGCCCACTGAATTCATTGGTTTTTATTGGATTCTGGTGTGAAAGATATTGGAACAGAAAGTGTTGGGTTTTGTTGTTTTCTGTTTTAAAGCAGTCTGTTGGATTCTATTGTATTTTAGTGTTTATTATTGTATTCTGTTGGGTTTTGTTGTTTACTTTTGCAAAGAGTTCTTTTGGTTTCTGTTGTATTCCAGTGTTTTTCATTGTATTCTGTTCGGTTTTGTTGTTTTCTGTTGCAAACAGTTATGTTGGTTTCTTTTGAATACCAGTGTTTATCATTGTATTCTGTTGGGTTTTGTTGTATTCTGTTGCAAAGGGTTATATTGTATCCTAGTGTTTTTCATTGTATTCTGTTGTTTTCTGTAGCAAAGAGTTCTGTTGGATTCTGTTGTATTTTAGTGTTTCTCATTGGATAATGTTGTTTTCTGTTTGATTCTGGTCTATTTGAGTGTTTCTCCTTGTATTCTGTTGGGTTCTGTTGTATTCTGGTGCAATAATTTCTGTTTTTTTCTGTTGTATTCTAGTGTTTTTCATTGTATTCTTTTGTTTTCTGTTGCAAAGAGTTTTGTTGGATTCTGTTGTTTTCTAGTGTTTCTCATTGTAATCTGTTGGGTTTTGTTGTTTTCTGTTGCGACGAGTTCTGTTGTATTCTAGTGTTTTACATTGCATTCTGTTGGGTTTTGTTGGGATTTTTTTTGTTTTTCTTGCTGTTCTTTAGTGATTTTTGTTAATTGTTTTTTTTTTTTCCTTGAACATAACCTGTTTCATGGCGGATGCCTTCGGGGGTAATGCCGATCACAGTGATCATATTTCCCACCACTGATCGGCATTACCCACATAATTTTTGGCATTTAAGAAAAACGTTTCTGTTTATCGTTTACATATTTTATTTACCGAGTTTGATTAGTGTAAGATTACCATTGGATAATAACATTTCTCTAAATACATTTTTCATTAACTATTTAACACATTTTTATGGCTCACTCTCTTTGTACAAGCTGGGAAACACTGCAAGGTTACGAATGTGACATTTGTTTGCTACGAAAGTGAATGAAGAAATTGGCAAGAATTATGATTTATTTTAATATATATTTAGGGGTTATAGATAAGATTTATTAAAGATTAAGGCTTGTTTAAAGGATTGACGCTTGGGCTTCGATGCACAGTAGGGAATAATGTAAATTTTTGTTTGTTATTATTTATGTTACATTTCTTTAATATATCCAAATAAAAAATATGCTTTGTTGTTTTACTTGATGCAACGTAAATAATAACAAAAAAATGTGAGTCCCTTCTGTGTACCCAAGCCCAAGCATTAATCCTTGCAGGGATTTTTTTTAGCAGTATGGAGGTGCGAATTGCCAACGTGTTACGTCCGATAGCACGTAATGTGACGTATAAAAGAAATTAGGTATAATCTTTATTCAGGTTACGGGGGATCAAAATGTACAGGGCCAAGTGATAATCTTGGATAAGCGATACAGAACTTTTACCTATTGATATTATATCAGTATTGATGTACGGGATACATGGTGGTGGTAATTAGACTTTACATATGTGCTTCAAAATTATCAGCAAAACAACAGAATACAATGAAAAACACTGGAATACAACAGAAACCAACATAACTTTTTGCAACAGAAAACAACAAAACCCAACAGATTACAATGAAAAACACTGGAATACAACCTAAACCAACAGAACTCTTTGCAACAGAAAACAACAAGTCCCAATATAATACAGTGAATAACACTGGAATACAACAGAAACCAACAGAACACTCTGCAACATAAAACAAAAAAAACCAACAGAATACAATGAACAACACTGGAATACAACCAAAACCAACAGAACTCTTTGCAACATAAAACAACAAAACCCAACAGAATACTTTGAATAACACTGAAATGCAACAGAAACCAACAGAACTCTTTGCAACAGAAAACAACAAGACCCTACAGAATACAATGAAAAACACTGGAATACAATAGAAACCAACAGAACTCTTTGCAACAGATTGACGTTGTACCTCCTCTTTATTTAAACAAAAACTCGGGTCACAGTCCTGTCCGCGGCACAATTTTCCGGCCATGGCCATTGTAGTGCCACCACTCGTCACCAGATGACAGTTGTAAAATATGAACAGACAATGTATTATTGTTATGTTAAGACATGTTATGATTGTAAATATTTATGAAGATTATTAAGTGTTTAGTGTAAGTATGTTTCGTAGCCTTGTAAATAATATTGTAAATGCAAAACATCCAAAGGGATAGCAATATGTAAAGTTGTAACATGAACGATTGTAGAAGGGAAATGTATATATCATGCGGGCTAAACAAGCCTAGTCAGCTCTCTCTTTGCAACATAAAAAAACAAAACCCAACAGAATACAATGAAAAACACTGCAATGCCATAGAAACCAACAGAACTCTTTGTAACAGAAAACAATGAAAAACACTGGAATACAACAGAAACCAACAGAACTCTTTGCAACATAAAACAACAAAACCCAACAGAATACTTTGAATAACACTGAAATGCAACAGAAACCAACAGAAATCTTTGCAACATAAAACAACAAAACCCAACAGAATACTTTGAATAACACTGAAATGCAACAGAAACCAACAGAACTCTTTGCAACAGAAAACAACAAGACCAAACATAATACAATAAAACCCACACAAAACAACAGAATCCATTAGAATGTTTTGCAACAAAAACCAATAGAAACCACTGTAATACACTAAGATTTACAACAGAAACCAACAGAAAGCGGCCAATTCCCGCATTAAATACAACAGAAAATCCTGTTGTATCCTATTGTATTTCAGTTGGTTTCTGTTGTAAAGTTCTGTTGTATTTTCTGTTGTTTTCTGTTGTAAATTTTTGGTAGGGCACCTTTATATGCAATGAAATATGAAATATATAGGCCTATTTTATTGTGTAATATATCTTCACACAACCAACTGTATGTGGCTTTGTCACGATCAAGAGTTGCAAGTCAAGTGTAAGTGTATATTGAATCAATCTACAGCAAGGAAGATTATTGAATTACCAGAGACAATTATGCGCAATTTAGTTTATCAAGAGGTTCTTCGATAAAAAAATTTTGGTTAATATTTTTATTATTATATTTAATAAATAATTTTCATTTCTAATATAGTAAAATAAATTGTACTTTTAATAAATATTTCGTGTATATAAAATTAAAGTGTTTGTTATATTCATCATTTTTCGACGGGTGCCTTAGGCGCCTTACAGCTAACTAAAATTACATAAGGGATTAAATATTAAATTCAAACTTATTTAACTTTTTTTAAGTTACAATTCTTTGGGCGCGCTATGGAAAAATGATGAGAGTGAATTCTTATGATTCATGCACAGCATGCAAAAAAATTGACACGATGAAAACAAATTACATAGAAATTATACATAAGTGAGGTTATGTTATACTTCTTTAGGAACATTATCCATATATAGTTACGCTCATCACTCACTAACTGACTGTTTCGCCAAAAATAAATAATTATATATATATAAATATATATATATATATACATTGGATACAAGCACATCATGAATTACAAATCTTAGCCTACTCCATAGAGATATTTTAAAATAGGTTATGGAACTGTAACAATAGAGTAAAATTTGAAATTCAACTACATAAGTGGAACACACCTTAAGTATTAAATAAAGTATTGTTACGATTTTATTAATCGTTGAGTGGAAAGAACTGGGTTCGTATAGGTATAACCCAATTATTAATTTTTTTTTCACAGTTTTATCGACTGCTAATATTTACAACACGAATACATAATCTTACTTAAAATGCCTACTAATCAATTACTCTCACTCAGTATCTCAAGTCCTTACACGCCGCACACCTCGCTGAGCAGCACCCCTCACGCAACTCTCGCCGCAGCACTCCTCGTGGACCTCCGTCGCCCAACTCTCGTCGCACTCCATCGCCGCCGTCGCACTCCCTTCGCAGAGCCATGCTGTCGCGGAGGCCGGTGTTCAGGCTTATATAGACCCTGGCGCCCTTCTAGAAGTGACGAGCGTGGCTGGGGCCCGAAACGTCGAGAAGGGCATCGGCAGATCGCGTGATGGCCCGCGGAATTCCCACAGGATGTCCGGCGCCGGAGCATGGTGCCGCGCGGGGAAGGGTGAGCAGGAGGGGGAGTGGGGGGGGGGGGTTAGCGATGACCCTTGTAATCCGGGCAGGCACGCGTGGTATGCCTTACGTCAATGGATGGCGCATGACGTCAGAGACCGTGCGGGGCCGCCAGCCAGCACCGAACCCGATGCGCGCCGCGGCCCTGCTTGCACTTGTAATAATTAGTATTTATTTTCATAATTAGGCATCTTACGAATGAATATTCTTATAATTACGAAAAATAACTTGTATCTCCGAAAGTTTGGCTCTAAACGAAAAACTGTGGAAATGTTTCCCTTTTTGGAAATGAAAATATGCGTCACTGGTAACCTTTTGATGATACTTTAAATTTTGTTCTTACGCCCTTTCGAAACTCTTTGTTTTCATTTTTTAAATTTGCTTATAACTTTAAAGTTTATAATTTTATTAAAAATTTGTTGGGATTTTTTTATGCATATAATATATGTGCTAATTCCCAAAAGTTGACAATATTTTTTTGTAGTTACCAAGTTTTAATTTTAATATTATATTATTTTTTTTGTGGTTACTTAAAAAAATGCTGCTAAAATTATCGTTTATTAGCACAGATGCACATTATATATATATATATATATATATGTGTGTGTGTGTGTGTATGTATATGTGTATCTATATACAAAATTATAAAATATATTACAAAAAATACATATATATAATAAATTATCTTCATTTGCTTAGTATTAAAATAAATTGAATTTTTATTAAAAATGTATATATTAAATTAAAGTGTTTTTTTATATTATCATTTTTAAACGGGTGCCTAAAACCTCCTAGTACTCATATAGCACTGTTAACATTACTGATTTACACAAGTAATTAAAATAATACGTGTTTAAAATAACATAATTTTCTTGCGAATATGGCCCGTGGTGCGGTGCACAACAATAACCTAAAACCCCGTCGTATTGCCCTCTGCCCAAGTCGGGGTGGCGTCAGGCTCAGGCGGGTCCCTACCACCGCGACCCGCCTGTCCCTGCAGCATGGCGGGGTTCAACCTGAGCCGCACGCCACCACGTGGAGCCCGCTCAAAGGAACTAGGCCCGACGAGTTCTCTGCATCGTCCGCAACCTTTTAGCATCAGAAATTGTTTCTCAACAATGTTTCACACAGATACGAGTAGAATGTCATGCTGCTTGCTACTGGGGGGCGCCGTTGCGTGGCTCGATCGTAATAATTTATTACACTAATGTAAATACGAATGCATGCTTTTCATTTCCCTGCAATTTTCGTACCTTGACAGTTCCTGTATAAGGCAATCCAGCATTAATAGTTAAGCATAATATAGTATAATCTACTAGCCCTAAGCACCAAAAATATATATAAAATACCAAACCAAAAAGAAAAATATAAAATGTATAAAAAATAAATATAACTCATTTTCTTTGGAATATTTTTAAGTAATATATGCCCTACCCCTGAAGAGAGTGCATATAGTTAACCAAGTTTTGATTATGTATGTTTAGTTTGTAAGCTGTATTAATATTTCCCTCTCTAGTTGTAGGTGCTGTCTTTCAGCAGAGTGGTGGCCCGGTGTAAACATTCACATTAGAGACGTTTGCGTCCGTGGCTTCACAATCCAGGCCTGGATAAAAAGCAAAGCGGACAACGAGTCCAAGTGCCCAAACCCCCGCATGGTATTATACTCTTTATACTCTGGCCAACTCTTCGTACAGACCATCCTCTGTCTCCTGCATTCTCCTACACTTACTGCAGGCAAATTTGCTTCCCGCATTACTGTGCCTAGGATTTTCCCTGTGTCTATGTAGGTTTTACCTGAGCTCAACTTATATAGTAGTTTAGTGTAGATTTAAGAGTGAGGGGAGTTAGTCATGGCAACAATCGCTGCCATGGCTGGCCAATCCCCTCCTAGCACACGATGCATGCGACCCTTCCCTGCATGGCTAATACAAGTATGACTAGGCGTATAGGCTTCGACCTGAAAAAACACCTAGGTTTCTCCCCAAACCCCGACCTTCCCAAAATATTTTAGTTTTTGTTGGTTGGGAAAAAACCAAACAATGTTTCACGAAAACGTTGCATTAAAATCCAGCCTTTAAATTTTACTCCCATCCCGCCCAAATAAGTTTCACTTCAATAAGATTTTTCAAAACAATATTTTTAAAACAGGCTAAATGTATAAAATAATTTCTCCTAGCCCCGTAAAGATTTACAGCCCCTTTAATATTCCTAACAGAGATGCGAAACGAAACAGTTGCTGCTTAAGAAGAAATGAAGAAGAGAATCGACGGAACCATAATTAAGTAACGAGAGTTCCGAGAGTCGAGAGAGAGAAGTGCGAGATCGGCGAGCAGGTCGAGAGGGGGGCTCCCCCTCCCCCTTTACCGAGCGGCTCGACGCGGAGCGACGGTACCGTGTGAGTGCGACTGAGTGTGTGGACAGGCAAGAGGTAAGGGGCGAACCACTGTTGAGCCTAGCTCCAGTGAGGAGTGCGAACTGTGGTACTAGACAGATTTTGAGTGACTTAAGGATAAACATTTTTAAGTGCCAATGATTTGAGATAGGATATTTTTAAGTAAAATTATTTAATTAGTAATATAAATATTAGTAATTAATAAAACTGTGTAAAAATTAGTTGGGCTATCCTTACCAACCCGTCCCCCCCCCCTCACTCATAACATTTTAATGTTACAAGAGTAGGGAAAACGGGTTCGTAAGGGATAGCCCAATTAATTTTATACATTTTTATTAATTACTAATAACTACGACTTAAATTAAATAAGACAACACTCTCAGTCCAATCTCTGTCCGTAAAGTCAGTCTCACGCCGAACATTCACACAGTAGCCTGCACACTGGATCTCGGCTCGACAGTGCCTCACTCTTCTGCCCGCCTCTGTCCGCTTACTTCGCACACTCACCCACTCCGCGCCGCAGCACAGTCCCCAATTATCGCTCGTCGCACCCGACTGGCTCGCCAGGCATTCCCGCAGGTATCGCCTCCCGATAGGTCCGGTTCGCTCACCAAGGGACACTTGCCCTCTTCACCTCTCGCTGATCTCACGGGTACCACCAGTATCACTACCGAGGGAGGGACTCCCTCCCCTACTCTCAGAACTCTCCGGACCCTCGGAACTCTCGCGGAGGCCGGCGTCGTCACTTATATACCTGTGGCGTCCTTCTCGTAGGGACGGGAGCGGCTGTGACATGTCACGTCATACCGGGCCCACCCGAAGCCTGAAACTTCCAGAACAGCGACGCTTATTCACGCCACTCTTCGCGGCGGCCTCTGTAGACCCGGAATTCCCATGCCGCTTAAGATGACAATAGTACGAGACGAGACGGTGTGCGGGGAGCGGAGGGTGTGGAGTAGCGAGGACCCTTGTAATCCGGCCAGGCACGCGTGGCATACCTTACGTCAATAGACGATTGTGTGACGTCAGGCAGTAACTGCGTAGGGCAGCAACTGCAATAAGCTCCGCGCACCCTTTCCTATCCACACTAGCAAATATATTAAAATAACTGAAGAAAATAGCACATACATGCTGCACAGAGAACAGTGAAATAGTAGTTATCTAACTATTTTAAATTTTGTTTTTAGAAAGCTTGACTTTACATTAAAAAAAATTGTGTTTGTGTATTTTTTTGTACTTTAAATTGATTTTTTTTTTTAGTTTCGGTGTATATCAGCCATGTCACCCAAATAATAACAACTCTTAAACAACAGGAGTGACCTGCCACTAACGTGGCGCAACCAAGGTTGAAACTTGATTTCCCTCAGGTGACTAGCACATCCATGGACGACTCGTGTACCTCCCAGAGGCTGGCATGTGGCGATCCCATGAAGACACGAGTGTCACTAACGAAGTGGTCGAGAACTTGACCACAGTCTAAACAGTTACTTTGTTCATGTATCGAATCTCTTTCCTCATAGTTGGAGAGTCAGCCTCGGTGTGAGGGATTCTGGGTTGAAATACTGGCCAAGTTACGGACGCATCGGGCGTTATATATTTGAAGGGTTTTTGTGTGTAGATGTTATGTATACTTTTACCAGCGGCACTTCATTTTACTTCCGCGTGTCGAAAATTATCAATGCCGCGAGCATTTGATGGTATTTTGCTCTAAAATATTACCTTCTATTCTACTTACTTACCTGAAAGAGAGAATTTGTGACACACCTTTATCCTCAAAACAGCCCTTCAAACTAACACACACCCTCAAGGTCGCGGCGGCAGAGAGTCAGGGCTCTCGCCTCCAGCCACAGGCAGTGGGAAACGTGGCGGACGCTGATGTGACCAGAGGTGCTCTCATCATGTCTTACGAACGTGATGTCGATGAGATGTTAATACTCAATTATTTCATCCACTTAATGTCAAATAACACAATGGCCAATAACAAAACTATTATTTTTGGAAATAACAAGTTTTGGCTTCTACGTTTCCCTAAGGCCCATTACAAATTTACAAGGAACCGTAAAAACGAAAGCGAATAATTGAACCCCAATTTATTTACGTTTTACAATCCGTCTTCAACTTCCACAATGTACGGAAACGAAACAAATGACAACCAATAAGATTGAAATTTTACGGGGACAAAAAATTAATTTAATTAATAAAAAATATTATTTACGAGAAAATTACATGGTTGGGATTTACAAATATGAAAAATAAACCACAAAGTAATGACAGAACACTAACTATGGTTGTGGTTCAGACAATTTTTGTTCTATTTAATACGTAACCAAGCATGGCTACCACCAGGGGCGCAAGAACTAAATTTCCTAAGGGGGGGCAATATACCTTTTTATAAAGAATCATCGATCCCCCTATTGAAGCGGGGGTCCTCCCGTTCAAGGTGGCAAATGGTGCTATTTAAGCAGTTTTATTATCTAAAAATTGATTACACAGCACTTTCTTTGCCCCCGTTTGCCCCCACTTCAAGGTTTCAGAGCGGGGGGGGGAATACCCTTGCCCCCCCTGTTGTTGCGCCCCTGGCTACCACCACAGTCAATCGGGGTAACGTAAACGGAAGAGCTGGGCATTGCCAAGCTAATCCGTAGTCCGTGTGCGCGTGCGTGCCATCGTAGGTACTCCTTTCCGTGAGATTTGTATCTGTTTACGTGATCCGTCTCCGCTTCCGTGTCGTCGCAGAAGGGACCTAAACTACGCGACGTCGCTGGGCGCGGTCTTCAGAGGGCTTCCACATGACCCAAAGGTGAAGGACTGGTCCTCGACTGTGGCGCCACGAGAACGCGAGCGGCGTTTGTTTGCAGACTGTTACGTAACCATCGCCGTGCCGCGTCGACACGCTGTTTGCACACCGCCCACGCTCCACGCCACGACTCCTACCGTGCAGCGTGTGTACGCTCATCCTCACGTTTACTCTCTCCGTCCAATGCTAATAGCGCTGTCCTTGTTTTAGTTTGCTCTGTTGCCAGATATACGTGAAGAGCACAATAGTTTAAGACATACGCTTTCATTTACTAGCTGGTGCATTTGTGCTTCGCTACTGAAGGCTACAGGTAGAGCACTCTTCCACTGTCAGCTATGCATGAATGGAGAGAACTACTGGTAACGTTGTTACAGTGAATAAGCTATCAAACTTTTATCTTTATTTTTATATACAGTATGGCCATAAAAGAATGTCACAATTATACATTTTAATAGTTTCAACGGTAAGCGTTGTAGAGGTTTGCTTCAAGGTCACACATAAAGAGTAATTCAATATGTTTTAGATAAGCGCATGCGCTGGTAATGCTTTGTTGTTTTCTCGCGTCACCTACGAAAAATTGCGACTCCTGAGCGAAAAAAGTTTTGTGTTCTGCAATTTTCTAAGAGTAAACTGTGATTTCAGTCCTCCACATCGCATTTTCTTTGTACGAAGTGGTTGAACGTTGTATTGGACGTTATGGTCCAGACGACAGAGTTCTTTTTCGGTGGTCTCCACGTTCACCTGACATAACGCCATGTGATTTTTTTCCTTTGGGGCTTCATAAAATATCGTGTTTACGTTCCGCCGATACTTAATGATATTTCCCGAGTTGAGCCACAGAATTGAAGAGACTATTGCTTCCATTACTCCAAATGTCTTAATCAAAATGTGAGAAGAATTGATATTTAGTTTGGATGGGTGCCGTATAGTTAAAGGTAGATATATTGGACATTTGTAAGAAAAACTTGGGTAATTTATTTTAAATTTTATGTATGACTAGCTGCAATACCCGGCGTTGCCCGGGCTGAACACAGGGTGAAGGGGACCTTTTTCGAAATCAGATGTAGTTAGTAATTGTCTTCTTAATTTGAATGTCAAGTGTGAAAATTAATTTTTATCACTTTCAGATCCCGACAGACGTTGTTCTGCCAGTTTATAGTTATTTACCTGGTCTGTATGTAATTTAGACTTTATAAAGCAATATAGAAAAAAGCTGAAAAATAAGAGATTACTAATATTGAAAAGATTCCATTATCTAGCTAATGCTCGGCCTGCATTGCAATGCCTCATTCAGTTTTGTTTTGTAATATGTTTGAAGTAGTTCCACATATACAAATCATCTATCCATCTCTCTATATATATTTATCTCTATCTACATATATATACATCTATGTATCTCTCTATCTCTATTTATCTCTTTATATCTACATATATACTTCCCACTATTTCTATATCTTCTATATATAAGTCTCTATATATCTCTATACATCTATAGGTATATCTCTTTATCTAACCCATTTCATTCTCTATACCTCGCTCTATCTCAACTTATCTCTCCGTCTCTATCTCACTCATATATATATATATATATCACTCTATCTCTGTCTCTCTTTTATATTTTAATAAATTATGACATGCGTGCGCACTTATACAACAAAAATAGTTGAAGTGCCGCTATATAAAATGAAATAAACACATTTTTTGACACGATTCGTGCTCCAACTATTTAAAAATAGGTATACCGTCTCAGTAACCTTCATAGGCATGCGCATAAAAAATCACCAAAATTTCATCGCAATTGAATGAATGGTATAGGAACGCATACGGCACAAACAAACGAAAATTAAAGACATGAAAAACGCATCAAACGATGGTGCGTTTAAAATTCAAGGCAACTCTATCTATTGACGAAGTTAAAAACAAAACTGTTATTAGCGCCTTTATTTTGCTAGCCGCTGCGAGCTCCACTAAGCGGACTGGTCTCACCAAGGAGAAAAATATTAATTTGACAGACCTTACTATGTGTATGATCGTGTGTCAGACATAGAGAAATGACACTCACTCACTATTTGTATATCTATGACCTATGATTTTTTTTCTGTTATAAAATGAAAAAATCACTTTTTCACTCCCTTAAGGATGGAATTTCATATTAATATGGGGTCTATGTGTTAATCCAGGTTATAAGCTAGCTGTAGACCAAATTTCATTCAAATCCATTCAGTAGTTTTTACGTGAAAGAGTAACAAACATCCATCCATACTTACAAACTTTCGCGTTTATAATATTAGTAGGATTTGTTGTAAATAGTCTAAATTAAACTGTTATAATATGCCTTTGAAACTGGGACATTCTTTTATGAACACTCTGTATATTGTGAGTGACTGCCACACTACGCAAGTCCACTTCTGCAGCTCCTTGTCGGTACACCACTGCCCATTCTCGTTGTTACGCCACTGCCCGTACACGTGGGACCACTACCGACATTCCTCGTGGGTACGCCACTGCCCGTACTCTTGTGTACGCCACTGTCCACTTGCCTCTACTCTTTTTCGTATGTCCGCCCCGGCTTGTTCTCTTTTCATAGGTAGGGACAGGAAAAATTCGCTGATTGTTTTCGTGATATGTTAAAAGTATAAATAATTATACCTTTGTGCTGCTTCTGCCGTTGGTTCACTGTTGATTTGTAAAACTCTGGGCAGTTAGAGAACCTCAGTCGAAGAAGTTATCGAAACTCACGTTGCCTAGTAGACACGCCCCATAAGTCAGCAGCCAATGAACAGGTGACGTTTGTCCGAGTAGGCAGAGGATCGTGGAGTCCATCCTGGAGGTCGTTGAACCCGCGAAATTTTCCAGTCCCTCGTCATGTGTCCGCCCCTTCCGCGTCCCAAAATATAAAAAAAAGTACTATATTGAAGATTTAAAACCCATCTTATAAAAAAATACATACGTTCTTACATTAACAATAGGTAGCGGTAATAATTATAAATCACTTAGAACGCATTAATAATTTACACAAAAATACTGTAGTGAAAGTATTAAAACAATGAATGTAATTTCTATCAAGGTTTGGAAAATGACAATGTGAACGGCCCACACGTCTGCTGTAGAGAGAGGAATATGCGGTTAAAATGAAATATCCTGCATATAAAATGTTACAACTGGAACAAACATGGCTATGATAAACCAGCAAAGAGTCTGACAGTTGTTTCTCTACTTAAGTACCTCGCACGGAATATTGTGGGGCGAAAATTTACATTTATTAGTGAAAACCTTTAAAAAATTTAATATAAAATAATTTAATCGAATTTTGAAAAAAAATCACGTTGATGTGCAAACGGACCCTTCGTAATGAATCTGGGTACTGAAGTGCACGACTCTAGGTCTCCCCGTCTCTGCGTCTCTCCGTCTCTGCGTCTTTCCTTTGACCTTCTCGACCTTCCTTCAGTAGCTCCACACATTGTGGTTGTCCTTCCTGTTTTCCTTTATCAGGTTGAATACGTGTTCCAGACATCGCCTCAAACTGTATGTTATTACAGCTGATTGAAATCAGATAATAGTGTGTTTCCTCATTATCTTGAGACAAAGTGTATGAAAATGATTATCTTTCATCTTCCACTGTAACGACAAATGTCCGAGTAAGCAGCCCTTTTTTTGGTAGCTACGAGACCACGAGACTACATGGCTACAAGTCTTCAACTGGCTTCGAGGCTACTAGGCTACAAGTATACAAAGCTATAAGGCTACTAGGCTTCAAATCTACGATGCTACTCGACTACGAGACTGCATGGCTCTATCTGTCTTTGATGCCATTCATCTGCGAGAGTTAATTTATCTCATGCAAAAGAATTTTTACAAGTAGTTCTACTTTTAAGCAACAGATTTCGCCTCATGTTGCATGGAAGTAAATATTAATTATTTTTTATGTAGGATGCGGGATGCTCACTCACGATCGCAAGAGGACAGCTTCACTAAACGTTAAGGAGAAGTAAGTTTGTCTTGCATGATAGTGCTTCTCAGATGTCTCAAGGCATATTATTTGACTGAGTAATGGATATTATTTTTGTCTAAATTCCACCTGATAAAAAAATATATTGTTAGTGATAATTTGGTAGCAGAAATTCACTAAGTACGCAAAACTTGGATAATATTCCTTGTCTCATTAAGAAGAAGAAAAACATGCAGGGATTTTTTTCTCAGGAATAACGAGAAGCACTAGAGAATATCAGTACAAGTCATGCCAGAAATAACCAGGAGCACACGCAGAAATCCAACAAAATATTGACACGATTAATCAAGATCACATGGAGTAAACCAACAGAAGAATGGACAGGAATGACCCGAAGCACGTGGAGAAACCAACAAAATATTGACAGCAATGATCAGGAACAAACGGAGAAAACCATCCATATATTGACAGAAATAATCAGGAGCACACGGAGAAAACTAACACACGTTTACCTAAATCAAAATCAGTGAAAAATAAAAAATAAAATTAAAATAAATATATAAAAATTAAAAAAATATGTATTAAATTTGTTTTGGCTTGTGTTAAACTGTATTCTTGTTGAACAAAGATGTTCAAAAGCTGATGGAAGTTGTTAGTATTATTTTTAATTTTTGTACTATTTAATTTTTTTAACGTTTACAATCATAATCTTAACCTCGTAAGCTGTTTATTAGTTAAATAAAAAATATTAAATTCAACGACTTTAAAAAAAAATTCTAATAAAAAAAATATTTCAGTCACGTTCTTTACAATGGTAATTTTTGTCAGTGTTGTGCTTTAAGGGGCATCCCTTGTAAAAATTTAGCGCGCTGGGCTACTAGCCACGTGCTGCTACTAGTGGATGGGCGGAAGGAAGTATCTGAGCTTTTTTGGGGGGGGGAGGGGGAAGAAGCAAGAGGAGGCTTAATGGGGGGGTTGGAGGGGAAGGCTCTTTTGTCACTGTATCTGCTGGAGTCCAGTTGCTGCGTTATCTGCGAACAAGATAACAGCAAGGCGGGGGGACTCCCTACACTCTACATACTCCAACAGAATAAGATTCTCGTATCGCCTTGCTTCTTTTAGACAGTGTTTACTAATTTAAAAATTAATATAAGTGTTGCGCTCCAGACTATATCCTTGAATTGCAAACAACTTTAATTCGCGTTAAAAAGTTGTTTTTTTTAATTCACATAATACCTAATTTTTTAATTTTTAATTTCATTCCAAAAAAAATTATGTCACCAAAAATCAACGAATAGCTCGTGTTTTCAAAACGTCGAAGGCTACTTAATAAAGTTTATTAAATCACAAAAATTCTCCGACATTTTAACTTTCGAAATAATATTAAAGTGATGAATGGTTTTTCACGTATAGTCACATATTTATAAAAATATTCCGGACCGCGACGAAAAATCACGTCTTACTAACAAGGTGTTTTCTAATCCTGGAAATAATAAGATGAAAAAATTAAATATTTTTACTCGAATCCATAAAAACACAAATTTTAAAATTGCAACAACTAAAATATAAACAAAATTTTAACCTACTTCCTGAAGAAAAAGTACAAGCCAAACTCACTTCCCATTTCTGTTACGAACAAAATAATGCCGGCAAGAAACTGTGCGCACCAACAACACATTGTCAATTTAGTATTCTAGGTTTCAACTCGTGTTTAGTTACACAATATATTATACTGACACGGCATACCTGTATTACTATATTCTGGTACTTATTAGATGTTTACTGTTTGATTTTTCCAGCATATATATTTTTAAAACGTCTTTAATGATGCGCAATCTGATTAATATTTTAACATAAACTAACTGGGATCCTGTTCCGAGCTTTTCGAGAGACTGTTTATGTACGGTATTGATTTTTTAGATGTTGCAAAAGTGGACTCAGGTGGATTCAGACGTCATGCTTACTCAGTCACGTTGAAGTCCACCCGAGTTCACATATGATCGAAGGAGTTCGGGTGGTGTGGAAGAACTCAGTGTGCACTGAAATGTGCTCTAGGTGTCAGTGAATGTATAGCTGGAATTAATTTCGAGCCTAAGTAAGTTATTTGGTGCGATATTTAGGCTATCAAAGAAGGTTCAAAAGACGGCTGCATTGATGTTTGATGAAAACTACTTTTTTGTCTGAAAATAAAATCTCCAGCGACACCCCTAAATATACCAATGCTATAATTGGATTTTGTATACAAATTATCAAATTATTTTTTGTTTCGTCACTAGCTGATATTGTACAATACTAAAAATTGTATGTTTATGTGTATTTATTTACGGAATTCAGCTCAGTGTCAAAACGTTAGTCATAGATTGTTAAAAAAAATTAGATTTTTTATTTAGAATAGAGTATAAGCAAGGTAGAATACTATGACTAATTTTAACATCTAAAACTGGATAAAGATATTTTTATTTCTCACAGAAGTTCAGATTTTTTAATTCACTTAATTCCAATTATTTTTAAAACCCTTTTAAAATTGAACAAACTATTTTCTAAACAGTAAATAGCGCTTTATAAGATCATACATACCCTTTCAAGAACATTTGAATGCCAACATTTCAGATTTACGTTTCATTTGTGATAAAATATATTTTAACTACAGCAGCACGCGTACGAAATAATACACTACAGTTCATGATTTATGATTTGTTTATTAAGCTGTTAATAACTACACAACACAAATTAAATTTCAATAGACATAAAACTAAGCAATGCTGCATAATAATTGAAGTGTGTGTACGACACTAGCAGAAATTTAAATAAATAAAATCTTTAATTTTTACTCAATAGGTATTTCATATGTTCAAACAACAATAACGATGCTTTCATGTAAATTAAGCCGCATTAGACAGCAAAGAGGAAGGGGCACGTGTATTCAGTTTTAACCACAGACCCTCCGGATCACAGAAAGACGAAACGAATGGACGGCATTTATAACAGTACATTTAGATCACTCATTACGTGATTTGAATGTAATAAAAATCACAAGAAAGTTTCTTAAAACTACACACACTATTTTCAAAAACATTATCGTATGAAAATCCAATAGTATTTCTTGTAAACTTAAAAATCTTCAATATTCGCCAAGTTAATTGCATGCAGGAACAGCAAAAAGTCACGATTTTGATTAATATAATTAAATTTTGCAAAATCTTGTAAGACCTAGCATGAGGAAAGTAACCAAAATTCGCTATTGGATTTTGCGTTAAAATATTATACCTCGGTTAGCAATAAATTTAGAGTTTGCTTCGCTTGGTAGAACACGGAAGATAAGTCACCTCAGGTATTAACGGTAGCAAATTTAAAATGAATTTTGAAGAGGGGCTCAAAGTGTCTCAACAAGTTGTTGACTTTGCTGATAATGCATCGACTTTTTGTAAACGGTCTCGTTGTCGTACTGCTGATCTTCCATGTAGCTGACCTACGCATCGGGACGTCGAGGTCGGGACGAATTTCTAGGTTACCCAGAATACTTGTATTTGGTTTTAACTCGTCAATATATAGCTTTATTTACAATGCCACGAGTGTCAAATCATTTATTTCATACCACTCCTGCTTGCAGTTCAATCGACGAGAAAATTGATCTCAAAAGCGTTTAACTTAAACAGGCCCTTTAATCAGAAGTAGCGTACCGTACAACAAATATGCAAGAATAATTATAAGTATATGAAGTATTAAAAATTAATAAACTGAATGCAAAATAATACATTTAATGAAAATTATTTGCAACGTTATTTCTTGCATATTGTAATATATTGGCAATATTGATTTAATTTTCTTTTTTTAAAAAACAAATTTAGTTAATAAAATTGCCAACTTTTTATTGAATATTTTGCTTTTAAACAAATATATTTCCTGCCATTTATTACTAATCGAGTTGTAGGAATAAGTCGCTGAAAGTATACGTAATCTTTATTGAACTTTACGACTGTTTATACAGCTAATTTTAAAATGGTTGATAATTTTTGTAATAAATGACATACTGTCCATAATTGCATATGATAAAAATAATTTTTTTTAACATTATCTTTATGAAAATACACAAGGAAAAGACTTGCGAATCTATGGCTGGATGATCAAATATTTTATTACAAATTCTGATATATATATATATACATATATATAATTTCTCGTGTTCATATTAGGTACAAATGTGCGCGCACGAGTTGTGTTAGTCTGTGCTCGTGTCATTCGTGTTCTTCCTTTGGCATCGTGCCGCGCGGCAGGCCGCCATGACGGTAGTGAGCAGCACAGTTCCAATCAGGTTCTCGCAACAAGCACGTGGTACTGTCATTGAATATATATTCAAAAGTACTGTGGATAGGCACAGGGGCGCAACAACTAAATTTCCAAAGGGGGGGGGGGGGGGGGGGGCGGGCAATATATCTATTTATAAAAAATCATCGATCCCCCCCCCCCCCCCCCTATTGAAGCGACGGGGTCCGGGGGTCCTCCCCCGGGAAAATTTGTATTTCAAGGTGGAAAATTGTGCTATTTAAGCAGTTTTATTATCTAAAAATTGATTACGCAGCACTTTCTTTGCCCCCGTTTGCCCCCACTTCAAGGTTTCAGAAGGAGGGGGGGGGGGGGCAAAATACCCTTGCCTCCCACCTGTTGTTTCGCCCCTGGATAGGCATACTGAAAGCAATCATTGAGAATTTATTTCAGTCACAAGGGTATATTTTCTTCCTCGCCACGTTCCTGATAGCATGCGAATTTCTTCTTTCTCTGAGAAAGAAATATGGGGTTGTTAACAATAATTATTTAACATGCATGATTTCCATGAATGTATACATGTATCTGTACAAGTGTAATGAGACGAGCTACTTACTACCCACGGAGTCATACGCCTCGCGGTCCACTTGCTCTCCTACACACACAGAAAACATATTCTCTGTACTTTACAAAATACTTCTTTGGAAATCATATGCTAAGAAATATCTTGTAATGCTGCAAGAATATTACTGTAAATTTTTACAACACATTGCTATTTTTATTTGTGCATGTATGAAATATGTTTTTGAAAAAAAAAAAACTTAATATTTCTTTTCACGCTTAAGAATATTGGCGCATAACTTCAAACTTTTATAATGTTTTATACAAGCATAATCTTTTTTTAAAACCATGTAATCGAATATTCAACGATTTGCATATATTTATTTTATCATGCTTAACAATGTGCGCAGTTAATACTGAAAAGCTATTCAGGGAACGGTTGACTAAATAACTATAACTATTATTGGAGGTATGGGGACAACACAAAGCATAAATACCCGGGTAAGAAACCTAACCCAGTATAGTAATGCAAACCTTCTTGGTAGCGATACAGTACAAATGTACAAATATCTGTCATTTTACACGGTAATTTCAGTTCCATTTACAAGAGTAAGTTTGCAGTGCAGCAACAAGGAGCGCGCCACAAGCCCGCAGCCTGAAGCCTCGGTGAAGTCTCAGGAACACATGTCGAAGCTGTTATCGATTACATCGATCCATCGACTCGGCTGCTGCTGGGACCCAGCAGGCCGAGGCACGTGCACACGGCGACTTACTGGTTCACACCAGTCCCCACAACCAGCTGGTTCACACCAGTCCCGGCAACCTGCTGGTTCTCACCAGTCCCGGCAAGCTGCTGGTTCTCACCAGTCCCGGCAAGCTGCTGGTTCACACCAGTCCCGGCAAGCTGCTGGTTCACACCAGTCCCAGTAACCTGCCGGTTCACACCAGTCCCGGCAAGTTGTTGGTTCACACCAGTCCCGGCAAGCTGCTGGTTCACACCAGTCCCGGGTAAAGGTGGTTTTACGATTGAAAATTAAGAATTACGAATTAGACGTGTACTTACGATGTGACTATGTATTCTAGTGGGATGGTTTATGATTGAAGTGTTGTAATTTTGACGTGTCTAGTGCGAAGCATATGACGACTTAAGACTTAACATAAATGGTTATAGTTTATCTTTTTCCTTAAGAATGAAGGGAAGCGCCAATCAGAGCACAGGAGAATCTGTTGTTGGTGTGAAATAATGTTTCGTTGGGAAAGCAAGTCATGATGTAGTACCAAAGGAGTAGGAAATACGGAATTACTAGCATTACGTCCAGAAATGATAAAACACTTAGAAGAACATAATACGAAAATTTAAGAAAAGCTCTAATTTTTTTGTTGTTTTAATATTTCGTAAATTGATTATTCTGATGTGTTTCTGGTTACTTTTGGTATTACTCGAGTACATTAATATGTATTAACCATTCATGAATATATTTTCTTACTGTAAAGCCATTTTATGGTGGCTTGGAATGGATGATAATAGCATTCCATGACCTAGTATTTATATATTAAAGTTAACTATTATCGATTCTGAATTGTGTACGGATTCTAGGTTACGAGCTGAAATGTTGCAATTTTTTAGGTCCAATCGTAGCCAATTGTCTGGTTTTAAAATAGGCACATAATCAATTTCCCCATGGATGAAAATGTTTGATAACCTAATTATTAATCCACAACGATTATAAACAGAAATCCATTTTAAAATGCAGACGATACCTATTTATATAAAAATTAAACTTAAATAACATAGCTTCTTTCTCGCCCGTTTTATTGGCTGGGATTTACAACCGCTAATTCAATCATTAACTGGATATTACTTAACCACGTGCTCCTCTGTTTATAAATCTTAAGTTTTTCAGTCGTAAACCCACATTGAGCCTTTTACTTTCACGTTTGCTGATTCATCGCGAGTGTTATCAATATACTTCAAGTAAGCTGCTACGAAGTTTGAGTTTTGAAATTAGTTTCTTAGCTTTACGTGTAACAAGGGCTCCTGTATTATGATTCAGCTGTGACACACGGTGTTTGTGAGTAACACAACAGACAAGGAGATGGCCGTAAGTTGTGGATTTAAGAATGACTAATGTGTTTTTTTTTAATACCGGCATGAAAAAATGGAAAATCTTGCTTAGATTGATGTTTTTAACCTCGATACATTACTTGTCGTAAAGTCAAGATGATTCTAGCTGTAAGAAAGCACTTTCATATGTAAAAAAAAAATTCCAGATAGGAAAATTACAATTTTTGCTCATCTGTAATCCTCGTGATTACTTATGTACTGTAGGTTCATTATCTGTATTTCCACGGCTGGTTAATGCATACAACTTTAATCATACCTACACTATGTCCATTAAAGAATATCCCAGTTATAAATTTTAATAGTATCAACTGTAAGCGTTGTATTATGTTGTTAAAAGTCACAATAAAGAGTAACTCAAACAGTTATAGATAATCGCACGCGCAAGTACTACTTTGTTTTTTTTTTCTCGCTTGCGACGACACCTATGTTGAAAGAAAAACTCTTTCTCCAAGGATGAACTTGCAAACATTATTTGGCAACACGAGAGACGACAGAGTTCTTTTTCGCTGGCCTGCACGTTCACATGACATAACGCCATGCGATTGTTTCCTTTCGGGCTTTGTAAAAGATCGTGTCTACGTTCCGCCGCTTCCTAGTGGTTTACCAGAGTTGAGACACAGAATTGAAGTACATTACTCCGAACTTGTTGACCAACGTGTGGGACGAATTGGACTTTAGTTTGGATGTGTTCCGTATAACTAAAGGTGCCCAAATTGAACATTTGTAAGAGAAACAAGGTTTAGTTTACCTTCAAATTTGATGTATGATTTGTTGTAAATAGTCTAAATTAAATTGTTTTAATATTCCATTGAAAATTACATTCTTTGATGGACACCCTGCATTGTCCCATTTTCGAAAAATATCACTGTAAACTACCCGAAATGAGCAAGAACCGAAAAGGTAATCCAGCATGGCGGGCCAGTATGGCGGGCCATCAGGGCCGGTGCAAGGTAAATGGGCGCCCTCAGCGAAAAACCTTAATGCCCCCCCACCCCCCCCCCCCCCCCCCCGCCGTCGGACACCCCAAAAAAATTTTCTTTGTCTCAAAATACATCACGTAAGCCTAAGATTTTGTCAACAATCAAATGTAAGCAGGCTTGTGTGTTTTTTTTTTTTACTTTTTTACTTATTACAAATCATAAACAGGTCACCGTGGACTTTAAATAATTACTTATATCAATATAAACATTCCAAACTGTTACAAAAATCAATTTTCATCTAGTTTCAATAATCGTAAAACATATTATATCAGCTGTTATGTGTCGTGCTGCGCCGCCCCCAGCTACTTGGCGCCCTAGGCGGTTGCCTAGTTCGCCTATACGGTCGCGCCGGCCCTGCGAGCCATGTTGTTTTAACAGTTAGACAATGAGAGAGAGGGAAGGATGGGTGAGAAGGGGGTGACCGGAGCTTGTCGGTACCACGCCGCCCATCTTCCCGCGCGCGAAGTGGCCTGCGGCTGACCAGCACCCGCGCACACGTGCAGTGTCCTCCGCGCTCCGCCGAAACACACGTGTACCGCATGCCGTGACTACGAACCAACACGCGGAGTGTGTTCCCTCGTGAGCTGCGAGACTCGTGAGCCACGGTGTGAATCAGTGACGCCCAAGGCAAGCAACCACTTGCGTTAAATAAAATATTTGGCCAGTCAATGTGAACATTTTGTTTCACTGAAACATTTTACTATTTATTTTAGGAGTTTTTTTTTGTTTTAAGCGTTTAAAATACCTGTGATTTATTTAATACTTCATACAAATATGGATTAAAATACATACATGTCAATTTGGCAGTACCTGTGTTTTGCCATAGCATACCATAGATAAAAGAACAGCGGCTACAGTTCCTTACATCAAATATTATATGCGTTAAGCTTTACTGTAAATATGTTAGGCTCCTTAACACACCCAGCTATGTTAAAATAAAACCGTGCCACTAAAATGTAACATTATTTAATACTTATAATTGTAAACAGTCGAACCGTTTACAGGTTTTATTGCTGTTATTAAAATCATTTTTTTAGATTAATTATTTTCAATTTTATTTAAATTGCAAGGTGTGCAAGCAACCAGCATAGTAAAGGCAACAATTAGGAAAGCCAGTTCCATTTATCCTTGTTATCTACTGATATAAAGTTATTTCAGGACCTTCAATTGTTTATTCTGTTTCATACCAGCATTGTACTAGGCATACATATTTTTCAATTGATCTCTCTATTCCATAGTTTCGCTAGCTGAGCACAGTTTCTCGTGGGGTTTCTACAACAACCAAACAGAGAAGGCTTAATTTTAGAACGAAAAGAGAGTTTAACTGAAGCCATTGCAGAAGGAAAACGTCTCCGAGTATGGTGGACTACCAAATTCTTGGTGTCCATGCTGGAGATATGAAGACGCGTCGACCACGATATTTAGTTAGAATGGCATCTACACATAATCTGAGATATGAATTCTGACTATTCCTTCGTCAGAATTTAGGTAGCACAACGGCGAAGTACTTACTACCGCGTCACTCGCTATCGTACCGATAGTGCTTCAAGATCGACGACTACGTCTATCCTGAAATTTTTTGTCTCATCCTTGGTGAGATGGTTCACGTTTGTAAACTTTTCAGGACCTTATTGATCGCTGGTCCATGCGCCTCGTGCCAGCGTCTACTGCCGAAGTTATAGTGCTTCCTTATAGTTACCTTGGTCGTTACAGTGTCTACAAAGTCTACAAAGATCATCCGGAAGTTCAGAGTTGAGGGAAGAATGTTCCTGCTGACAAACCTGAGCTAGTTTCAGTAGTTTTCGTGTGCCGAATCTGCATACTGACACATTTCCTTAGCTGTTGTAACGCATATAATAGCTGGCAAAACTGAGTCTCTTATTGGTTGTATTTCTGATAGATTTTAAGTTCAAGTTAAAAATAATAAGCCACTTTGCACAAATAGTCGTAAATATAATTTAGTAGTTCAGTATTCACTAAATATCTTATATTTAATTGAGGGCACATGTTTGCATGTTACTACAATTGAACTTGAATACAGGTGTTTAATTTTGAATGGTGCAAATGTTGCTTTATTTTTTGATATTACAACAAAAATTTACAAGACAAAAAGATTGCCATTTGTAGTACCAGTATTTCTTATAAGAGTTAATTATATTATGCTCAATAACACATTATAATTTACACATAAAAAACATTTTGAGATCAACTTTCACAGGTAACTATGACAATAATTATATCGATATTTTACATGTCTGAATGTTCTTTATCATACGCAGTGCCGTGTTAGCTGCGTTAACGTGCATTTGTGTGATCAACATTTCCATTTATTGCACGTTTCGTGTATGAAATCCATAATCAGAATTCATAGGAAATATATTAGTTGTGAATTCAAAAGAAACTTGAGAACATATATTACTATTAAGATAAAGGATATAGAAAGAGATTTTTCTTGTAATTTTACCACTATAGAGAAAAGTTGCATATTAGAGTTACATTACATTGCTAAGCTCTTATTCGTTTCCACCCCCAACTGACACACACGTGGTATAAAACGTAGCACCGGTGCGATAAATACCATCTCCGAAATGTTTGGTTATACTCAAATATTACGGTATATACCGTCACAACGTCATCAGTAGTCGGTGTTAAGGGCCCCGCCTGCCTGCGCACACATAAGGTGTGCAGATCTCATGAAAAACCTCAAGATTTTAAAACTACTCAAGATACACGAGTGGGATCTGTTTACGTAAAGCGTTTAAGAGTGCGCTGAGGGACGGTTATTAGTTGTGTTTTCGGATTAAGTTAAGCTGTTTTTTAGAAAAGTTAAAATGGCTTAAAGGAGTGCTTTCAGAGTAATTTTTAGGCATTAAACAACCTGTAAAGATTCTTGAAAGCACTCAAGGGTGTTCTATTAAACTTTATCTTCAATTCTCTGCCATGCAATGCTATGATTACCGCTCAAATTTCATAGTTGTCCTATGCACTGGGAGAAGACTGCGCGCCAGTTCGGAGGAGACACCGCGCTAGAAGCACCAGCGAGCGACGCGCTTATTATCCCGCCTTGCTGACACAAATACACCCCTGACTAGGCGAGCCCCTCAGACGTAAGACGTTGTGTTCTTAACGACGCAGATTGTACCTCCGGTGATCTTCACGACCTTCGTTGCTGACCGTGTCTTGCATCGTAAACCCGCTGGCCGCGTCGGGACGAGTGCTGCGACCACTCAGCCGCCTCAGCTCGCAGCTGCAGCAGCTGCTGCTGCTGCTGTGTGCTTGCTGCGGAGTGGAGACAGCTCTGGCATCGTCACGGAATCAATAATACTATACTAGTGTGTACAAACAAATTAGATCATGTGCAACTGCAGATATTTGTTATCTAAAACACAAATATTTTGCATTTAAACATGCAGAAAAAAAGGCTCAGTTTACGGTATAGGCATTTGGCAGGAGTTATTCCGTGAAAATGGAACGGAAGTCGATGAATGGTAATGTGACACACAGATGGCGGACCCACGTGTATCAACATGAACCCGTATATAGTCGCTTTCGTTAACATTCGGGTACATACCAAACGTATTGGTGTGTCAAATGAAACTTTATGATAGTGAATTTTCTCCGGAATATATTTGGTAAACTAAAATAGTAATAGTAAAAAGTAATCTTAATTTTTAAAATTCTTAAGAAAACTGGCATTACATGTATTATGTATAATATATATTCTCCTTTACAATATGTAAACGGGCTCGGTATCACAGTGGTAAAGCGCGCTCTTGTTAACCTCAAGGAACATGTTTTTAATCTCGTGACTGGATTTTTTTAGTTAAAATTAATATTGCATAATAATAATGTTCACTCAGCTCAATGTGGTTTTTTGTTTGCAGTAATAATTTACAGACTGATTTAAGTCGTTTAAGCAAAACCCAAAAGAACAAACATAGTCTTAGTGTTATAATGAGTTTGAAAATGTTTCAGGTTAACATTTTGTAATGCCATATAATTATCTTGTAGCTTGTGCGGAAACTTAAGTATTAACTCTTAAGTGAATTTTAACAAGATAGTCAGTATTTTAATAAAAAAATCCTTTTAAAAAATTTATTTGCAACATGAACAACATGAGAACACGTGAATTATTCGTTACTGAGGTTAGATATTTACACATTGCTGACGAGTACTGAAAGACTCACTCACATTTTCTTTTTTCGTCGGCGAGGTAGAGACGATAACACAAAACTATAAGTAACAAGGATGTTGTGGAAACAATCGGCCATGTACGTTTGTAGAGAACCATACTAGCAAATTCCTGCAGTGATCTAGGGCTGTACCAGGAGTCGACCCTGTACATCTGTAAGGCGAGTTCAATGTCTCGCCCCTGCACCTGCTCGATCGATCCATACAACAAATTGATGCAGGCATATGAAAACAACCGTTTTACACAGAACACTCGGCAAAAAAAACTAACGAGAGAAGCAAACGGACAAATGCAGATAGCGTTTAAGGTAGATGTATCCAAACAGCTATTCGTTGACTCAACGAAAACGAAGAAAACACATGCGAAAAAAAAGTGAAAAAAACAAATAATATGCAAAGAATCATGATGACACCATGGACACAGTAAGCCAAGAATCAGGGGCATTCATACAAAACCAATTGAGAAAAAACTCCTCTCAGGCGAGAGTATTAAAGGCAGAATAACTTGTAACAACCTCAGTAGGTAACTCTACCCTGATGATGGCGACTGCAATGTCGACCGAAACGTCGGTGATATATTCGCATTGGACGCGGCTACAACCCAGAAGCCAAGCTACTGTATTTTTTTTTTTTTTGAGGTTTACGCAAAACTTACTTCACCGAATTTGATGAAACTTTATGTTTAAAAGCTTATAATCTGAATTAAAAACTAATGTATATTTTATCTTGTTACGGTGAAGGAAGCTGAAGATATAGCAATAAAACCACAGAAGTGTTTGTTTGTTTATCTGTTTACTTACTTGTTCAATCATCAAACAAAATTTATTGGACTGATTTCGATTAAACATTTTATGTTTAAAATCTTATGATTAGACGGAAAACTGTTGTATATTTTATCTTATTACGATGGCTGAAGCCGGATATATATAACAATAAAATCACATTTTTCACAACCAATGGCAAAAAATATATATGGTTATCTCCCGTTAAGAGCAAAAATCATTTCAACATGCAATCACAATGATATATGTAGTTGTAATTCCCAGGATTCTCGCTCCAACCGACACATAATTACTTTTCATATAATTTCCGATAGTTCCTACGTACATTACAGTAAAAAAGGCGCAAGGCCAGTCATATTATCACGTTGGCATCAATCTGGAGACCCCAGTATTATCACCCGACCAGCTGTATGTAGCTTTGTCACGATCGAAAATTGCAAGTCAAGTGAAGCGGATACTGAATCGAATCCACAGCAAAGAAGATGAATGACCAGAGACAATTACCCCGCATTGTAGTTTTTCAAGAGATTCTTCATTAAAAACAAGTGTCAAATACATTTTTTACCCCTTCATATACATATATATGAAATAATTTTCATTTTCACGATATTAAAATTTTATTTATTTTTAAATATTTCGTTTATATTAAACTAAATTGTTGTATTCATTATTTTCCAACGGGCGCCTTATAACTAACTAGTTTATAATATATTTCAAGTAGTTGTAATCATACAAAATGAATGAAATATGAGCCCCCAAATATTTCACAATAAAATATAATTTGTTGCTGCAAAAATATAGTAGTTTTAAATTCTACAAAATGATGAAACATACAGTGGCCAAATTCTCAATAACAGGGTAATCTTAAATTAATTTGAAAGGTCAAAATGACAATAAAGTTATATGAAATGTCAGGAAATGATATGGTGTGAAACAGGTGAAGTCATTTTTTTTTACCTCAACATCGCCGTACTGCAGCATACAAAACATTCGGAGACACTGCTTGGCCTAGCCTCGTCATGGTTAAGAAGTATGAACTAGAATCTCCGTCGTCAAATAGTCACTTTCAAAAAAGAAAGTAATATAAAACTGTTTTCACTTGAGCAAATGTTTTGGGCGTCTAACAAATAGGGCTCAACAATTATTTGAAGGGAAAAACGGCTTCACACCCTTAACATGTAATGAAACAGACGCTGCCATCCCCTGGCATAAAGGCTAATATGTTAAGTTTTTTAACAGCTTGAAATAACTCGCTAGGAATAATGTTGAAAAAACCAACATGAAGTAAGTATCGTTAAACATAAGCAGTAACAACACATCTTCAAGAAATTAGCGTTAAACTTTATTATATGTATTTTTTTTTGCTATATAGATATAAGGCGTCGTTCTTATTCTGATTACAATTATTTACATGGAAAAAAATTTCCCACACCTACCATGTAAATTCTTACCTCCATGATATTTCCCCATTGATCGTACAGTGAATATAGGGGAAATACTGCATGTTCGTGGTCAACATCTATCATGCCTACCAACACGTGGCACGTTCACTTGACAAATCGTCATCACAAATGTGCACCGAAAAATAAAACGTGGCCACGTCTGCATGATGAAATGGTCTGCGCCAGGTTGGTTGGCCATCCAACGTAGCGTAGGGTTCGCATTGTGGGAACAGATTTTAAGAACTTTTTTTTAGGGAAATTCACGTTTGCTAACCATCATCAGACCTGATCAAGCACAATCTCCACAGTATTTAGGGCGTGACAAAATTTCGATTGCTAGATAAAAACATGACTTCAATTACGTCTCAGCATGCCTTCTACTGATACACATTTTGTCTCATTTTCAAGTTTAATCACTGTAAAATATATCAACAAACCAACATGGATGATGAACCGATGTACAAATTTGGAAAATACCACATCTGAATACGAAATAAAGGTTGTTTTGTCTAGATAGTGACGTATATATTGGCACGTTGCACAGTAACCCATACACACTCTATAACAAACTAGCTAAACCAGGCCACGCTTCGCTGTGGCTCAGGCTGAAATGAAATGAATAGGAAAGTAATTTAAAGTATTCTAGCGAACATAGATTCACCGAGGTAAAACATCATTCAATTTAATACACTGCTTTGCATTGCTGTTGCTATGCCGTGGAATGAAAGGAACGGAAGAAAAATCTTTTTTTTTTTTTTAAAGCTAGTGGGTGGACTAAAATTTTTGTGTGCCAAGTTTTCTGTATGAACATAAAAGATCAGATGGTTTACCGACTCTTCAGCATGAGAGAGATAATTGCCTTGACAGAACCATTCGTTTTCTTAATTCAAACCGCACACTTGCAAAGATTGCCTTGCGCTATTTTGATAGTCACCGAACGCAAGACGTATTGGAAATTGAAACCGTTTAAACACGAACACTGTGTCGGTCGGAATGAGTGGTATTCGTGGAAGTAGTACGTCTTCACCTTTGTGAGGTCCAATCACAATTGTTGCTTCAATTAAATTGTTTATAATTTTTTTAACTACTAATCGTGTGCCATTGCATAACTTTGGCTGATTGATGTTTCGGAGTAGTACAATTGGCACTCCAATTTTCAAATTCATAATGTGTGACAGTAATCCGGTAACATCGAGTGAATTAAAAATTCCGTTGGAAAATTCACTACTTCACTTTGGTTTATCATGGAGTCAATAAATGTATATGTCACTGTTTCACATACGATTATGTTTAGAATGATGTTCATATCGGATATGTATAAATTTTTAGCCACTAGAATGACTCTTCCACTTAACTATGCGTGATTTCGATAATTTGTTTCGTGGCCTTGGAAAACTTTGTCTACTAATTCTTCTTTTGAATTCACGATAAAGCAAAAATTAGATGGGAAGGTGATTTTTCCTGTTTCTGGATTTGTAGGTAGTGCCGTTACCGACCTAGAGTAATTGTCTTGTATATATGTCAGCCGTTAGATCGGTTTGAAACTTAACTCTCATATTTGTTGTTAAATGCATTTTTTACTGTGCTCCAAAAAAAGTGCAATATTTCAAACAGGCATTCAATTCATCAGCTGGTTCTGAGCGAGGTATGACTGGAAGCGTTTATCTGATGTCACCGGATAGTAACACCAATGCTCCACCAAAGTGAAACCGATTATTTATAAAGTCTTTCAATGTTTCGTCTAATGCATCCAATGACTTCTTGTGAGCCAACTCGTAAAATGCGTACTATGGCAAGAGGAAAGAAAAGACGGCGGAAAAAGTTATTTTTCTTTCTTTTCAATTTTTTTTTTTTTTTTTCGCGCGTGCATTCTCGCTAGACCTTCCAGAGATAATTGGGTTTTAAACTACACATTAGAAAAATGTGAATAAAATTAATAAACATTATAGTAAAAAAATTTCTTTTCTTTTTCAAAAATGCCCAGACTCGTATACTTATGTGTATTTATAACCCAACACAATAATATGAAACTTAATTCTTCTTACTTTGAAAATGACGGACCTCCCGGAAAATTTACGTATTTATTTAATTTTACTATTAAAACACTCGTATTTTAAAATGCAACGCTGTGTCAAATTTTCAAATCAATAAATAAATCGATCGACTACTTTTCGAGTTTTGCGAGCACAAACACATAAGGGCCGAATATATTTTATATATATTATATTTTTTATATATATATTACATTTATATATAATATAAAAATATAATATATAATATAAAGTATGTACTGTAAGCTCTTGACGGACTCTGGCCTTGCCAGTCGATGCATATTTAAACCACAAGTTGCTCAATCATAAATACGGCACGCGCGCACATGCTCTGTGTTCATTAGTTCTCGCGCATAGTTTAGCTCCGAGACGCCGCCTCGGGACGCGAGTTGTTTGTGGTCTCGTGTTCACGGCCAGCCGGCGGCAGAGGCGAGAGTCATGTTTGTGTCGCGTGTCCTCGCACGCCGCGGGCCGAGCAACAACGCTGCGGCGGCGCGTATAAGAGCGGTACTTGCGTCGAGCCAGGCCGCAGGCAGGCCCCGCAGCAGGCATGACGCACACTGGAGTGCACCGAGTTACCATGGTGAGTATTTGGTAATGTATTTGATCAGTTTTAAAAAAACTTCTAGCTGAGGATAGATTTAAGTGGCTCTGTATCGACAAAAATACATATTCCGTTAGACTATATGCTCGTTATCTTTTTGAAACAAATTTCATATTTTTACTCCAATAATTTTACCATGGGAACCAGAATAAGATCTCAGTATTTAGTTATTTTTAACGTATCTATTTATTATTAATTATTCTGGCAGGCTGATATCAGATTTACTTACATGACTTGAAACATTAGCGGTATGTTGTTAAAGGGTTAATAACAGTGGCATGTATTCAATAGAAGCTAGGTAAGCAGTGCTTACCCTGTTGTTATGTTGCTTGGCGTAATGTAATAATTTTTGCTATCTGGTAATTTCATCTTGTGTGCCAATGCGATCCGATCACCGTAGCGGGCGCGTCGGGTAGCGTTGTCACCCGGTTGTCATTGTGCCGTTTATTGGTATGATTGGCACAGATTTTAATTTTTAGGCTCAAATTTTCATTTTTAAATTTTTTGCATTTTTATTCTTATTTAATTTTTGTAAGACTTCTGTACACTCATATCAAACCTTTTTTATCCTAGTTCTCTTTCCCTGGTTTTCGGCGCACACTAGTGGCCGTGTCCTAAGTCTCTCCCTCTCTCTTTTCTTTGGCCGCCAGAGAGCACACTTGTCCCCCACCCCTTTAGCACCATCCTGGTTGCAAGTCACCTAGCGCGAGATTTGCGAGTCGAAGTTAAACTTAGTTCAACTGCGCCTCCATAGAGCGCGCGGCGCTCGACGGCTATAGAGGTTTTTACCAAGCAACAGACCTTCGTTTTACCTTGCCTCGGACGTCTTCGCGGCTCCTTTCGGCGCTGAGCCATATCTCCCCCCCCCCCCCCCCCTTTTTTCGGCCTACCGGGTCCCAGCATCCTTTTTTTTTTTAGACGATCTAGCCGCCATGATGGATTAATGCGCGGGCTGTTGGGCTGACTACATCGGCGTCTCTGTCGATCTGCTTCTTGAATAATAAATCGCGTGCAGATCTGCCTTCTTCTGCGCTATAGGATGTAATCGTCTTGGCCGAGGGAATTTTTCCCTAAAACTTTTCTTTGTCTTCTGTTAGTTAGTCAGCCAACCCGAATAGCTACGTTTTGGTTGTGCTTCCGCGACATCTCCGCGATGCGCGTCCTAACTGGCGATCGCGCAACATGAATGGAATCATCTGTCATCACCCTGCTTCGGTGAGTCTTTTGCATTCAATATTTCCCCCAATTCGCTCCCTTTTAGAGGGCTTTTGCCTGATTGATGGTCTGTCTGCTACTTGGTCTAATCTCTGTCGATATTGGACCTTGTTGCAGGCAGGGTGCAAGAGATACCTACCGATTGAAGAAACACCCCCGTCATCCGAGAGTCACCCCTCCACAAATGGTCGTGATTGAAAATCAATTGAGTGAACCCCAACAAAATTTATTCTGCTCTTCCCGCCGAATTTTACCTGGTCGTGAGTTCTGAACGACAAAATTTCATTAATCTTGGTGTGCCGGTGTACAGGGGAGAAGTTTTTGTGAACTATGTAAAGTTATATCTTCAGTAATTATGACTCAAGAGGAATTAACGCTTATTGGACATGGTGATATTGTAATTTTTTTTTGCATAAGATTCAAAACCAAGGCAATATATTCTAACTATTTTTGTAAACATTTCACTATGGCTAGAACCTTGTTAAATTTTCGCTAGATTCGCGGTCCGGACTCGCTAACACTATAAATTGTGTTCATGTTTTCTTCATTAATGATTGCTAAGATGTTAAAATGCTAATTTGTTGATCGATGGTTAATCTGCCTTGATATTTTCTGGTAAAATCTAATTAAAGAAAGATTATGCACCACATAAAAGAATATTAATATAAATAAACCAGGAAGCCTATAGATCACATGACTTATTTTGTTGTTTTTATTTAATTGAGTACCTATATGTATATTTCTACCGATCCACTGACTCCCAAATGGATTGTTTGTAGGGAGTTTCTAAATTGTTTTGTTCCCCGCCTCGTGCCACCTCTGGTGATGTTCGAATTTTATGTGAATTTTGTAGCTTGTTGCTCAGCTGTTTCCTAGGACTTTTAAGAGGTGTTATAACACTAAAAATCAAGGGCACGAGGGGCGTTACAAATTGGTAGCAGAGCGTGGTTTGGTCTATAGGCATACCTAAGTCAAGTAGGCATACCTAAAATAAAATATAATAAATATATAAAAAAATTAAAAAAAATATATATACTTTTTGGATTTCAATTTTGTATTATTAACATTGTGAACTGATCGCTGGTACACCCTGTAGTTATATTGCGGTTAAAATTTTAAAGTTTATATTTGAGTTTTAACGTCCCGCTGTGACAGTGTTTGCGCGCGGTGTTAGACACCTCGCGGCCCCGTCGGCGCTACTTCCCGTGTAGGCAGCGCGCCTTATCTCCCGCGCGTGTCATTCTCCCTGTCTACCACTTCACCCCTCCCCTTCAGCCTCACCGGCTGTTGGAGGTAAGGTCATTCCGTTGCCCACCACGTCCGGCAGCGTAGACAATGCGTTGCAATCTAGTTTGATCCTCACGGCCGACAGTGCTCTGAGTTTGTCTAAATTCCTCCTTTTATCATCCGTGTTTTTTTTATAACACATCCGCCTGCAAACCAGGCCATCTTTGTGAAAAACATATACATAGAAGTCCTTTAGGACATTGTGGTATTTTTTGTCTCTCTGCGCTTATGCGCGGTATCATGTTACTCTCATGTTCAGGACTGCCAACCTGACGGCTACCTTTTCCTCCCTGTTGTCCACATACCTTGTGTCGTTAATAAGGCAAACCCGTTTGCGTACCTACCACGGACTTCAGTTAGCACATTACATATTGCATTTTTGCTTCCCATTTTAAATTTAAGCAGCCTATAATTTCCTTTTTTGAAATATAAAATATGTTATATAAATATTAAAATTAAATTTAAGTATAACTTCATTTTGTTTTGAGCACATAATATTTAAATGTTGTGTTATAGCTATATATCTATACATAATTATATTTAACATTTTAAGAATAATCTCAAGTTAAGATTCATAACATCTAAATGGGGTCTAGAAATTACTTTTATAAACATTCTTAATCCAATAATCATAATATAACTTTACACCAATTATTTAATATTACAACTAATGTAAGCATAATAATGCTATTTACTATTGTCCCAAGTACTTAATATTTACTAGATGCAATCCATAAATTCTACAAGAAGTTTATTTTGCAAATTTATCTAAGGTTAGAGATAATAATTATAATTACTACAATAAGAAATAGGATTTCATCGTAAGCTATACATACATATTTACAGTCAATTTAATTCTAAAATTAATGTATGCCTTGATGCATTTGATTATTGTTTATTACTTTTCCAATATTTGTATTCATCAAGTAACTAGCACTTTTGTTCTGATGATATTTTTGATCACCTAGTGAGAGGTGTATTCATTTTAGCCTTCGACGAAAGGTTCCTAAATTAAGTTGTTGTGGTGTAGGTAAATTAACCACATTTTTTTTATAAGCTAGTACGGAGATGATGATTGACTAGGACGTCAAGTGCATTTATTTACGTTGACTATATTAACCAGTAACTGAACTGTATATTCATAGTTTCTCAGACTGTATTGAGTGTTAACTAATTTTGTATTATTGTTTCAATAAGATTTCTAATTTGTTTTATTTTCATTAAGAATTAAATTTTTTTTACTGTACAGCTACGTAAACAATTTGAGCACAGTAGCTGATACCTTTGTGCATCTAGATATTTAAAGTTTTTTTTTATTCTATTAATTGTCTTACACACTCTCCCTAAAATTAGTAGCTAGTTTACATCATTATGATAATATTATTATACATTGTTTTTGCAATTGTGACTTCCAAGGTGGCATTAAGGTTTAAATTTTGTGTTTTTCTAAAGTCGAACTAGGTCACGCTCACCACAGTGCAGCACTATATTCAGGCGTTAAATCGCGAGAGGTCCTCTGAGCCAATGAGCCAAGACCTGGTCCTCTGAGTGAAACATCTCATGACCGTTGTCGAGTGTTCTTTGGGTTCCATTCCCACCACTCATCTTTGGACGGCCTATGTTCAAACCCCCTCTCAGGCAGTGTAAACTTTTGTGCCCGCCATGGAAGATCCGACGGCGAAATTAATTAATTTAAATTTAGTTATGTTTATTAGGATTATAATATTAAATGTTATGATAATATATATATTAATTAAATTTGAGTGAGAGGACTACTATTAATTAATATTTAATTATAATTACAATTAATAATTAGATAACTTAACTTTTAAAATATAGTTGACCTAATAAAATATTTTTCATAATATAAATATTATGGTTTTTACACAATCTGTGTTTGTTTTAATCTTTTTCTAAATTCATTTAAATTCGTTGATCTTTCGGGTTTCGAACCCGAACTAACTCAGGGTGAAATTCCCTCGTGGGTATCTTTGGTTCAGCCTGTTGGTCTGATCAACCATCAGAGCTTGAACATATTGATCCTATGTAAGTTAACAAATGTAGTTTTCGGGACTGAGGTGTACTTAGCTTTTTGAGCAAGTATAAAATTATATAATTTAGTTTGATCCATCGTCAGAGTGTGCAGGGCTTGGACCCATGCCTTCGACTTCTTATGGACAAACAAATATGTACAGGGGTTTTCATTCCCATTTAGTTTGTAAGTTACGGGTCACCATACCCATATACAGGTGTTCCAATCCCCATATATCGCTGAGTGCTCAAGGACGCATTTCCCTTGTTTTGGCCTCAGTAATTTCGGATTTCCCTCACAGTGCCCACTTTGTGAAGCTACACGATGTCCATCATCTGAGATCAACGTGATTCAATATTTACTTTATTAACTAATTATGTGTGATCATTATATATAATTTTAGATTGATCAATGCTAAATATTAAGATTTTATTTTGAGTCTCTTGACCTAAAAGTATTTTATTCTTATTTAATTAATATTGCACCCATAATAATTATCTATAATTATAAATTTTCTTTAAGAATAAGAATTATTCTAAAAAATATTTTTAAGTGACCCAACTTAGTAATTGAGATTATCTGTAAGGTATGACCAACTACATTAACCAATAAGTTTATTCATTTGCCTCTATCTCGACCCTACTCCCTCTCTTAACTCAACGCGACTGGAGGTGCCGACGCGCCACAGCCGTACGTCAAATGTTAGTAGTGGTATACAGGCGAACCTGGTAACTCGCCGAACTGAAATGTTATTTTGTTGCATTTGTTTTCCCCTGTGCACCGCATTCAAGCGGGGGAGTATGTGCCGTTTATTGGTATGATTGGCACATATTTTAATTTTTAGGCTCAAATTTTCATTTTTAAATTTTTTGCATTTTTATTCTTATTTAATTTTTGTCAGACTTCTGTACACTCATATCAAACCTTTTTTATCCTAGTTCTCTTTCCCTGGTTTTCGGCGCACACTAGTGGCCGTGTCCTAAGTCTCTCCCTCTCTCTTTTCTTTGGCCGCCAGAGAGCACACTTGTCCCCCACCCCTTTAGCACCATCCTGGTTGCAAGTCACCTAGCGCGAGATTTGCGAGTCGAAGTTAAACTTAGTTCAACTGCGCCTCCATAGAGCGCGCGGCGCTCGACGGCTATAGAGGTTTTTACCAAGCAACAGACCTTCGTTTTACCTTGCCTCGGACGTCTTCGGCTCCTTTCGGCGCTGAGCCATATCTCCCCCCCCCCCCCCCCCTTTTTTCGGCCTACCGGGTCCCAGCATCCTTTTTTTTTTAGACGATCTAGCCGCCATGATGGATTAATGCGCGGGCTGTTGGGCTGACTACATCGGCGTCTCTGTCGATCTGCTTCTTGAATAATAAATCGCGTGCAGATCTGCCTTCTTCTGCGCTATAGGATGTAATCGTCTTGGCCGAGGGAATTTTTCCCTAAAACTTTTCTTTGTCTTCTGTTAGTTAGTCAGCCAACCCGAATAGCTACGTTTTAGTTGTGCTTCCGCGACATCTCCGCGATGCGCGTCCTAACTGGCGATCGCGCAACATGAATGGAATCATCTGTTATCACCCTGCTTCGGTGAGTCTTTTGCATTCAATATTTCCCCCAATTCGCTCCCTTTTAGCGGGCTTTTGCCTGATTGATGGTCTGTCTGCTACTTGGTCTAATCTCTGTCGATATTGGACCTTGTTGCAGGCAGGGTGCAAGAGATACCTACCGATTGAAGAAACACCCCCGTCATCCGAGAGTCACCCCTCCACAAATGGTCGTGATTGAAAATCAATTGAGTGAACCCCAACAAAATTTATTCTGCTCTTCCCGCCGAATTTTACCTGGTCGTGAGTTCTGAACGACAAAATTTCATTAATCTTGGTGTGCCGGTGTACAGGGGAGAAGTTTTTGTGAACTATGTAAAGTTATATCTTCAGTAATTATGACTCAAGAGGAATTAACCCTTATTGGACATGGTGATATTGTAATTTTTTTTTGCATAAGATTCAAAACCAAGGCAATATATTCTAACTATTTTTGTAAACATTTCACTATGGCTAGAACCTTGTTAAATTTTCGCTAGATTCGCGGTCCGGACTCGCTAACACTATAAATTGTGTTCATGTTTTCTTCATTAATGATTGCTAAGATGTTAAAATGCTAATTTGTTGATCGATGGTTAATCTGCCTTGATATTTTCTGGTAAAATCTAATTAAAGAAAGATTATGCACCACATAAAAGAATATTAATATAAATAAACCAGGAAGCCTATAGATCACATGACTTATTTTGTTGTTTTTATTTAATTGAGTACCTATATGTATATTTCTACCGATCCACTGACTCCCAAATGGATTGTTTGTAGGGAGTTTCTAAATTGTTTTGTTCCCCGCCTCGTGCCACCTCTGGTGATGTTCGAATTTTATGTGAATTTTGTAGCTTGTTGCTCAGCTGTTTCCTAGGACTTTTAAGAGGTGTTATAACACTAAAAATCAAGGGCACGAGGGGCGTTACAAATTGGTAGCAGAGCGTGGTTTGGTCTATAGGCATACCTAAGTCAAGTAGGCATACCTAAAATAAAATATAATAAATATATAAAAAAATTAAAAAAAAATTATATACTTTTTGGATTTCAATTTTGTATTATTAACATTGTGAACTGATCGCTGGTACACCCTGTAGTTATATTGCGGTTAAAATTTTAAAGTTTATATTTGAGTTTTAACGTCCCGCTGTGACAGTGTTTGCGCGCGGTGTTAGACACCGCGCGGCCCCGTCGGCGCTACTTCCCGTGTAGGCAGCGCGCCTTATCTCCCGCGCGTGTCATTCTCCCTGTCTACCACTTCACCCCTCCCCTTCAGCCTCACCGGCTGTTGGAGGTAAGGTCATTCCGTTGCCCACCACGTCCGGCAGCGTAGACAATGCGTTGCAATCTAGTTTGATCCTCACGGCCGACAGTGCTCTGAGTTTGTCTAAATTCCTCCTTTTATCATCCGTGTTTTTTTTATAACACATCCGCCTGCAAACCAGGCCATCTTTGTGAAAAACATATACATAGAAGTCCTTTAGGACATTGTGGTATTTTTTGTCTCTCTGCGCTTACGCGCGGTATCATGTTACTCTCATGTTCAGGACTGCCAACCTGACGGCTACCTTTTCCTCCCTGTTGTCCACATACCTTGTGTCGTTAATAAGGCAAACCCGTTTGCGTACCTACCACGGACTTCAGTTAGCACATTACATATTGCATTTTTGCTTCCCATTTTAAATTTAAGCAGCCTATAATTTCCTTTTCTGAAATATAAAATATGTTATATAAATATTAAAATTAAATTTAAGTATAACTTCATTTTGTTTTGAGCACATAATATTTAAATGTTGTGTTATAGCTATATATCTATACATAATTATATTTAACATTTTAAGAATAATCTCAAGTTAAGATTCATAACATCTAAATGGGGTCTAGAAATTACTTTTATAAACATTCTTAATCCAATAATCATAATATAACTTTACACCAATTATTTAATATTACAACTAATGTAAGCATAATTTTGCTATTTACTATTGTCCCAAGTACTTAATATTTACTAGATGCAATCCATAAATTCTACAAGAAGTTTATTTTGCAAATTTATCTAAGGTTAGAGATAATAATTATAATTACTACAATAAGAAATAGGATTTCATCGTAAGCTATACATACATATTTACAGTCAATTTAATTCTAAAATTAATGTATGCCTTGATGCATTTGATTATTGTTTATTACTTTTCCAATATTTGTATTCATCAAGTAACTAGCACTTTTGTTCTGATGATATTTTTGATCACCTAGTGAGAGGTGTATTCATTTTAGCCTTCGACGAAAGGTTCCTAAATTAAGTTGTTGTGGTGTAGGTAAATTAACCACATTTTTTTTATAAGCTAGTACGGAGATGATGATTGACTAGGACGTCAAGTGCATTTATTTACGTTGACTATATTAACCAGTAACTGAACTGTATATTCATAGTTTCTCAGACTGTATTGAGTGTTAACTAATTTTGTATTATTGTTTCAATAAGATTTCTAATTTGTTTTATTTTCATTAAGAATTAAATTTTTTTTACTGTACAGCTACGTAAACAATTTGAGCACAGTAGCTGATACCTTTGTGCATCTAGATATTTAAAGTTTTTTTTTTATTCTATTAATTGTCTTACACACTCTCCCTAAAATTAGTAGCTAGTTTACATCATTATGATAATATTATTATACATTGTTTTTGCAATTGTGACTTCCAAGGTGGCATTAAGGTTTAAATTTTGTGTTTTTCTAAAGTCGAACTAGGTCACGCTCACCACAGTGCAGCACTATATTCAGGCGTTAAATCGCGAGAGGTCCTCTGAGCCAATGAGCCAAGACCTGGTCCTCTGAGTGAAACATCTCATGACCGTTGTCGAGTGTTCTTTGGGTTCCATTCCCACCACTCATCTTTGGACGGCCTATGTTCAAACCCCCTCTCAGGCAGTGTAAACTTTTGTGCCCGCCATGGAAGATCCGACGGCGAAATTAATTAATTTAAATTTAGTTATGTTTATTAGGATTATAATATTAAATGTTATGATAATATATATATATTAAATTTGAGTGCGAGGACTACTATTAATTAATATTTAATTATAATTACAATTAATAATTAGATAACTTAACTTTTAAAATATAGTTGACCTAATAAAATATTTTTCATAATATAAATATTATGGTTTTTACACAATCTGAGTTTGTTTTAATCTTTTTTAAATTCATTTAAATTCGTTGATCTTTCGGGTTTCGAACCCGAACTAACTCAGGGTGAAATTCCCTCGTGGGTATCTTTGGTTCAGCCTGTTGGTCTGATCAACCATCAGAGCTTGAACATATTGATCCTATGTAAGTTAACAAATGTAGTTTTCGGGACTGAGGTGTACTTAGCTTTTTGAGCAAGTATAAAATTATATAATTTAGTTTGATCCATCGTCAGAGTGTGCAGGGCTTGGACCCATGCCTTCGACTTCTTATGGACAAACAAATATGTACAGGGGTTTTCATTCCCATTTAGTTTGTAAGTTACGGGTCACCATACCCATATACAGGGGTTCCAATCCCCATAAATCGCTGAGTGCTCAAGGACGCATTTCCCTTGTTTTGGCCTCAGTAATTTCGGATTTCCCTCACAGTGCCCACTTTGTGAAGCTAAACGATGTCCATCATCTGAGATCAACGTGATTCAATATTTACTTTATTAACTAATTATGTGTGATCATTATATATAATTTTAGATTGATCAATGCTAAATATTAAGATTTTATTTTGAGTCTCTTGACCTAAAAGTATTTTATTCTTATTTAATTAATATTGCACCCATAATAATTATCTATAATTATAAATTTTCTTTAAGAATAAGAATTATTCTAAAAAATATTTTTAAGTGACCCAACTTAGTAATTGAGATTATCTGTAAGGTATGACCAACTACATTAACCAATCAGTTTATTCATTTGCCTCTATCTCGACCCTACTCCCTCTCTTAACTCAACGCGACTGGAGGTGCCGACGCGCCACAGCCGTACGTCAAATGTTAGTAGTGGTATACAGGCGAACCTGGTAACTCGCCGAACTGAAATGTTATTTTGTTGCATTTGTTTTCCCCTGTGCACCGCATTCAAGCGGGGGAGTATGTGCCGTTTATTGGTATGATTGGCACATATTTTAATTTTTAGGCTCAAATTTTCATTTTTAAATTTTTTGCATTTTTATTCTTATTTAATTTTTGTCAGACTTCTGTACACTCATATCAAACCTTTTTTATCCTAGTTCTCTTTCCCTGGTTTTCGGCGCACACTAGTGGCCGTGTCCTAAGTCTCTCCCTCTCTCTTTTCTTTGGCCGCCAGAGAGCACACTTGTCCCCCACCCCTTTAGCACCATCCTGGTTGCAAGTCACCTAGCGCGAGATTTGCGAGTCGAAGTTAAACTTAGTTCAACTGCGCCTCCATAGAGCGCGCGGCGCTCGACGGCTATAGAGGTTTTTACCAAGCAACAGACCTTCGTTTTACCTTGCCTCGGACGTCTTCGGCTCCTTTCGGCGCTGAGCCATATCTCCCCCCCCCCCCCCCCCCTTTTTCGGCCTACCGGGTCCCAGCATCCTTTTTTTTTAGACGATCTAGCCGCCATGATGGATTAATGCGCGGGCTGTTGGGCTGACTACATCGGCGTCTCTGTCGATCTGCTTCTTGAATAATAAATCGCGTGCAGATCTGCCTTCTTCTGCGCTATAGGATGTAATCGTCTTGGCCGAGGGAATTTTTCCCTAAAACTTTTCTTTGTCTTCTGTTAGTTAGTCAGCCAACCCGAATAGCTACGTTTTAGTTGTGCTTCCGCGACATCTCCGCGATGCGCGTCCTAACTGGCGATCGCGCAACATGAATGGAATCATCTGTTATCACCCTGCTTCGGTGAGTCTTTTGCATTCAATATTTCCCCCAATTCGCTCCCTTTTAGCGGGCTTTTGCCTGATTGATGGTCTGTCTGCTACTTGGTCTAATCTCTGTCGATATTGGACCTTGTTGCAGGCAGGGTGCAAGAGATACCTACCGATTGAAGAAACACCCCCGTCATCCGAGAGTCACCCCTCCACAAATGGTCGTGATTGAAAATCAATTGAGTGAACCCCAACAAAATTTATTCTGCTCTTCCCGCCGAATTTTACCTGGTCGTGAGTTCTGAACGACAAAATTTCATTAATCTTGGTGTGCCGGTGTACAGGGGAGAAGTTTTTGTGAACTATGTAAAGTTATATCTTCAGTAATTATGACTCAAGAGGAATTAACCCTTATTGGACATGGTGATATTGTAATTTTTTTTTGCATAAGATTCAAAACCAAGGCAATATATTCTAACTATTTTTGTAAACATTTCACTATGGCTAGAACCTTGTTAAATTTTCGCTAGATTCGCGGTCCGGACTCGCTAACACTATAAATTGTGTTCATGTTTTCTTCATTAATGATTGCTAAGATGTTAAAATGCTAATTTGTTGATCGATGGTTAATCTGCCTTGATATTTTCTGGTAAAATCTAATTAAAGAAAGATTATGCACCACACAAAAGAATATTAATATAAATAAACCAGGAAGCCTATAGATCACATGACTTATTTTGTTGTTTTTATTTAATTGAGTACCTATATGTATATTTCTACCGATCCACTGACTCCCAAATGGATTGTTTGTAGGGAGTTTCTAAATTGTTTTGTTCCCCGCCTCGTGCCACCTCTGGTGATGTTCGAATTTTATGTGAATTTTGTAGCTTGTTGCTCAGCTGTTTCCTAGGACTTTTAAGAGGTGTTATAACACTAAAAATCAAGGGCACGAGGGGCGTTACAAATTGGTAGCAGAGCGTGGTTTGGTCTATAGGCATACCTAAGTCAAGTAGGCATACCTAAAATAAAATATAATAAATATATAAAAAAATAAAAAAAAAATATATACTTTTTGGATTTCAATTTTGTATTATTAACATTGTGAACTGATCGCTGGTACACCCTGTAGTTATATTGCGGTTAAAATTTTAAAGTTTATATTTGAGTTTTAACGTCCCGCTGTGACAGTGTTTGCGCGCGGTGTTAGACACCTCGCGGCCCCGTCGGCGCTACTTCCCGTGTAGGCAGCGCGCCTTATCTCCCGCGCGTGTCATTCTCCCTGTCTACCACTTCACCCCTCCCCTTCAGCCTCACCGGCTGTTGGAGGTAAGGTCATTCCGTTGCCCACCACGTCCGGCAGCGTAGACAATGCGTTGCAATCTAGTTTGATCCTCACGGCCGACAGTGCTCTGAGTTTGTCTAAATTCCTCCTTTTATCATCCGTGTTTTTTTTATAACACATCCGCCTGCAAACCAGGCCATCTTTGTGAAAAACATATACATAGAAGTCCTTTAGGACATTGTGGTATTTTTTGTCTCTCTGCGCTTATGCGCGGTATCATGTTACTCTCATGTTCAGGACTGCCAACCTGACGGCTACCTTTTCCTCCCTGTTGTCCACATACCTTGTGTCGTTAATAAGGCAAACCCGTTTGCGTACCTACCACGGACTTCAGTTAGCACATTACATATTGCATTTTTGCTTCCCATTTTAAATTTAAGCAGCCTATAATTTCCTTTTTTGAAATATAAAATATGTTATATAAATATTAAAATTAAATTTAAGTATAACTTCATTTTGTTTTGAGCACATAATATTTAAATGTTGTGTTATAGCTATATATCTATACATAATTATATTTAACATTTTAAGAATAATCTCAAGTTAAGATTCATAACATCTAAATGGGGTCTAGAAATTACTTTTATAAACATTCTTAATCCAATAATCATAATATAACTTTACACCAATTATTTAATATTACAACTAATGTAAGCATAATAATGCTATTTACTATTGTCCCAAGTACTTAATATTTACTAGATGCAATCCATAAATTCTACAAGAAGTTTATTTTGCAAATTTATCTAAGGTTAGAGATAATAATTATAATTACTACAATAAGAAATAGGATTTCATCGTAAGCTATACATACATATTTACAGTCAATTTAATTCTAAAATTAATGTATGCCTTGATGCATTTGATTATTGTTTATTACTTTTCCAATATTTGTATTCATCAAGTAACTAGCACTTTTGTTCTGATGATATTTTTGATCACCTAGTGAGAGGTGTATTCATTTTAGCCTTCGACGAAAGGTTCCTAAATTAAGTTGTTGTGGTGTAGGTAAATTAACCACATTTTTTTTATAAGCTAGTACGGAGATGATGATTGACTAGGACGTCAAGTGCATTTATTTACGTTGACTATATTAACCAGTAACTGAACTGTATATTCATAGTTTCTCAGACTGTATTGAGTGTTAACTAATTTTGTATTATTGTTTCAATAAGATTTCTAATTTGTTTTATTTTCATTAAGAATTAAATTTTTTTTACTGTACAGCTACGTAAACAATTTGAGCACAGTAGCTGATACCTTTGTGCATCTAGATATTTAAAGTTTTTTTTTATTCTATTAATTGTCTTACACACTCTCCCTAAAATTAGTAGCTAGTTTACATCATTATGATAATATTATTATACATTGTTTTTGCAATTGTGACTTCCAAGGTGGCATTAAGGTTTAAATTTTGTGTTTTTCTAAAGTCGAACTAGGTCACGCTCACCACAGTGCAGCACTATATTCAGGCGTTAAATCGCGAGAGGTCCTCTGAGCCAATGAGCCAAGACCTGGTCCTCTGAGTGAAACATCTCATGACCGTTGTCGAGTGTTCTTTGGGTTCCATTCCCACCACTCATCTTTGGACGGCCTATGTTCAAACCCCCTCTCAGGCAGTGTAAACTTTTGTGCCCGCCATGGAAGATCCGACGGCGAAATTAATTAATTTAAATTTAGTTATGTTTATTAGGATTATAATATTAAATGTTATGATAATATATATATTAATTAAATTTGAGTGAGAGGACTACTATTAATTAATATTTAATTATAATTACAATTAATAATTAGATAACTTAACTTTTAAAATATAGTTGACCTAATAAAATATTTTTCATAATATAAATATTATGGTTTTTACACAATCTGTGTTTGTTTTAATCTTTTTCTAAATTCATTTAAATTCGTTGATCTTTCGGGTTTCGAACCCGAACTAACTCAGGGTGAAATTCCCTCGTGGGTATCTTTGGTTCAGCCTGTTGGTCTGATCAACCATCAGAGCTTGAACATATTGATCCTATGTAAGTTAACAAATGTAGTTTTCGGGACTGAGGTGTACTTAGCTTTTTGAGCAAGTATAAAATTATATAATTTAGTTTGATCCATCGTCAGAGTGTGCAGGGCTTGGACCCATGCCTTCGACTTCTTATGGACAAACAAATATGTACAGGGGTTTTCATTCCCATTTAGTTTGTAAGTTACGGGTCACCATACCCATATACAGGTGTTCCAATCCCCATATATCGCTGAGTGCTCAAGGACGCATTTCCCTTGTTTTGGCCTCAGTAATTTCGGATTTCCCTCACAGTGCCCACTTTGTGAAGCTACACGATGTCCATCATCTGAGATCAACGTGATTCAATATTTACTTTATTAACTAATTATGTGTGATCATTATATATAATTTTAGATTGATCAATGCTAAATATTAAGATTTTATTTTGAGTCTCTTGACCTAAAAGTATTTTATTCTTATTTAATTAATATTGCACCCATAATAATTATCTATAATTATAAATTTTCTTTAAGAATAAGAATTATTCTAAAAAATATTTTTAAGTGACCCAACTTAGTAATTGAGATTATCTGTAAGGTATGACCAACTACATTAACCAATAAGTTTATTCATTTGCCTCTATCTCGACCCTACTCCCTCTCTTAACTCAACGCGACTGGAGGTGCCGACGCGCCACAGCCGTACGTCAAATGTTAGTAGTGGTATACAGGCGAACCTGGTAACTCGCCGAACTGAAATGTTATTTTGTTGCATTTGTTTTCCCCTGTGCACCGCATTCAAGCGGGGGAGTATGTGCCGTTTATTGGTATGATTGGCACATATTTTAATTTTTAGGCTCAAATTTTCATTTTTAAATTTTTTGCATTTTTATTCTTATTTAATTTTTGTCAGACTTCTGTACACTCATATCAAACCTTTTTTATCCTAGTTCTCTTTCCCTGGTTTTCGGCGCACACTAGTGGCCGTGTCCTAAGTCTCTCCCTCTCTCTTTTCTTTGGCCGCCAGAGAGCACACTTGTCCCCCACCCCTTTAGCACCATCCTGGTTGCAAGTCACCTAGCGCGAGATTTGCGAGTCGAAGTTAAACTTAGTTCAACTGCGCCTCCATAGAGCGCGCGGCGCTCGACGGCTATAGAGGTTTTTACCAAGCAACAGACCTTCGTTTTACCTTGCCTCGGACGTCTTCGGCTCCTTTCGGCGCTGAGCCATATCTCCCCCCCCCCCCCCCCCCTTTTTTCGGCCTACCGGGTCCCAGCATCCTTTTTTTTTTAGACGATCTAGCCGCCATGATGGATTAATGCGCGGGCTGTTGGGCTGACTACATCGGCGTCTCTGTCGATCTGCTTCTTGAATAATAAATCGCGTGCAGATCTGCCTTCTTCTGCGCTATAGGATGTAATCGTCTTGGCCGAGGGAATTTTTCCCTAAAACTTTTCTTTGTCTTCTGTTAGTTAGTCAGCCAACCCGAATAGCTACGTTTTAGTTGTGCTTCCGCGACATCTCCGCGATGCGCGTCCTAACTGGCGATCGCGCAACATGAATGGAATCATCTGTTATCACCCTGCTTCGGTGAGTCTTTTGCATTCAATATTTCCCCCAATTCGCTCCCTTTTAGCGGGCTTTTGCCTGATTGATGGTCTGTCTGCTACTTGGTCTAATCTCTGTCGATATTGGACCTTGTTGCAGGCAGGGTGCAAGAGATACCTACCGATTGAAGAAACACCCCCGTCATCCGAGAGTCACCCCTCCACAAATGGTCGTGATTGAAAATCAATTGAGTGAACCCCAACAAAATTTATTCTGCTCTTCCCGCCGAATTTTACCTGGTCGTGAGTTCTGAACGACAAAATTTCATTAATCTTGGTGTGCCGGTGTACAGGGGAGAAGTTTTTGTGAACTATGTAAAGTTATATCTTCAGTAATTATGACTCAAGAGGAATTAACCCTTATTGGACATGGTGATATTGTAATTTTTTTTTGCATAAGATTCAAAACCAAGGCAATATATTCTAACTATTTTTGTAAACATTTCACTATGGCTAGAACCTTGTTAAATTTTCGCTAGATTCGCGGTCCGGACTCGCTAACACTATAAATTGTGTTCATGTTTTCTTCATTAATGATTGCTAAGATGTTAAAATGCTAATTTGTTGATCGATGGTTAATCTGCCTTGATATTTTCTGGTAAAATCTAATTAAAGAAAGATTATGCACCACATAAAAGAATATTAATATAAATAAACCAGGAAGCCTATAGATCACATGACTTATTTTGTTGTTTTTATTTAATTGAGTACCTATATGTATATTTCTACCGATCCACTGACTCCCAAATGGATTGTTTGTAGGGAGTTTCTAAATTGTTTTGTTCCCCGCCTCGTGCCACCTCTGGTGATGTTCGAATTTTATGTGAATTTTGTAGCTTGTTGCTCAGCTGTTTCCTAGGACTTTTAAGAGGTGTTATAACACTAAAAATCAAGGGCACGAGGGGCGTTACATCATGGTAACGTGAAAGCCGGGCGGGTTGAGAAAGCGGACCGGAGGGGGGGAAAGGGTTCGCGTATCTTCGTGAGACTACTTCGGTAATGTTCGCTCAAGGCCCGCTCTACCCAGAGCAGATGGCCTTTAGCTGTGTGTGCGTGCGTCGTGCAACAAACAAATACCGGTACAAATTTTATTTTTACATCTCATAAGGCAAGTTTTCATTGCGCAACAGTGTCCGTTTTAAGAACATTTTTTTCTGTTTTGGTGTTTAATGTTTTCGTTTTAAGTGCTAGCCAGTGAGAATGTAAACTTCATCTGCGACTGCCGTCCATGTGCCAACAAGGTAAGCTGTGAGTTCCGCAGCGTATGCTGTCCAGGATAGAGCAGGACTCTCAACCCGGCCCCAGCTGAGAACACAGCCACTGCGTTGTTTGCAATTTTTTTGAGTACTGTTTTTAATTATTTTTGATTTTAAGATAAAAAAAAGTGTTTGGCAGTGGGGAGACCGACTCCTGATTTAGACATAAAAACATTAGGAAAATATTTTGTCAGACATTTTAATTGTAATTTATATTCGAAAAATGAGTGGTTAACAGGCTGCCCATTACTTGGAAAACATTTTTGCTGGCCAAGTGCATTTTATATTTATACCAGGAAAACTGCAAAAATAGCCCCATTTTGCAGCTAGAAATCCAAATTTTCCCGGGCGAGGGCCCCCGGAACCCCCACTTTAAGGTCGGGATGGATGAGACAGCTTACCCACACAATAACTCCACCACACGCCACTGGTTAATAAGGGTTTATAGTTTAGGTAAAAAGCAAAACAAATAGTTTGCCTTTTTTGAGATTTTTCCAAAGAAAATTTAATTTTTTTAGCTCAAATTTTTAATTTCTTTACATCTAGTCTGTTAGGGCATGTAACAGTGCTCCTTCTATGTCATTTTCGATGAAGTAGTGTCAGAAAAAATTTACCTCTAGTTTTGAATTTCTTTTGTGTTTAAAGTTGGTTTCAAATGTTGACATTTAGTTTTTTTTTTACCATAAATGATTAATTCATAACTTAAAATTTAAATCGTATAAACATATTTTATAGCAAAATTGTTATTTGTTTTATTCATGTATTTCTTTATTTTTTTGCTTATTTTAGGTGGCGATTTTAAGGCATGCCATCTTGTCTTACACGTAACCACGTTACTGTTTTGCAAAGTAAATACAAATTACTAGTAAAATCAAACTTACGAAACTAAATTAACCTAAATAAAAATAACAACCAAGATAATTAAAGCAAACATATAATACAATACTAACTAAATGGAAAATTACTAGGTAAGTATAAACATCATTAAAAAATGCTAAAAGTTATTTGATGCAGCATATGAGCTATTGTTACGAACGCGAGAGACCAGACCGCGATGCCAGGTTCGGAGCTGGCCACTGGTGTCACGTGTCGTGCCACAGGCGGTCCACTGACGGAAGGCATGCCACGCGCGCCCGGCCGGATTACAAGGGTCGTCGCTACCATCCTCCCCTCCACTAAGCGCATCGTCCTTCCTAGGCGCTGTTATCTATCGCTGAGTGGCCTTGGGAATTCTGCAGGCCGCCGCATGGAGTGGCGAGAATAAACACAGCCTTTCTTGATGTTTCGGGCGTCGGGTCGGGCCAGGATGACGCGACTCGTCACAGTCACTCTCGTATGTTCGAGAAGGGTGCCCTTGAGGCACTTGAGCAGCGACGCCAGCCTCCGCGTGAGTTCGGTGACTTAGTTCCGCGACAGTCCCGCGTTGAGAGTCCTGGGACGGGTTCCGTACAAGTTCCGAGAGTGAAAGGAAGTGCGAAATCGGCGAAGAGGGCGAGAGACCCCCCCTGACAGTGACGCGACGAGGAGCGACGGTACCGTGAGAGTGCGACTGAGTGGTGCGAGGCTGTGTGTGTGGACAGGCGCGAGGTAAGGGGCGAACCACTGTTGAGCATAGCTCCAGTAAGGAGTGCGAACTGTGGAACTAGACAGACATTGAGTGACTTGAGAATAAACATTAGTAGGTATATATAGTTCATATGGTGGCAGGGGAGGAGGGAGGGGGATTCGGGTACTACGTCACTTCCTGCGACCATCTAGTAGATAGAAATAGCCGATTCAAGGACAGGCGCAGGATCCAGGATCCGGCGGCCATCTTGGATGACGTCATCTAATCCGTATGCTAAACCATGCTAATCTATGCTAATCCATTTCAATCCATGCCAATCTATGCTAATCCATATGCCAATCTATGCTAATCTGTATGCCAATCTATGCTAATTCGTATGCCAATCTATGCTAATCCGTATGCCAATATATGCTAATCCGTATGCCAATCTATGCTAATCCATGTGTTAATCCATTCTAATCAATCCGCCATTTTATATTTCTAGAAATTTCCACCAACTTAGAATTGTGACGTCACCGTTGCACTTTTCGTCATGGCCGCCATATTGGATTAGAATTTTTTTTTCGAAATTCGATGTAAACATCAGCCGCCATCTTGTTTCGTCTGCTGGTGGCCGCCATCTTGGATTCGAAATTTTTTTTCGAACTTCAACTTTTCGAAATTCGATGTAATCATCAGCCGCCATCTTGTTTCGTCTGCTGGTGGTCGCCATCTTGTTTTCGTCTGCTGGAAGCAGCCATCTTGTGATGTCATATAGTTCTGTTTGTCGCCACCAGGTAGCAGCAGGGATTTTTTATTTTTTTTTTAACTATAATATTTTCAGTGCCAAGGCTGCGATTCGATCCATGGGACGTGAAAACGTCCAGGATGTCGATGTTGGAAAGCAGGCACCTTACCAACCAGACCACGATACCAGTTGGGATATAGTGGAATAAATAATCTATATATGCTACGCACTGATGGAAAGTTTATGATAAATGGGGGGGAGGGTGTTTTTGCCTTCCATAATGCATACCTAAGGCGCCACATTTGAAATTAAAATTATTATACAGCCGCCATCTTTAATTCCAGCACAGACTACCAGATGGCGCTAAATTCAAAAATAAGTTGCAATAGGTGCCGCCATCTTGGTTCTCAAGTTGGCTGGTAGATGTCGCTAGTATCGCGCACTAAATTCAAAAATTAGTTTCAATAGACGCCGCCATATTGGTTCTCAAGTTGGCTGGTAGATGTCGCTAGTATCGCGCACTAAATTCAAAAATTAGTTTCAATAGACGCCGCCATATTGGTTCTAAAGTTGGCTTGAAGATGTCGCTAGTATCGCGCGCTAAATTCAAAAATTAGTTGCCAGAGGCGCCGCCATCTTGGTTCTCAAGTTGGATGGTAGATGGCATCACCGTCGCCATCTTTTAGTTCATATAATCGATACTAGATGAAGTCACCATCGCCATTTTTAGTTCCTAGTGTTGCTACTAAAGTGTGCCACCGTCGCCATCTTTAATTCTTAAAGTTACCGCCGGAGCACGCCAAATTTAAAATTCAAAAACCAAGTAGATAGCGTCACTAGCAACCATATTGGCCGGAAAGGTGTGGCATGATGCGTCAAAGTATACGTATCCTTATGCGCATAAGACTCACACACGAGCATTTTCATTGTCAAAGTCCCTGAATGTATGCTTATAGGGGATTACTCGTTTAACTGTATATACCTATTAAGTAAATAACCTACAAGTGTTATGTAGTCTGTCGAGACAAGTCGGGAACGAGTCGAGACAAGTCTAGACGGAGTAAGTCTAGACAGTCGAGACAAGTCGGGGGGACAAGACGAGACAAGTCGGGGGGACAAGACGAGACAAGTCGGTAGCCTGTACTCACCAAGTTCTCTGTTGCCTTCACTGCCACCCGAGTATCTGACAAGTCCTAATTAATATACTCATACACATCCTACCTCTATGAGTTCTACAAAAAGACTGATTGTCTGCGTATAATTACATTTTACCATTCTCTAAGACATTTATAAGTATCAGTACCTTGGGGGATATAGGTTATAAGAATTAAAAAATAATAAGTAATATGTAGGTAAAATCTTATATATTAAATTAAAAACATAAACTGAAACAGAAACTATACAACCAAAACAGAAACTATACGACAAAAACGGAAACTATTAAAACAAAAAAAGCAGAAACTATACACCAAAAATGTAAACTATACACCAAAAATGTAAACTATACAACAAAATGAAAACTATAAAAAAATTGAAACTATGTCGAATGGAAACAACAACCAAACTGCCAAACTATTTACAACAAAAACTATTTACAGAAAAAAATTATTCATCGCCTCCGATATAGCCGTGGGGGACCGTGCAGATACCGTCTTCACAGATTAAAAGTTTGTCGTCCTCCCACGTTATGGCTAGCTTATTGCTGTATTCGCTGTACAGCATATGCTCTCTCGACCGTATGGCTCTAACACCTGTCCTCCTTGTGTGGTGGTCTTGCAGGGCATCCAGGTAATCACCGAATGTGATGTGGTGTTTGACCACACAATGCTGGATGCCCTTAGCCTTCTTTTCGACCTTGCCACCGCACCTGTATGCATAGAGTTTGGCCCGCAGACTGACAAACTCGCTCATTACTTCTCCCCCACATTCATCTTTGAATTTGCCAACAACTTTCTTGTTGATGGGGGAGAAGCATGGGTGGTCAGGAGGGTAGCAGCTGGTGTCGAATTCAGACATGAACTTAGGGTCGGCTCTTAGATCATGGTAGAAGTCCTGTGTCTGAATCTCATACACAAAGCTGTCTGTATCCATATATGCCAGATGAATATTTTCCTGATATTTCGGTTTCATAGTATTATAGTGGAAGTCATACATGAGTGTTTTTGATAGATCAAGTACTGCGAGTCCGGCATAGATCGGCTTGTTGAAAATGATGGTCTCATGGTTCAGGTGGACAAGACTCAAGTTTGGCTCATACATTGTGCGGTCCTTGAAGGACGGACGACACACCAACTTCTTAAATCTCTTCTCAGAGCACACCAACTCCATTTTGAGCCTCCGCCTCTTGTTTTCCATCAGTTTACCAAATGTCGAGTTCACAGCGAGCTTGAAGAACTCCTTCTCGAACTCGTTGGCTGTTGCTTTGCGCTTTTGGTGTTCAGCCGAATATAGGGCTCCAACCATGCCGACTGCTCAAACTGAAGAACTTTATGTATTCTTATGATTTTTAGACCATGCGATACTGCTTGCTGTAGGTTTTTATAGTAAACTATGTAGTGCTCTTTATTTTCCAGCGTTGTCATCAGCTTTGATTGCTTTGAGCCGGGCGGACACTGATTTACAGCAAGAAATGGCAGGTCTTTGTGACTTTCGTGGAGTTCGAGAGGGTACTCCACATCACACTCGATAATGTAGCCTGTGGAGGAATTTTTCGGAATAGACATGACATCAATTGTTGTGTCTGTCCATTGGAAATGACGAATGGGGAGCGGCAGAGACATCGCCCACCCGTACAAGTTGTTTGCATCAATGTACTCAAGGAAAGTGGATGGCTTGGAAGCATCATGTGTTTCTGGTACGTAGGCGTTATTGGCTATGCAATGACGTTTAATGCCTTGCGCTACACCACCCCGAATACCAGCCTCCACAAACATATACATGTCGTAATCTGTGAGTAGCTCTAGCTGTACACCTGTGGTTCGAAGCATCGCGTCGAAAGCGAACCCAGGACAAGAAATGTAGTGAGACGGATCTAAACTATATGTTTCCAAGTAAAGACTGCGAAAATTCTCGAATACGTCCGCCAAAATCAGAACATCCGTCTTTAGGTACAAGTCAGCGTACTCCCCTAAGGTAACACACTGAAACTTGTCCCAGACATTTTGTGCGTGAGCGTAATCTGCCTCGGAAATACCAGAATCAGTCAGAATATTAAAGATCTCATCGATGGAAGGAAGACTAGTATCGTCTAGTCGAGCAAAAGAATCAACGAAGTCGTAGGGGAAGACTCCCTTGCGGGTAACCAACTCCAACACATCAGGAGCGAAAAACTCAGCAGTACTTATAAACTTGTCTGCAGGCAAGAACTCAGCGAGCGAAGCAAGACCCCGACTCATGAAACGGAAAGTATCAACAAACTGAATGCTGAACTTATCATGTAACTTCTTGGAAAATTTATCAGCTTCTCTTCCGAATTAGGAATGATGAAGATGTCTTTAGTGTCGTACCCCAACTTCCTGATAATGAAGTTCTGATCGTACGCCAGGTTGTGGAATAACACAATCATCTTTTTCGGTCTGCGCCTGAGAAGGTTGCAGTCATTACATGCAGGTCCAATAAATTCGCTGGTGAAGTGATTATGATCACAAACTTTCTTTACGACCCCTCCAAACTTTCCTCCACAGTAGCAACAACACCTTGCTTGCAGAAAAGCAGTGTTCTGTGCATGTGTGAGCGGAGTCATAGGAACAGATGTAGAAAATATTTTCTGTACGTCATGTCCAATCTCCACAATGCGGGATATGAATTTATCTTCTGCATCACACCCCCTGTATATTTCAGGCTGTGAAGGAAGTGAAGACGTGAGGTGTGCAGGAATGACAGAATTATCTGCTTTCACGTAAATGCAGTAGCTGTATGCGTTATGCTTTTGGTACTGCAGTGTGTATGCTTCATCAGGATTCGGGTGACACGTATGGATTTCCTCCAGAATAGCTTCAAAGTCGCAATATACCACGATGGGCATCTTGTCACTGTGATGGAAGTTTTTGAACTTCAGAACAGGAGGTTGACCGTTTTCATCAAGCGATGGCATTTCCATTCGAACAGCAGCATGCTGTTTGCAGAGCTTACTGTGTTTTTCCAAACACTGAAGACCAGTGAGCCCGCTAACCCTAATCTGATCATCATAATGCTTTAAGCATCTTTTGCAAACATGAATAGCATC